>NC_092815.1:126878031-127215531 GCF_023375885.2 Dermacentor andersoni | reverse complement strand
GAGGATCGAAACGACGCTAGGCATAACCTGATTTCTAAGCATCGCAGAAGGCTGGCACATATGTTTGGCGCTTCGCAATCACATCACGGTGACGTCAACATTTAGAAAGACAAGAAAATGTTTATATGAGAACAAACGGTGGCAACCCTCTTAGACCAACAATGAAATCACATACGTAAATCAAATTACCTACACGTTGGTAACGCAAGAGATTGCGGTAATCCGTTACAGGAATGTAACATTGCAATTGGGGAAGCCAACATCTGAGTCACTGATACGACATTGATTTTTCTACGATTTGGTGCGACTCCATTAAGCATTCTACATTCTTTTAATTTTCCTTGTGTTTCAAGTAAGTCACATGCTAGCCTCGCAATCTATATTTAGAAAAGTTATTTCCTTTACCACAACAATCTACTTTTTTATTTGTGTAATTTTCAGCGCATATATAAACCACGAGACTTTCGGGCACACGTGTAGCCAAATCTCTGTGATGTTTGGGTAGTCAACGTGCGTAACTATTTTATACTACCGACAATTATTTTTGTGTCCAATGTACTTAAAACAATGGTATTATAAGTGTTAGATGACACCTGAGGATAACTTCTGTCAAATATAGACAAAATTCTTGGTAAAATGACTATACAAAATAGCTTCAAGACCTAAAAATCTGTAAAGTCGGCCTAACCGTGAGGGATAACCTTCAGGCGAATACGTGCTGCCTAAAGAGTTGCTGTGCACGTATACATAAGCGTCAGCTTCGTTTCTAGAATGTTCAGTACGACACTCTAAGCAATCTCCAGCAGTCGACAAAGCTAAGCGGCACCAGCGACAATAAAATTTATCGATAGTCTCGACATCACGTTCGTTTCTTTCGTAATGACAACGCGACAACTGTCACTGGCTTCAGTCGTTGTTGGCCTCTTTGGTAGCTACTGAGCAATAAAGCATTTATTAACGTTCTTCACTTGTACCAGCACATGTAGATCTGACGTCTAGCGTCCCAGAATGCCTTTTTCTTTCACACATCTTGGTATTTTGGCTGTACGCTGTGGTAATAACGCGAGACAGGGCCACTTCAACTGACAGTGTCGCCAACGTTTCTTCAAGATGTGCAATCCGTAAGAGAAACACTCTGGAGTATCAGTCTCTTCAATAGACCACTCGAACTTACTCTTTTTTTTTTTTTTCGCGCGCTTGCTAACCTTCTCCGCTATGCTTTACTATCTTAAGCCCCCTTACCCTTGCGCCAGCCCTATTCAAAGGGCTCATATGCTCCATAACTCCCATATTCAATAATCCTATATGAAATCTATAAGATCCCATATAAATACACATTTCTCCCATGTCATATGGTGTTATTGGATATAGGAGTTATGAGTAGTAGGGATTTTTTTTTTTCAGCAGGGAGAGTAGGGCAGAAAACCAGAAGATTCTCTTCCACTTAACCTTGCCGCCTTTCCCATCACATTTCTTTCTCTCTTGCAATCCGCAAGCACGCAGCGACCTCATTGTTTCTTTTTTTAATCCCTTCACATAGTAATTGTCAATGGGGAATGTGAGAAATACTGTAAGTAAGCTAGTCCACGCTGTTTTCTTGCCCTGCACAAGATGGCCGACCTCCCATTCCCGGCACCACTGAGCCGAAGGTAGGCTAGTAAGCAGCAAGGACGTAGTAAGTAAGATAAAAGAGGGGGGGGGGGGGGGGGGGGCAAGGATAGCGGCCCCATCTCGCACGCTCCTGCTTTATTTCCGCTTCTCGGATGACGTCCGCCATTTTATGTGAGGCAAACTTGGTGTGTGGGGAAGCGCACCTGTCAAATTCGCGCATCTTTATTCTCAGTACTATGGCGATGAAGAAGCACACGGCCGTTGAAGACAAAGTTAGACGTTCACTGAAACTCAAGATAAAACGACCAAAATACACAGTAATATCCTGCCGTAAGACAAGAGAGAGAAATAGATGCAACTGAGAGAAAGGCAGGGAGGTTAACCAAAGTTAAAACCTCCGGTTTGCTACCCTGCAGTAGGGGAAGGGAAAGGGGAAGTAAAGACGGAAAGAAGAGCGTGACAAAAATAGAAGCGTGAGAAAAAAATATGAGAAAGGACGGAATGGGGTCATTATAGTCTTTCTAATAGGCCACTGTCATGTAAAAATGTCAACAAAGCCTTGACCGACTTTCGCTGCGACGATAGTTCATGTCGGCATTCCAAAACTGACTGTTCTGATAGTGGCCTGTCGTAAGGCGTGCCAACGCGGTTGCTAGTGACAGCCGCTGCGCGCTGTATTGAGGACAGTGGCAAAGCACGTGTTCGATAGCCTCCTCGCCGCCGCAGTGACTGCAAGCCGCGCTGTCGTCCATACCAACTCGGAAGGTGAAAGATCTTGTGTAGGCGACACCAAGCCACAGTCGTCAAAGTACTGCTGTTTCGAGTCGAGAGAGTCCAGGTGGGGGTCGAAGTCGAAGGGATGGGTCCAGTTGGTGTAGACGTGTATGCTTCAAGCTTGGTGGGTTCTATGAAATTTTGATGGCTTCATTTGCAAGCACACGAATTTTCATTGCAGCGTCTGTTCTTGAGAATGGAATGGAGTCTTGCAAGCCCTCCTCATGTGCAGATCGTGCTGCTGCGTCGGCATGTTCATCGCCCATTATGCCACAGTGGCTTGGAATACACTGTAACGTGATGTCGTGTCCTTGCTCGACGAGGTGGTGAAGCAGCATTCTGATTTCTAGAACTAGTTGTTCGTGGGGTCCTCGACGTAAGGCAGAAACCAAACAATGACGAGCAGCCTTGGAGTCACTGAACAGGCTCCATTTCTTCGGTAGTTCTTCAGAAATTACACGAAGTGCACAACGAATAGCAGCAAGCTCCGCGGCACACGATCTAGTCTGGTGAGATAGTCGAATCTTTATGGTGGAGGGTTTTGCAGGAAAGATCACTGATCCTGCAGACCGATTCACCGTGGTTGAAGCGTCAGTATATAGATGATGATGTTCGTTGTACGTCTCGTACAGCAAGAGGAGTGAAAGCTGCTTGCGTGCTGGAGACGAGAGTTGGGCTTTTGTTCGTATTCCTGGTACCATTAGTCGAACCTTTGCTTGAGCCAAGCACCATGGTGGAAACGGAACTTTCGCTGGAGCTGTATAACCTGACGGAAGGTATGCACGAGAGGGCAGGACAAAAGGAAGCATGTGGTCGATCCTCTGGCAGTGAGGCTAAATGATGGGCAGGGCCTCGAGCGAGGTGGGTTACGTGTGATCTGAGCTCTTCCATCACTATATGGGTCCTGGCTGGGAAATCGTGTGCAATGGCAATTGTTTCAGCCGTTAACGAGCACCGCAGCAATCCAAGACACACTCTAAGTGCCTGGGCCTGGACGCTTTCGAGTGTACGGATATTACTTCTGCAGGTGTTGGTCAGCACAGGCAAGCTGTATCGCAAATACCCAAGAAAGAGCGTCATGTACAGTTGCACCATTGCATATACTGAAGTGCCCTAGACTTTTCCTCCAAGAAACTTAAACACATTAGAAATATCCGTCAGGCGCTTCTTTGGGTAGGCCAAATGAGGACTCCAGCAGAGGTCACGATCAATGATTACGCCTAAGAAACGGTGCGTCCTTACATAAGGTATGCTTTGACCGTCGATAGAGACATCGTATGACCTCATTGGCTTTCGGCTAAACGCGACCAATGCGCATTTTGCTGGCGAGATCTTGAGGCCTTGTTCATTTAAGTAAGCCAATGTTGACGTGGCTGCTTTTTGAAGCCTGGCGCGTACTTGCGGCCGTGCCACACCAGATGCCCAGACGCAGATGTCGTCGGCATACATTTATATTTTAACTGTGTTCGGAAGACGTTCCACGAGACCAATGAGTACAAGGTTGAAAAGCGTGGGACTCAAAGACACCACCTTGCGGAACTCAATGGTGCGTATAATATAGCGAGGTTGGGCCAGCTTCAGTGTTAAAAAATAGAGTCCGCCTATGCAAATAACTGCGTGTCCAACGATATAATGGACCGCTTAGGCCCACCGATTCCAATGCTTCAAGTATGGCGTCATGAAGAACGTTGTCGTAGGCTGCCTTTATATCTCAGAACATTGCGACAGATAACCTCTTACACGTCTTTCGGTGTTAAACATAGCTTAACAGATCCATAACGTTGTCGATAGAACGTCGGTGACCTCGAAAACCAGCCATGGCGTCTAGTGTTAGGAATGGTCAGCCGAGGTGGCAACATACAAGTTTTCTCAGCCAGCTGCAGATGCGAGCGTTGCGAGCCTACCACAATATGCTGCGGTGACTCATTTCGTAGGGACCTCGAGGTGCCGCTTCAACACCCCCTCGGCACCGTTGTGACTAAACGCGATCAGCGGACCAACTATTGTTACTGAACCCTACACTGCCGACCTGGTCTGCTGTGAGCAAGGGAGTTCCCGAAGGAATGTATCTGGCGGCAACGTCGCACGCGCCTTTCAAGACGCAAGACAATGGACAACCGGGGGCCACGCGGCGGGGGTCAGCTTGGGGAATAAGAGGGGCCTCCTTTCGTCAAGAAGTAAGCCCCGAGTTCTGCGAAGCCCGTCTGGCCTCGGTGGGGTCAGTGAAAGCGGTGCGTACGTGTGTGTGTAAAGGTCAAGATATAGTCCGGCGTTCTCGGCGCGCCAGGCCGCGGCAGATGAAGTCGGATACGCTGCGCTGGCGACGCCAGGCGTGCAAGAAATTTGCTTCCTCTACAGTTCGGCGTGCGCGCGCAGCTCGAGGCTGGCGCCATCTGTGCGTCCGGGAGGGCAACTTCATGGCCGCGGCGAATAGCTGTTTCCATGGCGCATGCGCGTCTTGCATATACCAGCGCCGTTCGGGTAGCGCGCGCGATTTTTCTCTTTCCGCGCGCTGTTTGTGCGCCTAAAACGAAAGCTTTTGCGGCATGGCGTTAACTTGTCCTGACAGCCAGTAAAAAAATTATAGGGTTTTCCGTGCGAAAACCACTACTGATTATGAGGAACGCCGTAGTGGAGGACTCCGGAAATTTCGGCCACCTGGGGTTCTTTAACGTGCACCTAAATCTACGCACACGGGTGTTTTTCGCATTTCGCCCCCATCGAAATGCGGCCGCCATGCCTGACAGCCAGAACATCGCACTCATATTGCTAGTACGTCGGCTACGTCAAAAACGGAAGCGGACCATGTACATACGAGAGCTATTCGACAAGCGCCCTCAACTCGGCGACTACCACCAGCTAGTACAGGAGCTGCGAAATGCAGCTTACCTGTGGCGAGACCACACTGCTTTCGTATAGCTTCCCACGCGTTGTTCTTCCGCTCTGTGTCGCGCTATTCCATACGTTTCACATCGTATACACATGGATGGTTGCGAATCGCTTCAAGCAGGCGTCCTCACTCGCGCTGTCATCACACACGGATGTCAGTACGCGCACCGCAGGCCGCCATTCAGCCTCTGCTCGCGGCCGCTACGGCGCGCAGTGCATTCTGGTCTAGCGGCAGCCGCGTGAAATAGAACACGCTCTATGTCCGCGCCGGCGGCGTTGAGTTCGCCAAGCGCACCTGGGCACGCCGGCTACGCCGTGACGCCGGACTGTAGACTGCGCGCTTTTCACCGACGTCGCTTAGCCGCGCCGCGCGTGGCCGCGCGCGCGCGTTACGCCGGAGTATATCTGGCCCTTAAGCCCTCCCGCTCAAAGGCGGCTCGGCTGCGATGACTCGAACGTTTCCCTCATCTAGGGACCTAGGGAGCAAGGAGTGTTTATAAGCAGCTGTTTGTCGGCTGCCAGGGTGTGCTCGACATCGTGCTCTGTGATCGTATTCTTGAGCTGTGTGCTCGTGCTCGAGAAGCAATGTGTTTGGAGCCTCGTGCTCGCATGTTGTATGCTTCGTCTTGCGGGCTCCATTTGGGAGCCACGCTAGAATGTCGAATGTCTCTCTTGTTTAAAATGCACATACTGTAAATAAATCCTGTACGCCTAGTTCCTCCCAGAGAGAGAGAGAGAGAGACAGAGAATTAAAGGCAAAGGAAAGACAGGGAGGTTAACCAGAGATTGTCTCCGGTTGGCTACACTGTACTGGGGGAGGGGCAAGGGGATGCAATAGGTGAGAAAGAAAGAAGGATAAAAAAGGGAAAAAAAGGAAGTTCCTCTCTACGACCTACAACTCCTTCAACTGGTGGCAGCCGCGAGAACGACCGACAATTCTAATACCGGGTAGATTTCGTAATGTTCAAGGCACCACTCAAGTCTGGCGAGGATCATTCGCTCCATTACCTTCCCAAGGCAACTTGCCAGCGCAATCGGTCGGTATGAAGTAATCTCTAAGGGAGACTTGCCAGGCTTAAGAAGCGGTACCAAGCGGCTGATCTTCCAATCTTGAGGAACTTTGCCCTCCTGCCAGGACATGTTATAGATATTAAGGAGCGCACTTCGCGCCCGTTTACCAAGGTGACATAGCATACGGTAAGATATGTCATCCGGACCAGGCGACAGCAACCGATTACATAGGGCGAGCGCCGCGTCAAGCCCTTGCGTCGTGAAAGGCAGATCCATGCGTGAATCTCGTGAATACGGTTCAATGTAAGCGAACCTGTGCGAGTTGGTTGGCCCGCAATCATAGCACAGAAGTCTTCCGCCACATCAATGCCTTTTCGGCGCTGGAATAGTGCTAGGGCCTTAAACGGGAAACGCTGTTCCGGAACAGAACGTAGACCTCGCACAGTTCTCCATATTTGAGATAGCGGTTTGCGGGGATCTAGCGACGCACAAAATTTCGACCACCGCTGAGCCTCTAGTTTATCCATGCGGCCGTGTATCTTCTTTTGCATTCGCCGGGCTGTTCTTAGATCCTCAATTTACTTAGTGCGTCGCTATCTTCTTTCAGCACGACGGCGAATCGCACGAAGCCGCTCCAATTCCAGGTCGAATTCAGAATACCTTGGAGACAATACCTTGGAGCCGTAAGACAAAACAAACAAAACAGTAAATAAGCCCGGTCTTAGCAAGATTTTTTTTTTAATATTGCACTAACAGGAATCGACGGGTGCGTCGATATTTTGCAGGACTCCACTAAATATACAAGGCGAAGTATTAAACCCTATACTGGCCTAAAGCATGCACGCTTTTCAACGTTATCCCCGGGATCGTCGCATGATGTGCAAGAGAAAGGCGCAAGTCAGCTGGATTCATTGGCTTCAAGCATACGCATAAAATTTTTGTGGGTCACGTTCGATGAGCTATTTTCTGCGATATTTTCACGCTCACGCGACGCAAACCGGAACGCGATACGTCACTGCCGCGGCTGGCACTTCATCCACGTCACGGAGCTCCGCCTCCTCATGCGGTCAATACAATCGACGCGTACACAGCACACACAAACACACACAACAAAAAAAAGCGTGATGGAGCAGGTGCTTCCCCTGGGGTTTGTTTTTCCCCGTCCATTTACTCAGTCGATCGCAGTGCAATTTATAGCGCCACTCCTGAATGAACACGGCCCTCTGTTCGCGACAAAAGCTATTTGCGCCCTACTACAAGTATTGAAGCACACCTGTCTTAGTTACCGTTTGCGGTTCTGCCATGCTTCTCTTCTAGTTTGCTCGACTGACCCGCTCCGTCTTTCTGTTCCTCGTTCCCCTTTCCTTCGGTGTAAGGTAAAAAAACGGAAACCCGTCTGTTTGACATCTCTGCGTATGGTATCTTTACTTGCTCACTGCTTGTGCCTTTCTTTTCAACAGCGTAGCGTTTTTCATGCAAGTTCTTTATTTTTTTTTTAGGCGAGGCTATTTCAACTTGAACGCTTATCACGTTCGATAGCGTGGAAATTTTTATGGCGTAGAAGGCGACGTCCAACCATACAGAGCATTAACTACTTTAAATTGCTAATCGTACAAAGTTCTCTGAAACTATTATCCTCGCGCGCAGAGAAAGGCAAGGAAAAGAATACTCGTACACGAAAGAACAATCATACCTAAACCAGTTCACGCGTATATCCCTCAAGGATGTCCACACATTCCCCGAAATAAAGGGCGAAGAAAATGGCAGCGAAGCAAATTCCTGTTCTGCGTGCTCTGCGTGTGCGCATCGATGTACTATCTAAGTGAAAAGTTTCGACACTGTTCTGAGAATGACGACATCTGTCATGGAGTACTGTTCCAGAGCTGCTGTAGCACGTCATGAAATTCCAAGCAAATTAAAGCAAGCAACAAAATCTGTCGCTCTTTGCCAACTAAAGTTTTAAGCGGATCGATCTCGGTACGCGTAAAAACGACACATCTGCTCAAGTGGACAGCATTTAAGGATTAAGTTTGAAGCCGCGTTTACATGAATGCGACACTAGCGTATCGCGTTTCCCAGCGCATCACGGTAATACGATGCGACAGCGTTTACGAGCGACGCACCCCACATCGTCCGGAACAAGCCGGAGCTGGTTTCTGGCGAGTGCGTTACGCCGGTGAGTGGGGGAGAGCACGCACCGGCTGCCCTCTCATTTTATTGCGATATCAATTATATAGACACTTCAGGTGTTTCTACCGTCGGCGTCACCGTGAGGTTCCGTATAAAATCCAAGGGCGATAAAGTCGTCGCCGTGCGCCGTATGCTGTATGTGCGAGTGAAAGCATGCGAGAGTGAGAGAAGGAGATTCTTGTAGATGGGAAGGAAAGGTTGGGGTAAAGTGCAGCGCAGTAACTGTCTCTCAGCAGAGGACACCTCAACCGCGCTGCACAGGGGGTAGGGAATGAAAGTAGAGGGAGAGAAAGTGCACCAGAAACAGCAGCACGCCGCAGAAATGCGATGGAGCTAAAGGTGGTCGGCGAGGCCGACAGCCTCGGCGAATGTCAGGAGCGCGCGCAGTAGTGCCCTGTGTCGTGAAGGTGTGAGCCGGCGATCGCGACTCAAAATCGCGCGCAAAGGAGGAAAGCGGTGAAGAGGCGCGCCGTCTGCCGTCGCGCGCAAGGCTTCGGTGGTAGGGGAGGGACGGGGGCGCGTTCTATTCCGGACGGCCCGGGCGGCCACGCGCGCCCGGTCGGGCTGCTATATTTTGAAAGCCATTTGCGACGGGTACAGAGTCCGCGCTGCGCTGTATTACCTCGTTCGCGTCCGTGCGAACGGCAGCACGAAGGTCAATCCGCTCGCTGCTGCGGCGACGTTTCCTCAATGCAGCGTTCTGAAAGCGAGTTTCCGCGGTCATCGAGTAAGATGTGGTCATGTTTGCTTGTGCACGCGTAACACCATGCTTGTTAATTTAGTTAGTATGCCTATGTTTACAAGTCTATACGGCCGATACAACTGCTCTCCTTACTTTGTGTATAGCTGACAACTAAATTGCTATCGCAATCGATGGTTCGCCTTTCGGGCGAAACTGCAACTTTTTTTTTTTCTTCCTCGATGCGACATGCCAGCGTTTACGCGTGCCGCGCAAGTCGAATTATCCCGCCTCGATCTACCATCTCCTGGCGTATTATTGCGGTTCGCTTTCCTAGCGCATTACCGCTGTATACACGGATGCGATCGACGCTCCAGAAGTGCGGTTCGGTGCACCACTTGTTGCATTTATGGTAATTAAGACTGGGCTTCTTCGCGTTACACGATTGCCTCTGAATTGTATTCGAGTGCCGGCGTTATAGCAGTATACGTTGTGTGCCGAACGTGCAGTCAAAGTTAGCGCTCAATGTGCGACGTATTCCGGCCGTATAGCATTGCGGCGCCTGTCACCCCGTGTTTTACTCACGTTGTGATCGCGGCCGGCATAACGTGAGGATTCCTTTAGCTCGACTCTGTTCTTTTCTCGTCATCCACCATTCAAGACCGGCCAATACAGGCGGCATACACTAGGCGGAGAGCCCTTCGGACCACTCACGAAAGCGCGAAAAAGGAATGGCATTGGAACAGTATATATCATTGCCCTATCCTAGCACAGTTGGTTCCGTGCGGTTATCACTCCGCCTGAAAACCACGAAAAGGCAATATGGTCCGGACATCATACAGTAAAACGGACATTCGAGTTGTAGTTGGTGTAGATTCGGTGTTCTGAATAGAGCGCGACAATAGAAGCGGACACGCAGTGATGAAGGCACCGGTCAAGTGCCGACTCGCAAGAGCAAAATATTTATTTAGAAAAGAAATTTAGAATAAGCATTCATGCCCTAGTCGCGGGGTCGCGCACACTACAGTAAGTTTCTTTCAGTGAGTCGTTTCCAAAACTGTTCCAGAAACCATCCAAGATGACAGTCAAAGTAAGCGATAGCTTTCTTGCGTTACCCGCTGCGTATCCGCATGCCGTCCGTTGTTAAGAATGGCCGTACGGGGTGGCAACGTGCCAGCTTTCAGCCCGCTGCACGTGTTCCAAGCCCACCAGTCGGGGCGCCCTTCCGAGAACTGCGGACGGCCGGCAGCCACGTGGCGCGCGATCAACTCCGGAAATTGGTACTTGGCCGAGCCACCCGGGACAAAGCAATTCTACGAAGCCCTCTGACGTCGGCACTGAAAGCTGGGCGGTACCGAGAACTGCGGATGACCGGCAGCCACGTGGCGCGCGATCAACTCAGGAAATTGGTACTTGGCCGCGCCACCCGAGACGGAGCACAGTTCTACGAAGCCCTCGGTCGTCGACTCCGGAGCCTTTGTGTGTATGGGCTCGAATGTGTGTGCCTTTGTGTGTGTGAGCCATAGTGCGGGGCAGGCGGCGAGTTTACAATGCTTGGACGAACCTTCCCGACCATTCCTGCTCCGACACACCTCATCCTCCAAGTCGGCACACCTCATCCTCCAGGCCGGCACACCTCATCCTCCAAGTCGGCACACCCCATCCTCCAAAAAGGCGGGGCATCTTGAATGACGTCGAACTATGACGTCGAGCAAGGGCTTATAAGCAGCGTTTGCCGGCTGCTAGAGAGTGCTCGTGTCGTGCTCGTTGTCGGGAGCTGAGTGCTCCTTGTCATGCTAGAAATGAACTAGTGAGCTGGGTGCTCGTAAACTGTTTGCTGTATGTCCTGTTTTAAATGTAAATCCTGCAATTAAATCCTGCTCGCCTAGCCCTGTCGTCCCAAGTTCATCTCTACAGCTACGACCGCCAAATCTAATACCGTGAATCACGACACCTTCTAGACACATCAGCAGCCACACGAAGTGGCAATCTCGCTGGCAGTCATAATGCTGAACGATACCGCGACGCAATATATTGCAATCATTTCACCTCAGTTGAAACTTCGTAGCGACCCCCACTATAAGTACAGGGTCCTGTTACGTTTCGCCTACGACGCGCGGTATAGCCGGCGCGGATGCAACGGACGCCGGGGCTTCGTTCAAAGCGGCGGACATTTTGGCCCGTTCAGCGCTGCCGCAACGCCTCCCCGCCAAGCGCGTCCAGGCATGTTTCAATGCCACGTGTCTTCGTGTGCGCGTGTGTGTGTGTGTGCATGTTGGTGCCCACGCTTGTCAAAGCGCGGCAGCCGGGGAAAGGAGCTCCCCCAACTGTGAAGCGAGGAGGTCTGACCGGCGCCGACCCGGCGGATGCGTCACCTTCTAGTCTCAACGTGCCCGAGCACCGCCGTCACGTGGCCTCATCCCAAGCCGTTCCTTCTTGCCCTCGACTCCGAGAGTATAAAAGCAGCTGCCCCCGGACGCCGAGAGAGGCTCCGATTTCTTCCATCGAGTAACGCGCTCTCCCGTTTCTCCACTTCGGTCGACCTGACCGGCCGCTCTATTGCGATGCTAGAATAAACAAGTTGTTCTGTTAGCAGTCGACTCATGCTTTGCCAGGACCTTCGGATGCTTCCAGTTGTGCCCCAGGCCGCCAGGCCGACGCTACCCTTAGGGCTTGCGACCCAGTTGCAACAGTCCTGACTGCAATCTCCCTGCAATGGCTATCCCTCAAGTGGCCGCGCTCGACGGGTATAGGTGTCTGTTCCGGATGGGCGCTCTCGCTTTACGATGTTTAAGGCTATATACATAGGCCTTTTGTCACCTTGACGCATCCGTTCTGGAGGATTGGCGAAGAATGGGCAAATACCAATATGACACATACTCAGTGCCGAAGTTGTTTGTTCGGCTAACTTCCCAGTGGCTCATACCCAGTGAACCACGTTGTCTACTACAGGCCAAACAGAAGCCAGCAGCAACTTTTTCTATCGGGGTGCATACCCAGTGGCCCAGGTTGTCTCCATTTTATTTCATTGTGTCATGTTTGTTCGGTTATATCTGGTTTTGAGATGTGTATATCCTCCTGAGACCGGGGATGCATTTGGGTGCACAGATTTTCCCCAAACTTTCAGAATAAATTAGTAGGGTTATGAATGTGAAAAGTGTTAAATATTTTTTCAATAGCCTTGATAGTTGCAGCTCAGCGCGATGTCCAATATATTGGACACTGGGATGCTACCCGGTCTTTTTTCACCCAGGAAGCACGTAATGACGTAACGCAGACATTGCGCTGAAACTCGTGTGCAAAAATATTTTAATAACTCGAAAGGCAATGTAGTGAATAAAATAAATAAAAAGAGCATTCCTCTGCTCAACGAAAATTTTGCTCTCGTGTTCACTTCCTGTGGGCAATTTCAAAACGCCTTTCTCTCATTGGTGATGAAGCAGAAGAGCCGACATTTGGTGCAAAAGAACTTTGTTTTCATGTCGCAGCCATGCAGTCTGCAACGGGCAGTGTTTGCAGTGTCTGCCAGCATTGAGCAGTGGGTAATGCTCTTTTCTTGGGGTTCTCGAGGAGACAGTCGAGCCTGCGTTGATGGGGGATGCCACTCGGCTTCGTTCTCACTCTCCGTTTCATCCTGCTTCTTCCCATGAGCCACGAGTCTCAGCGACAGATTGGCGGAACTGCATATATTTTAGTATTGCTTTCCGCTGTTTCTTTAGGGAGCGTATGTCCCGCGTATACTGCACCCAGGAGTTGTTGAGGGCAATGTCGAAGAGGTGAAAAATGGCTCTGATTGTCCACTTGTTGACGCGTGCTTTTATCCTGTAGTAAACTTATCATTCGGTCTGCCTTGTCAACACCGCCCATGTTGACGTTGTACATGCGAACAATATCTGGTAGAGGGATATCGATTTCTTTTTTTTTTTTCCTTACGAGGCCACCTGCGACAGCTGGTGTCTCGCGGGTCCAAGCCATGGATTGAAAAAAGAAAAGTTATCGGCTTAATTCATCAGACACGCGAGGCCGGTACCCTAAAGAAAAAAAGAGACGCGATTTCGTCCGCAAGTCGCTAAATGCCAATAGTACTCGCCTGCTGTTCATAACAAGGCTATCGCAAAAGTGCGGTCAAAATAACCGGGTTGAGTCCTAGCGTCCAACGTAATGGACACGCGAAATCAAAGGAAGCGTAAAAAAAAGTAAACGCGCAAACAGATTAAATTTCGTATTCTGCGCGTGCGCTGTTGCATTAACTTTAATATAAAACCAAAGGTATGCCCTAAAAGCAGGTAGAAATACGATAAACAGTGCTTACTTCCCCGGCAGCTGCCGTAAAACGCCGCGCCGCTGAATGCCGTCATTGTGAAACTGTTTCGGCGGGAATTGGAACAATGTATTTTCATCAATGCTGCACAGATGGCGCAAGCAGGTGTCCAATAAGTTGGACAGCGCGGTCTTATGAGGATGAAAGCCTTGTCGCAGGAGTACTGCCTCACATCTGAATGTCCAATATATTGGACAAATCCCCATAGCGGGGTCTCAGGAGGGCGAATACGGACATGAAAAATAACGGAGTTGTGAGTTCGCGCTTCAGCTTGTCTGGGTTCCTTGTTGCTAACCGGTCCTTCGTCCTACCTCGAGCAGCGCGCTTAACCATGATGTCACACCTACTAGCTCCCGTAGCAGTCTTAGTACCACGTCGTCTGCTCGGCAAGACATCGGCCAGCACACACCCAGAGGCCCAAGCGAGCAGTCAACTTGGGTGTCTGGGTATGTGCCACATCTTTAATGTGCCAGATCGTCCAACCAAGCAGCCGAAGAAAGCGTTTCGATTTAAGAAACTTCTGCACTTACGAGGCAGCGCTTTTTCCGCACCTTCTTTTCAGTCCATCGTGATTCTATACTATATAATGTGTCACTGCATTAAAGTGAGGGCGCAACAATATTTTTGCGTCGTCACTGCGGCAGCGCAACCAATCAGAGCGATATGAAAACGATGGCACGCGTCACTCACCGTGGTTGATAGCGCCTTCCTCGAGCAGGACCTGCCACATGCCGGCGGCCTGTGCGCGTGAATTAAGGCGCACGTGGGTGGCCGGCACCTGGAGCAGCCAGTCGACCATCTCGGTGCCCACCATGCATCGCCGGAAGTGGCGCATGTGATACTTCCGGTCGCGGATCAGTTGCGGCGCCTGGAACAGCAGCAGTGTGCGCAGCACCCATCCCGCCCGGTGAACCTGGGCCGTAGGCTGCACAGCAAAGTAGAGAAAGCGCACGGTCAAGCGACGCGTTAGGCTTAGCGTGCTTGTTTGCTCGTTTTTTATGCGCCTCCATGGGCAAAAGTTGGAGGCTGCCCGACTCCGACTTCCATTTCGGCGTCTTCGTTTACCCCAGCTAGAGTGCACTGCCTGAGGCGGTGTACATGTTATGTATCTACCATCAAATTATATTCTAAAACAACTGCTTGCTGAAGATCAAGTGAAGGTGCATCTTGCGCCGTGTTTATCATAAGTGTATTACTCACAGCGTTGCATGGAACTATTTCATAGCAGAATGGACGCAAGTTGGATAAGTGTTTTGGGTCATGTTTTCACAGACGAGTGCCTCTGCTCCGAAAGCCGGTGGGAAAGCTGGAAGGGACAGAGTAACCAACCTGACTTTCACCTGGTTAACCTCCTTGCAGTTCCCTCTTTCTTTCCCTCTCTCTTTGCTCTCTATACAGCTGGAAATGAAGCATATTTGCTGCCGAAGTATTTCTAGTTTCCTAAACCGCGGGCAACCTCCATCTTTGGAGCATAATCTCTGGCCCTTTTGGTCCAAATGAAAAATTGTCGCGAGGGTGAAGCATATTGACTGGGAAGTCCAAGTCAAAGGCAGAATCATTGGCATTACATATTTCACACAGAATATCCGTCAAAAACAGAAAACGACAACAGGAGCATGTCGCACGCAGAACTTCCCATAATTGTTTACTTACGAAGCAGAATCAATCTAGAAGCGAAGCAGCAATGGCGCCGGTCCATATTGGATAATAACACAATTATAAAGGGAAATGTAGTCTGTAAACTACATTTCATTGCGTGGCGGCCGACTTACACTGGTTTTTCTCGACGTGCGGCACTGAAAAGTCTGCAGTCTATAGAATCTCCCTCAATCATCGATTAGTGAAGTCGGATAACTGCAGCAAGCGAAAGCGCTATTTCTTCTTTTTCATCGTTTCTCCCGTTCCATACCGTAGGGTTTAGTTGCCCCCACTTGGTAAGACAGTTACCCCACCTTCCTCTCTCCTTAGCAACCGCTTTTACTACTGTCGCTTAGTGCGCGAGCGAGATCGTCAGTTCCACTTGCACCCTGTCGCGAAATACGCAGTTGCTGCCGGAGTACAACACTACCCCTTCTCACTCACTCCCTCCCTCCCTCCAAACCCATCCCCCCACGGCCTTTCGCGCCACGGAAGACGGCACGCTTGCTCTCCGCTTTCCTCCTTCGCGCGCGCCAGATTGAGCAGCAAGCGTCGGCTTCCGTCACGTGCTTTCACTCGCACATACACCATACGACGCGCGGCAACGCTGTTATCGCACTTGGACTTTATACGGAACATCACGGCGACGACGACGGCGACAGCGAATATGCCCCCGGAGTATCCATATAATTTCTATCGCAATAAAAGAACTCATTGACGTTGCCCTTGACAACGACGCGGGCAATCATATATTAAGCTCCAAAGATGGAGGTTGCCACCGGCTTATAGAAACTACAAATACTTCGGCAGCAAACATGCTTCATTTTCAGCTGCATAGATTTTCAGCTTTCCCACCGGCTCGCGGAGCAGAGGCACCCGAAAAGTTTCGCTTTCGCTCGACTCTGCGCCACCCGTACTTTCGTGTTTGTGTAGTTCGCTATGGCGTAGCGATGCGCTGGATTTGCTGGCTCGCGAAACCCACACAAACTGCAAATCCCAAAGAATTCCACGTCCATGTGATGTCACGGGATGTACGAACGGTACCCGCCACTTGACTGAGAGCAGCTGCAAGGGCGATTAATCCAACGATCTGTCATGGCTCGGTTTCTCAATAGCCTCGGATTTGCGCTTTGCGCAGAGAACACTAGATATGTGTGTCGCGCGCCGTTTTACTCACCGACGGCAGTAAAGAGCGGTGATGGCGTATGCAACGTCACACCTCCCCCGCTCGGGGGCAAGCGATTTGAATTGCGCTAAAGGCATGCGAACTCTCCAGACAGTATTTTCTCTTAAACCAAGCCTTTTCATGGCACGAAACAGGTGCTGCGAGGTTTCCGGAACTGAAGCCACACGATTCTGTGAGGCTACATTAATCAGACGAGTGAAGGTTCAAGTAATAGAAATCTAAGTTCAACAGAGTTTCGCCGAGACCTAATTGAGCATCCACTTGGGATATTCAAGGAAGAAAACGTTCATTCGCTGGTTCGCCCGTCATTTGAATCGTTCTCCTTTCCTCTTTCTTTCAATTTTTCTTTTTTGATAATGCAACAACTGAAATGACCAAACGGGAACCTAACTTAAACTTCTTAATATTTATTCGCTATGTACCACACATTACCAGTGGTACATTTTCACCCCTACCATTTAGCCGTGCACCTATATGCGCTGGCGTAAGGATGGCCTAGGAACGTTAGCGGAACTGCTTACGCGTCCTGATATATGAAATTTTAATGCGCCAAGGAAGCGATAAAAGAAATATGGGGCGCTTCAGTGTTGAAATATTTACAACTTGCACAACTGGTTTAGGCAATAACACGGCCTACGTTTTCAGCTGGAAGTACGATGCTGACTAATAAGATCATCCTGCCGCGTTCACGGCTTTTTTTTTTTTTTTTTTTTAGGAATCGCAAACAGAAAATGACGGAAAAGCTAAGAAAAAAGTGGTGGAATTGTTTTATCGCTTTAACTTAAAAACGCTGTGACAATCACAATAACGCTAAAGAGTTAACATTCCACGTATTGAGGCCGCTAATAAATCTCCAACGTACGCGAGGAAAATGTCAGGGAACAGTTTCCTGCTCGACTTACGCAAGAGAGCACCGACATCTGAATTCCAGAAACGCTAGAAAAAAAAAACTATGTTTTTAGGAAGAAAATGCCCTGGTGGCTTCGGGACGTTTCTTTTCTTTTTTCTTCTTTTCTTTATTTTTCTTTTTTGGGGGGACACAGGGCGCATATATGTTTGACCGTTAAAGCAGAGTACTTGCACCGAAACGATTATGTATCTGCGTCAACGATAGTGCCTCAAAGAAGAGGAAAAGTAATCGCTGGCATATGCAGAAAAAGGAAGGAAGGAAAAAGTGGAGAAGGAAGGCAGGGAGGTTAATCAGTTTAGCTTAACCGGTTTGCTACCCTACACATGGGAGCGGGATGGGGGGATGAAAGATGGCGAGAAGAGACAGAGAGCACATAACACGGCACACACATCGTTAGTTACAGTCTGTCACTCTTGCGCGGTACGTGACACCACTGTCACAGCCGCTTGTCCAAGCCCATCTCCTTCATAAACCAAAGTAGTCCCTTCGTTGCCTTCAGCTGCGATGTCTTCACTCGGCGATATGTGAAAATAGTTGCAAACTGACAAAAAAATATAGGAAAGAAGGGAGAATGCGCTGTCACGCACACGCGAGATGAGAAGAAGGCTGAGCATATGGCATGTACGCATTTTCATTTCCTCCCTTCGGTTGCGAACCAACACTAAACGGAAAAAACGTGGATCCACTAAATGGCCTGCTAAGCTCCATATGGTTACAGAAAAGTAAGAAAAAAACTTCGACGAATGTTTCTGCGGTACATTTGCCGTCTTCCTTTAATTTCATATACGTTTTCTCGAATTTTCGGCTGGTCCTCGTATATCTGTGGACACTGTACACCGCTTACGACGAAAATCCTAAACGTATGCCGGAAGGCTCCATCGGGTGAAGCGCAAACGTGTGGAAACCCACAAACAGGATTCGGGACTACAAGAAATTAAACGTGAAGGACACGTCGGGCGTCCTCTGGCTCGTTTTCCTCATTTACTATCGATATTATTATTTTGCGTTCAGATTGTGACACAGCGCAGGACATGTCAATAGAATAATTTGCTGGGAAGAGCGAGGTCACCAATGTTCCCTTTCCCAGCTGTCACACATAAAGGCAACAACGGCGCAAACCGAAGAAACAGGAGGGTATATATATATATATACACACACACACACCGGCGGGTCGAGATGATGTGGCAATTTAAATGAGAAGCAAATAGAGAAGAGAGACCGAGAGAGCGACCGAGAGGACGTAATAATTCGTGTAAAATGCATTTCAGGTGACACCGCTCGCCCCAAAAGCGGCGCGCGTATTGCGGCGATATTTCCTTGCGCAACCGCTGCTCTTCCATGCTGGGAGACCCAGCTCGGCGTGTTACGACAAGCCGAGCCAAGGACGACGAAGCACTCGGCACGTATCCGAGCGATTTTAGAGCCCATAACGGATATCGCCGTAAAATCGAGCCCCGTGCCCGTTCGAACGTTTCCTTTCCGCATCGCGGGAGAAAGACGGAACAAACAAATAAATGAATAAATAATAAAGAAAGAGAGAAAGAAACAGAAGTGCAGCAGGGGAACGATCGTAGCGAAAGAAACGGCAAAGCCGACCTTTCGCTCTGCTGCCGGGTGATTTGTTCCCGCACCCAAAAGTGCGCGAGAACATCTCCTCGCGCCCGAGCGGGTTATAACTGCGCGAGCGAACAGGATTTCGTGTCGGCGAGGCAGCGGCGCGCTTCCTTTCTCGACGAAAGCTCCGCGCGCCATCGAGGCATCACGCCCAGCGAAGACGAATCGCGTCCCTCGATCTCGGTATAATCGAGAGAGAAAGAGGGCGCAGACAGCGTATACCAGACACACGCCCTCGTTCGCTCGAGCGTTGCCGTGTAGCACCAGTGCAGCTTAATGAACCATACACCCACCAGTGCATACTGCGCGAACGCGAAACTGCTCCTCTCGTACACGCAACTATATGGGCTGCACGGATCCGAAATGGTGCCTGCGACTGCATCGAGCTACTTCTTCCCGGGGGCGGAAAGAAGCGCATTAGGGCTCTATACCCGCCTGCAGAAGAAAATGATCATTCATTGTGGGGGTCAGGCCGTCCGTGTGGCACCTCCTCGTCTTTCCCTTGTGCCGAAGCACCATTGCACCCCTTTCAGCTTGCCTTCAAGGCCCGCCTAATGGCCCGCTAAAGGTCTCGCTCCCCTCTGATATACGCGCGAGCCGAACCCGCACACAGACGCGCATACCTGCAAAAGTACCGGGCGTGTTTATATATATATATATTAGGATACACGCACAATTTTCTTAACGACCTATACACCCTTCCAGGCCCTAGCAGGCGCGAGATGTTCCACGAGCTCGCCACCTCCCCGTTCCCCTTCAAACACACCCACAGACACACGCACAGTCCTGCAGCCCAGGCGCATATTTAGTGAATAAATATTTTTTTTATCAATTACTTCGTACTATACTCTTATGGTTTATCTGTTCCCGTGGCCATTTCGCTTTTATTTAATTGTTTTTTTTGTTGTTGCTGCTTAATGACACCGCTTTCTCGTGAAATATTGCAACCGAAGCGCACTCCGCATGTAAAGAAGAGAGAGTCCCGGCTGCGAAGACGCTGTTCATCGAGGCCTGATCTGACCTTCTTTCTTTCCCGAGCCAGCGCCTGTCCGGGCAGAAGGAAAACAAACAGCCTCCGCGCACCATGTGTGTGCAGAGAGCGCTGCGGTGCTCATAAAAGACATAAAGGTCACAACTTCGCAGCGGTATACACTATGCTTCAGAAGGTTAACGTTTCCCGCGTCACAAGAGGAAAAACCGTTTCGCACTAACCTCGGAGACGGGCGGCTAAGGGAAGAACCGGAAAGTTAAGGAACCACGCTCACGCAAAAGCAGGAAAGAAACTTGAACGGGTTGAAATACCGGCGGGGGTTCGGTGGAAGGGCAACACGGAAGCA
Source organism: Dermacentor andersoni (assembly GCF_023375885.2). Classification (NCBI taxonomy): domain Eukaryota; kingdom Metazoa; phylum Arthropoda; class Arachnida; order Ixodida; family Ixodidae; genus Dermacentor; species Dermacentor andersoni. The sequence goes on along the minus strand of NC_092815.1, from coordinate 127,195,371 downwards.
GCGGTAGTCTATTCTAGCGGGCGCAGCGCGGTTAGCGCCTTCGCACGTGCAGAAGAAGTGTGTAAACAGGCCCCCGGCCCGAACGCGAGCTTTGGGCGCAAACGAGCGTTGGGCTCCGAGAGCACGCGCATAACGTGGCGAGCCTAACTGCCTCGTCCTTTGGCACCGAAAGTGGGTCATTAACGGTCCGCCTCGCTTCCTGGCTATTCGCTGCAGAGATTCTCGGAGCCGACGCTTCTGTCCGTTCTTTAGTGCGTTTTCGCCCTAATTTGCGACTCGGCTCTTAAGACGGGGAACCCATTCGCGCCGGTCACACGCCTAACAATCCGGCACAGTTCATTGAATGTGGCACCTACGAGGTAAGGTCATTCTTCCCTCCTAAACGGCTGGGCTCCGTAATGAAGCGAGGGGGTGAACGTAGCGATCACGGAAGTGAATGCGATTGCCGAGAGGCGTCGCGAGACGGAAATAAAGGAAGGCGGGAGACGCGAGCGTCCACGTTCGCCGGAAGCGAAGGGCAATAATTATTTGTTCTTCTGCCAGCGCTTTAATGATTCTCCGGGGCAAGGAATACAGTACTCGAACAGTTTGGGTTGATTGCCTAGATGATTGCAGCGTCTGGTCCCACACGAAATGAATTACGTAGGTCTTGCGGATGTTAAGTACGTCGCTAACAAACAGACAAACGGGAAGCAATAAGGATGGGTTATGAAAACAATGATTACATCAGGTTCTAAATGGAAGATAATGACAATCACAATCTAACTACAACATGAGCATAATATATAACTTAGCTCGACTCCACAAAGTATTCATCAAGTTGAAACATTTTCGATAATATCCAAAATTCTTGCCTAGCCTTGCTTTATATCTGAGCATTACTAAATTGTATAAGCCTCTCACCATACGCAATACGTGGTCCAATGAGCATTTCCACTGGATGCATGATTCGCAGTGGTAAAGAAGACAAGATAAATGGGCATTGAAAGATGGTATTAGTCACTTTGTTTACACAGCAAGCAAATCTTACATTTACGAATAATGAATACAAAGACAATCGAAGAAATGTCTGGTCCCCAGAAATGAAACTAGTGCGAATACACACGGAGTGGCAGTCGGGATCAAGTTGTGAAAAGCCTGATGGCAGTCCACTTTTTTTTATGGATGTCTCCAAGGCTTACGACTACGTGTCTCAAACGGCCATCATCAGCCAGTTACAAACAATAGGCGCCACGGGTTATCTCTCGCACTTCATACACACGTTTCTCAATGATTGCCGCCTTACAGTTTGTCTTGGCGACACTTTGAGCGATGAAATTGGTATATTTCGTGGCGTACCACAGGGAAGCGTTCTCTCTCCCTTATCATTAAACATCGCGATGACGACTCTCCTAAGAATGTTAAACCATCGACCACCCGTAAAAATGTCTATATTTGCGGATGATACCTGCATGTGGGTCTCCGGCTACCAGTATCGTCGCCTCGCACGAATAGCCCAATAGCCCAGGGAAGAGTAAATGCCATTCATGGCCTATTGACAACGCTTGGCTTATGACTACCAGCATAGAAATCATAATTCATACTTTTTCCTGGAATTAAAAGCAAACGTATATGCTTGAAGCTGAACTTGAATGGGTACCAGATTCGACAAGTCACCAACGTCCGATTTATTGGCATTACCTTAGACCACAAGCTTAGACCATTACCTTAGCACCGCGATGTTGACCACGTTGCGGCGTCATCGTCACAGAGGCTTCATGTGCTTAAGCGATTCGCTGGCATACAATGGGGCAAACACCCGATGTCCATGCTACAGTTACATATAGCCTTGGTTACAAGTCGCTTCCTATACCACCTACCTCTGATGTCACCTTCAGATAGCCAATACGAGCGTTCAGAAACCGTACACAGAAAAGGGCTTCAGCTGTGTTTGGGAGTCCCTCAGCCGGCATCGAACAGAAAAGTGCTCTACGAAGTTGAGTCACGACCTCTGCGACTTCAGGCTTTCCAGAGTCTCATGAACCAACTACTACGTCTGAGTGAGTCTTCGCCCGGCAAAGCCCTTTCAAGACGTGTACTAACAGGCCGCGCTCACGTTTCTAGGCAGCACGGAATATGTTTCGAGTCTTAGGATTACGCCGCTCCATACAGAAGGAAAAGATAGACCCACCCTGGACATACGAGGCTATAACATGAAATTTAAGTGTACCACGACTGCACTCAAAGAGCTGCATTCCAGCTGCAGAAGCCAAGTCACTAGTTCAGGAACATTTGAACACGATTTACTCGAATCACCTCCAAGTATACACAGATGGCTCTGTTAATGTACACGAAGATCGCTATGCAGCTGCATTCTATATTGCCTCTCTGACGTATGCGTGGTCTGGCCGTCTGGACTGTATAGCTTCGTGGAAAGTTGTGGAAGGCGTGGCAATAGCTGCTGCTCTGCGCAAACTAAAGACGTTGCCTCCAGAAAATGTGGTCCTCTTTATGGTCTCAAAGGCCGCGTTGCAACAGCTCTACCGTGGCCTACCGTTCATCAAGTCCTCGCGCAAATCGCTAGCCCTCATGAAAGAACTCTGCAACAAAGGCTTCATAGTAAAGTTTCAGTGGATTCCCTCCAACACTGGCATTGCTGGCAACGAAAACGTTGATACTCTTGCATACGCAGCGCTCCATCATCCTCCCAAAGTCCAGGGCCCAAAGAGTAATCAAGTTAAGAAATCTGAAATTCGAAATCACTTTGGGTTCTACCATATATGCTATGCGTAACCAATAGATTTCGTCAACAGGAAGCCGCACTTCTACATCGAATAAGGACAGGATCTGCTAGTACACCAGCACGTCTATTTAAGGCGGGGCGCATCGATTCTCCGAACTATACGACACGCGGCGAGACAGGAGACATTGAACACTTTCTGTGGTCGTGCCCGAAATTCCGAGGAGAAATGGACGTTGTCCTGAAAAATCTGCAACGAAAGAAGTTTCCATACGCGCCTGCAACACACTGTGCTCCCCGAAGGACGAGTTATAGCCCGCAAAGAAACTTCATGTCTCCTTATCGGATTCTTAAGGGAGACTGGTCTGATGGACATGTGGTAAAATACCACAATGATTTTATAAGAGACGCTGGGACGGAGCAATTGCCTGCCTTTTCCGCCAGGCTAAGTCCGCCTGTTGCAAAACTCACCCCCCACCTCCACCACTACAGTCAATTTTTTTGCGATCCATACACAGGATGCAGGGGTGAGAATGCTTCTGGCATAACGGTAGAGCCGACGTTCTCACGTACGACCTTGAATGGGCAGATTGGGCCTTAAAGCAGCAACTTGTAGGAACTCGCGTCGCGCAGCTTGGTTATTGAATGAGTAATTCGCTCCTAAAACATCTAAAGCCAAACTCAGAAAGCTTTTCTTTTGCTACAACTGTCCGTCATTAACCGGATAGAATGCGATCGCTATTAAAATACTCGTCATACCGATTCATCAGTAACTGTTGATACCAACTGATCCAGCCTCCGAACTGCTTTGTGACAAAAAGCCCTTTATTGTGTGACAAGTTGACAAGCATTTCCTTTAGTTTCATTCTTCCTTTTTTTTTTTTGGGGGGGGGGGGGGGGGGAAGGCGTCAGGGAATATTTATTGATTTCCTCTTTTTCTTGCGTTTCGCCTTCTTATCGCCTTATCCACTTCTTGAACCACACACAAGTAAATCGAAACTGGCTACGGTTTACGTCCCTGCGCCTCACCGTGTCTTTTTTTTTTCACTCTTTTTCGGTGTATTACCACGTGTGGCACGAATATCTCGATGTTTCCTAAGTTAAACTGTAAGAAAAAATGCAAAGCGAGACTTCCCGATCCTCCGATGCAAGATCAGAAAGGCACGCGAAAATGTAAATACGATTAATTAATTAATTAATTAATTAATTAATTAATAGTATTTATTACTTGCTTTCTTGATTGATTGATTGACTGATTGATTGATTGATTGATTGATTGATTGATTGATTGATTGATTGATTGATTGATTGATTGATTGATTGATTGATTGATTGATTGATTGATTGATTGATTGATTGTGGTAGGTAGATGGGCGAGCCAGTCAATCAAGCTGGTTACTCCAGGACGTCATAGCCGTTTTCTTTTCTTTTTCTGCTAATTAAGAACCGTGTCACCGTGTGCCCGTCAGATATCAGTCTCGCACAGATACTCGTGCAGCTGCGCGGACCTCCTTTCACACTATCTTCAGCCCTTCGGGAAACAACATCGGCTGCAACAAACGCATGCGGAAAGCCTCTTCTTTGCAAGTAGTCAGGGTCTTACTTTCTACATTGAAGCGCACGGGCAAGGACCAAATGAAATGTTTTCACATCATCAATTTCCGCGCATTCTGTGTGTAACCAAGCGAGAAAAAAAAAAGCTCCCCTGTGCTGTTTCGAACGCCCACACTGCGTGGGGCTGTTTATGGGGCGCGCCGAGATTGCGCACCGCATAAACACAGCTTCTACCGAGGGAAAGAAAGAAGGTGGGAGGGGAGGAGGAAAAAAAAGCAATCTGCCAGCAAGACACTGTATTACAAACAAAAATACATACTTCACAGGCACACGCACAGCAGCGCGATTAAACAGACAAAAAAAAGGATAAACCTGGATATGACCGGAGCGAAAGAAACCTGGAGGAGCGAGAATCCAGCACGGTATGCCGCAGAAACCAATCAGCGTTTTCACCTAAGCCTCCGTCATTTCTTTATATGTTCTTCACCCTCTCTTGTAACTGGCCCGACGTTATTTACACGGTCCTCGAAGCGTGCGCTTTTATTTTGCGAACCAGTACGCGCACGCCTATGATTAACGCGTCGGCGGTATTATGTACCTCGTCGCTGGACAAAGCGGTGAAGGCACGGTAGGGACATTGTTTGCGTCCCGATCCCTCGACGGGGAGTGTTCACTCCCGCGCGCTGCTTTCAGTGAGACGGGAAAAATCTGCGCCCGACGGGCAATTCAGTGGCTGGATCGGGTCCAGAATCGATAAGCCCGCTCTTCCGCGAGCACGGGCCCTGCGTGCGGACATTTGGGTGCAAGAGACTCGGTTCCTCATTTCCCCCTTCTTCGTGCAAACTATACACTGTGTGCGGCACGGCGGTTTGCGGAACGCGGCCCACGCGCTGCGAGTAATCCACCTGGCCGAGGACGTATATACTGTGAGGAAGGCCGATGTGATGGCCGCTCGTCATTGTACAAATCGCAGAAGAGATTGCGCGAGAATGCCGGTGGCGCTCGCGACATCAACAAACTTTCTTTGCCCCTGCCCCTGTTTACGTCCGACAATTTTTCGAGAAACAACGTGTTCGCGCTCCTGCATACTAAAAAATGTAAAGAGTCCGTTTTTGAGTACGGGCTTGGGGATGCATTTTTCGCACTCTCCTTCATTCTCTTTCTCTCTCTATCTGTGTGTGTGTGTTAAAATTTAAAGAACGTTTCGTGCGGACCAAACATATACCGGTGAGTTCTAGTGTACGTTTATCAGCAATCCTGCTTCGTTTAATAGCAATTCTCTTGAAAGAATGATTGTTTAACACAATGACAATCTATTCTCGTGGGCCAACGCACAATAGATGCACAATGAAAAGATGCAAGGATTGAGCGTCGTCCACGTATGTCCTTTCATTTAAAAAAAAAAGTGATGGGGTTTCACGTGCCAAAATCACTTCCTGATTATGAGGCTTGCTGTATTGGGGGACTCCGGAAATTTCGACCACTAGGGGTTCTTTACCGTGCTCCTAAATCTAAGTACACGGGTGTTTTCGCATCTCGCCTCCATCGAAATACGGTCGCCGTGGCCGGGATTCGATGCCGCGACCTCGTGCCCAGCAGCCCAACACCATAGCCACTAAGCAACCACGGCGGGTATCTGTCCTTTCAGTGTGCTTGTATTGTAGTGCGGTTGTCTGGCAGAATGCAGTATACCAATAGCTGCATACAGCAAAAGCGCTGTCCGGGGCGCGGCTCCAGTATATTGGCAAACAGTAACCTCTGTTCTTCCTGCCAAATTTACCGATCCATTTCCGAGGGTGAAGCCGGCAGTATTATTGGGCATTCTTTGCGGTAAACTGTGAAAAATCTGGGCACTAAGTATTCCTCGCAATGGCTGACGTACGAAGGCGCCAAGCCGAGAAGGATGGTCAGTTAATATCTGTGAACTTTAGGAGACGCGCTGCGACTATACAGTCGTTAGCTGTGTTTGCCAATTCACACTGGACTATAGCGTTAAATAAGGGCCAACACAAGCGAGGGCGCTTCTCGGTGCAAAGTTCGAGAACAGTAACTCTAAACGAATACTCGGTGTTTGTTGAAGCGCCGGCGCAGCGCTGAATACCATGTAATGTGTTTCATCATATGCACGCCTATGGTGTAGGACAAACACGCACGCGCAAGTTAAATTACAGAAGAAAAAAAAAAAGAAAGCTGCGCAACCGCAGTGCGCTTTGCGAGGATCGTACTTAATAACGATGTCTTTTTTTTTTATCTCCTACAACGTCAGTTAATACGGCCGGTAATTATATCCCTAATGAATCAACTAATGAGCTCATTGCTCACTGGGTACATCTGAAAATGCAAGATCCTCTCTGCTCGTCAGGGAGCCGTAATGACTGTTCGCTCGGATAAGCACTCACTTGCCTCATCTCTAATGAAAAAATCGAAATCGTTTTCTAATGGCACTTCATTGTTGCACCGTACTTCGCTTCGTTCGTGTTATCTTTTGGCTTCACCGTAGTGGGCGTCCCGTGACGCAAATGGTATAGTTCACGGCATTGTTACAATCGTAAGAATATAACGACAGTACACGGAAGCTCCGGTGCAGTCGGCGCAGTGAGCGCATTTAATTTACAGTGGACTGATCGATGACGGCAACTTCGGTGTTCTCAAAGCTCATCCTACCGGCAGTTTTGTGTCAATTAGCTATTAGATCGATTAGCCGCCGAACCAGGGAATGTTCAGCCAGAGGCAACGCTTCGACAAGCGAACGCGTCTTCGACAGCTGCTTTCCACGGCAAGCTTCACGCATACAAGCGACTATATTTAATTTCACCTATATACAATAACTCCATCTCCATCAAGGGCAAATGCCCAAGCGAATAGGAAAGAGAAGAATGAGGAAAAAGAGAGGGAAAGACAGGTAGGTTTTCTAGTGTAAACACAAGACGGCTAATCTGCCCTGAGGAAAGGGCTAACAGGAAGGAAAGATGATAGAAGAAGTAGGGTGTGAGTCCGGGCTAGTTGGTATATTGCTTTTGTTGGTATATTAACTTTTGCGCTTGTCCTTGTCGCTTTTTCGTGTCCCGTGTCCACTCTTGTGCTAGTCACATCAGGATAGAAAAAGTGTGCACAAAAACGTGATTCAATACGCCACACTTGTTCGAGTCTGTCGCACAGGCCATATGCCTTCCTCAAGTAGCGATGCAACGAATTTAGGGCATTCGGTGACCAACGGGTTCAGGAGTCAGAGTAAGGCGAGGGCTATGTAGGGCAGGAGGAATTGTTCGACCTCATCTCATGCCTTCCCACTTGCTTGTGCTCTTTACACTGAAGGTACAGACAACTACGTAAGCCCTGTCGTGGAAAGCAGCTGTTGCACTTGGCGAGTAACAGTCGCCCTAACGTTGACTTCCGGACTGAGAATCCACATGTTCGTTGACTGGTTAGTCTGAATATTCAAATTTCCATCTTTCTTCGACCCCGTTTGTCTTGGTTGAATTAGCTTTTAGCAAACACGCGCTCAAGTTTGCGTTCTTCTGCAAAGAATATTACATCTTAATATTGTTTTGAGTGTTTCTATTTGCTTTACGCAGCGTTGTCGTTGTTACGATGTCCCGGATCCGCTTGCAGGACGCACGCCCGCACGACGTACGCCTACAGTATCATATTCCTTTCGCGTCCGCGCTTTTGGAGTCGCTTGCGGTAAAGACGGCCCAATCCTGTAAGATTTTACGTTACGCTGGTGCCAAGTTCTCGATATTGTCGCCAGTACCGTCACTTTCTGTAGCATGCGCGTTGGCAAGGTAAAACGATAAAGGTTGTCTGTAACCTGCGTCATTCCATTCCACGACTGCTACATCGTGCTAGCCGCTCTCTCAGCCCTTAAGTTGTATTTTTTTTTTTTTTTTGGGGGGGGGGGGGGCTTACTGGGCCAAGTGTTGCCCAATAAAAACTTTTCCTTGAGATTCATGTGCCTGTCCATGCCCGCCTCTCATCACTTCCACGTCACAATATTTTTTGGGAACTCCATGTTGGTTAAGTGGCTGCCTCCGACGCATAATAATAATTGCCGTCATCATCATCAACTCCGCTACTGGTAAAAGGCCTCTCCCAGGAGAGGCGGCATGCACTGCGTAAACCAAACTTATCTGTTTCAACGCAAATTTGATAACTCCATATTGTCAATTGCAACCCTCGATCGCGTTTCCCTTCCATTAGAATCCATTATGTTACTTTACTAGACCACGGGTCACCGTTTATACGCCTTATACAGGGTGTCCCAGCTAACTTTAGCCAGAGTTTAAATATATGCGAATGCCACGTAGCTGGACAGAGCCAAGGTAAGGTTGTTTGCCGTCGCTTAGAGATACTATTTCTTATTCATTCGACCTATTTACATAATTAGTCCTAATTACTTAGTTAACTATACAACTCATTAACTGATTAATTAATGAATTTCCCGAATATTATAGTTAGTTGGAAAGTGTCAATGAGAAAATTGTAGAGCGACATGAAAAACTCCCGATTCAGCTTTCTGTTGTCTCAATACGTGCTACATAAAACTTTCTCCGAGCGGGAAAGAAGCCCGTGAATACATGCAAAGTGCCTCGAGCGGCCAGTCTCGCGACAATTTTGCGTGCGTTTGCGGACTTCTTTCACGCTCGGAAAAACACTTTTATGTGACACGTATTCAGCAACAGAAAGCTGTATCGGGAGCTTTTCATGTAGCTCTACAATTTTACAATTTGACATTTTTCATCTAATTATAATATTTGAAAAGCTTGATTAATTACGACTAACGATCTAATTAGGAGGAATGAAAAAAAGATAATTTGAGCATCTCCAAGCGACGGCAAACAACATCACCTTGGTTCTGTCCATCTACGTGGCATTCGCATATTTTTAACCTTTGGCTAAAGTTAGCTGGGTCACCATGTATATACATCCGGCCCAACTCCATATCTTGGCGTTGCTATCAACGAAAATATCACTTATCCACGCTTAATTCCTATAAACATATTCTCTCATTTTCTTCTTTTAACGTTACGCCTATATCATTACACTCCTTAAATTTGTCGCTTCGTTTTCTTTGGCTTACGTCAAAGCTTTTTTGCCCTGCTTTCCAATTCTCGTTCTATTTGCGTAACGCCGATAGAACACAGTGATTATGCACTTTTTTCGTCAGAATTCTTCCTTTGACGATACATAGGAGTGTCTGCAAAATTCACTCCCACAAATTTCAAGTTCTCTGCGTTTTCTTTTTTTTTTTTTACTTTCTATTGATCTGGTTTCACCGTGTCTGTTTTACATACCTCTTTTCCTGCTTAAGAATTCCGACTAAAGCAATCGCAAGTTCGCGTTTCCCACCGGACTAATGAATAGTACCACATTTTTGCTCGGAATATCTTCTAACCTACCCTTAGATTTTCCCAGTCCACGTCCTCATTAGTTCGTAGCGAACCATCTCCAGTTTAGCTTAGCGAAGAAGTAATGTCATCTGCAAACCTCAGGAGGTTAAAGTGTTTGCCCCTAACCCTTACTACGAACCTTTTCAATCTGGCATATTCGATACTTCTTGCAGACATGAGGTAGATAAACAACTAAGATTATTTATTTATTTATTTATTTATTTATTTATTTATTTATGCATTTATGCATTCATTCATTCATTTATTTATTTATTTATTTATTTATGCGGAGCTCGGCACGGCGCACTTCTTCTTCCTTACAATTTATTTATTTATTTATTTATTTACTATGCCTCAATGATCCCAGAAAGGGGACATCGCATGAGGGGCGGGCAAATAGAGTATGGCGGGCCAGGTTAGGTGGCGTGACTTGAAAGATAGTCTTCAGCGGATGTGAATCCTAGATACAAAGATATGAATCCCAGAAGCGTTTCTTGCTGGAATTGATTGGTGGAACATCGACGTACAGACGACCGGGTCTAACAGACAAGCCATACAGAAGAGCATAAGCAAGGCGAGCTCTGCTGTCGTTAACTTCGTATCATGTTCGCTTTGAGCAGAATTTCTGTTCAATGCTCCTCTTATTTCTATTCCGTGCAGCAACAACAAAGACGTTGTGCATCTTTGGGCACTCGTGGAGAAGCGCTGCAGCAGCAGAATCTCCCAGGTAGTCCCTGACATTTTCACCCACACCACATCGACGCTATGACCACACGATGTCTGCGCGACTCTTGATACCCCTGATAAATTAAGACGGCACCACAACTAAGGCCATAAAAGATTTGCTTATATTTCGAGGACTTCTCTTTTACCTGACTGATGAATGCCATCTATCTTAGAATTTAATTACCTGAGAGAAATGCTCCCTCAGTTCGTTGAAGTCAAGCACTGCTCTAGTTGTAATCTAAACAACATTCGTGAATGTTTTGTCCAATACGAAGTGAATGTTACGCTATAGCTTTCATTTTGGTGGGCACAATTAGCATGCTAAGAAAATAGATCTTGTCGTTTACTAAAACAACATTATAAACATACACTTTTCTTTTTACGTAAACGATAACATCTGCACTGTAGCATCTTAGACAGCCAACAGCACATCGTTCTTCATTACCTGCTACGAGAAAATACGTACATGGAGCGAAATAACGAAAAACAGTCTGGAAGACCAATTCAGATTAAAGCAAGTTTCTGCGATGCCTTGAAGCTAAAAAAAAAAATAAACTGAAATTAGCAAAGGCGCCGGCAAGCACTTCCCACGATGTTCGTCGATGCAAATTACTTGCTTCGACGTACCGCGGTTTAAAAAAAAAAAAAATATGTTCAGAAGTGCTCCGTGAGAAGCACTATACTTTTCTATACTTCCTGCCTGAATGAGACAGCTTCGTTAATGCAGATATTTTCGATACTGCCCACGCTGAAGTGGGGCTTCGGCTAAAGAAAAAGATATAGCTAAATGGGCCCACGCGAATTTCGGTGAAGAGGTAAAAGGCATCATTATTTATTACTATAGTGCAGGGGGCAGGGAGTCTGTGATGTAAAATAATGAAAAATGAAAGAAGGCCGTCAGCAAGGCTACTCGCACACCGTCCAGCCGTGAAGGAAATTGAGACAGAGCAAATAATAAACGACGCTATGCGAGGCTATCTTTCGCCGAGGTGTTGCGTTACGACGAGAGTTAATATATTTCTACCTCGCTAGCTCTGTTGCGCCTATTGCAGTCTTTTGCGCGTGAGCGAGTTTCAGAGTTAATACGCCAAGTGAACGGTGGCGACTGTTGCGAACCTTAGAAGAAGAAAGAAAATTAGGCCTAAATGTAATTGCCTTTTTTTTTTTTTTTTGCTCACGTGGTTCGACCAGTGATCATCCTTATATATGCGAAAGAAAAAACACTTCTTTTATTTTCTGTTCACGAATCCCACATACGTTATCCCCGAAAAGCTACTTCCTCGGCAGATAGGATCCCGTTTCCTTCTCTTTCACAGACAGCTACTCTTTTCCTTAATCTCCATCCCGCCTTCAATTATGATAAGCGATACAGATACACTGTAGATATTCGCCGCGGCAGCTTAGTGGTAGGGCATCTGCTTGCGCAGTTCGGGGTCGCGGCTAGGATTCCGCCACCGGCGGCTGCATTTCGAGGGGAGCGACATGCAAAAGCGCTGTTGTATGACTTAAGTGAAAACCACGTGGTGATAACTAATCCGGCGCTTTTCATTAAGGCATACCACATAACGAGATCGTACTCTTCCCCAAGCCCGGAAAGCAAGACCACAAAGCTTCTTTTTCTTTTTTAATTTTAACGCTTTAGATAAGCACTGGGTAAGTTTAGGCAGGTAAGGCGCTGTTTTGAAATTCTTTTACGATTTACTTGCATTAAATAAAAAGAAAAATAACCCGCTGACAATTAGAGGAAGATCGGATGGGGCCAATAATATTCTTGAGTTTCGCGCTATCACGGCGCTGCTAATGCGAGAGTGAGGTCACAGATTTCTCAGTACGCATTTATGCTGTTTTCCCTGCAGGAACCGTTCTCCAAAACTGCTATATCCCCGGTCTTTGTGTACTTTCGAATCACAGTTTAACGATCACATATTATTAGCACCTTTAAACAAGCACCTAGGAGGAACTGAAAATCCATGACATTCCATAGCTGGTGCCCGAAATTCGAAGTGTCGAGGCCAAAGGGATTTTCTTCCCCCTACTTTGCATGTACGTGCGCGCGCGATGGCGTGCGTGGATTCTTTATCTTATTTATTATTTTGTGCGACGTTTCTGGCGTACATATATGCTTAAGCGGTACCTAACCGTTATCCCCAAGCACGCTCGTTCGGAGTGCTTTGTGTGCCCTTTAAGAGGTGGTCAAAATTAATCCGGAGTTCCCCGTTACATGCGGGGTTGCATGATAGCCAGTGCGCTAATACTTTGAGGCTTTAAACCCCACCAGACGAGTCACAAATCGAACCACTCGTCGTAGCAAAACCACCAGCGCTCTCTTCCACAATAAGATAGAAAACGAGGCTGATTGGTTTCCCTTCAGAACTGTTAAGTGGCGCAAAAGACACGCGACAACGGAAAAAAAGGATCGGACAGACTCTCAATCGAAACGCGAACTTCGTTAACGAAAGCAGCGAAGTCACCCGGCCACGGCGCCGTGCAGAAAAGAGGGCACGCGTCCGCTTTCATTAGTGCTTTCAAATTGGGAGTGCGCGTTCGTGTGTCCGGTATATTTTTATTTTTCGCTTTGTTGTCGCGCGTTTCGCGGGCCATTTGCCATTACGCTTCCTTCCGTCTGCGCTAAACGTGCGGGGTCTCTCTCTCTCTATCTATCTATCTATCTATCTATCTATCTATCTATCTATCTATCTATCTATCTATCTATCTATCTATCTATCTATCTATCTATCTATCTATCTATCCCGTTCTTTCTCTCTTTATCTATCTATCTATCTATCTATCTATCTATCTATCTATCTATCTATCTATCTATCTATCTATCTATCTATCTATCTATCTCCATTTCTCTCCCTCTCTCTCTCACCTGTGACACGAGCAGCCGGTTGGTGTGAAACGGCTCGGTGGGCGACGGCGGGTGCCGCGAGGGCAGCGGCGCTGGTTCGGCCGCGGGCGTCTTCGCCGGCGCAGGAGGCGGGATGGTGCGCAGCGTGCCGTTCGACTGCGCCCGGCTCTCGCGCCGCCGTGTGGAACCTGCGGGTGGCGAGGAGGAGGACGTTACACGGCGGGCTGCGTCGACCATTTCGACGCCGCACAGACGAGCTGTACGCCGTAAAGAAAATAATAAATAACCGATCGAGCGCCCACTTGAAATTACGGGATGACCGCGCAGAACTCGAGGAGGGACGCTTGCTAGGTCTGGGAGCAAAAAGAAGAAAAGAAAAATGCGGAAGCGGCACACAGGCGCGTTGGCCGCGTGCTTGGTAGTGATTCGTATGTATAAAGCACAGTGCACACTGTAAACTAATTGACACTCTTAAGGGTTCATAAGTGATTCGTATGTATAAGGCACAGTCCATACTGCGAACTAATCGACACGCTTACAGGTTCACAAAGGTGTAAGTCCGTGCATAACCCGCGCAGCTACATGCACTGCTACGGGTTTGAGGGTGTGAACTGTAGACCTAATTACACCCTCGTGCACCCTTAAGGGTGTAAATTAGTTTACAGTTTAGGGACGGGAACAGAGGAATAAGAACGCAAATATGAAACACTATGGAGGACGGAGGGACGATTCTTTAGCGATACCTACCGCTCGATTTCACATCACTTTTATAATCCACAGCTCACGGCCGGCTGACAGCATTGATAGCGCGATAGGAGTGCCCCTCTGACTACTGACGGAGTGCGAAAAGGAATGGAACCGAAAAAAAAAGGCATCGCTAGAAAATCGTGGCCCTGGGCAATCTGCTATACGTTCACGGCTGCAACAGCCTCCTCCTCCTTGTGTTTAGTGGCGCTGTGACAGCCATGTAAGAAAAACAGTTTACAGTGCGAGAAATTCGGCAATATTGTCTATCGATCACGTTGAGTAATGTCATGTACAACAGCGAGAAGTAGTGGCAGTTGGTTGAACAACACTCCGAAAACAACACCAACAACAAAACAAGAACACTGTCACCTGGAGGACCACAGAAAGATGACCACATCGCCCGTGTTGTTTAATCTTTCCTGTAGTAGTGAACTTAGCTCCGGTTTTCTGTTTATTTTCGGAACCGTGATAACACTTCTCGCTGCAGGTCAGTTGGCGAAGCCATCGTAAGTGAACGTGATCAAACAAACGGCACGCCTGCAATCAGTGCTATTTTCACGTCGCATATATATTATTTGTCGTCATCAGTGAGAAGATCTCCGACGCTACAACAACACGTCGCCCTGAGTGCTACGTCCAGCAATAGTGGAAATGTGTCCGATAGCGCCCAACGAAAAATACAGTCTCCGCGGTGAGTCGGGTTAAAGAAACTCATTTCTTTCATTATGACGTGTAGACAGCGACTGCAGATAACTAATAATGAATACGCCGAAGGAAATGGACTCATTACCTCGATGAAAACATGCGACAAAGCTTCGACACATTCTTAACAGTGCGTTTCTGAGCGTTCTGCTTTGTGAATATACTGTCGTTTGTCTTTTATCATCTGAATACATTATTCACTGGTCGCCCTCAGCAGCACGCATTTCGCATAATTTAGCACCTGTTTCACACAGAAAGTGCTTCTTTCTCTTTCTTTTTTTTCTTTCTTTCTTTTTTTGCAATGAAGTTGTGGGAATGATCCTTATATAGGCAATTCGTAATTAACTGCGTCGGGCATCGGTGTATGTTTCTCGATCACTGCAATATTAAATGATAAATAAAGAATAAACTAGATGATTGATTCAAATCTTCTGAATAACTAAGTTCCTAGTTAATTATGTCGCAACCGTAGAATTTAATCCCTCTCCTGACCAGACTGCAGCCTCAACACACGGGACAACTCGTCGACCGATTCCGACACCTCGGCCAAGATACAAGTCCTCGGATCGAGCGAACCAAACGAAGCACGACAAAGTCCCCTCTTCCACCGCAGAGGAGCCATTCCCTCCCCTTGAACAATAAAATAAATAGAGCAATTCCAATGCCTCAAACTCCACTCCACTATTTAAGCAAGGTCAGCTGTTTCCGTTTGAAGCAGATAGTACAGCCCCGGAGTATGAGTTCAGTTTCCGTTAAAAATTCACTTCTATCACATGCAGACGAATAATCCAGGTACACACGAACGGTCGACGGATTGTGGGCAAGAGTTCCCCTTACGCCGCGCATGCCACCATGTATTGTACTTAACGACGCTGCTCTGCGCGTGATTAAACTAGCACCGTAACGGATAAAAAGTAGTTCGCGGAAAAATAAATCAATCGATGGCCTATAGGTGGCGATATAGGTATTACACACGGAGTCAAAATGCTCGCAGCGCGAAATGGAAGACAAACGACCAGCTGCCCCACACGCTTGAGCGACGCAAGGCTTCCGACTTCAGCAATGCATTTCCGGCCCGAAACGGTCGTCGCTGTGAGCTTTCGAGCACAGACCGTCGTTCTCAGTACTTTGGGGACACGCAGACTGCGCACGACAACCCGCATTAAAAAAATATATATACAAAAAAAAAAAACTTTGCAAACGACGTTGACGCTGATGTCCGGCAGCTCCGATAACATCCAGGTGCCCGGAATAGCATCGAGACGCTAATGGCTTTTACAGCGCGCCGACAATATAGGCGCAAGTATCCTCGGTGCCCGCATCTACGGCGACGCCAAATAGCTTGCATATTGCGTGCTTTCGGCCCGTTATGTGGGCGTGCATCCATTAAAACCATCGCTGCCGCATTTAGTTGCTCTTTTTGCCTTAACGCGAGTTTGAAGACTGGGACACGCCTCTGAGTGCAAACGGAGAACGTACCACGTAGCCGGTGCTCCCCGCGCGAAGTGCGCAGCAAGTTCTTAAGAAGCGGACCCTTCGTGAATTCCGCGTGTATAAGAAAGAGATCATGCGGAGAACACGTTAAAAACAATACCTGGGTTCGACATAGTAGTTCTGCAGAAACCCGCAAGGTGGAGAGAAGCAATTAATAAAGGGAAAATCAGACATCCACCCAATGGGTTGATGTCTGATTTTCCCTTTAATACTTGGGTTCCGTATGTTACGACGATCATTGTGATGATCATAATAACGGAAGTGACAAGACGGAGCCAGAACTGTGATTATGTGCAAGCGTACTGTGCTTACTAAAGAACTTGGCGAGTTATTTTTATTTATTTATATTTATTTACTGCACCCTCAGGGCTTACATGAAGCATTACAGAGGGGAGGGGCTAATAGATATAGATAACTATACAAAAAAAAGAAAACACAATCAGATAACAGTGCATAGTCCAATATGAAAATAACGCAAGTTAGAACGACACAATAAGCATACCTAAATATACGGGCACATTATTATACAGACGGGTAATGCAGACGAAATATAAATGCGCGGTATACATAATGAAAGTTAGAGTGAGAAGATAAGCACGTATTGATAGAGCTAAATCATTATACAAAGTATACTGCTTGTAGATTAGGTAGGTAGTACAATGGAAATAATTTATGAACACTACTAGTCAGATGAAAACAGAGCCACTCTACACGTGTAAATATATTAAAGTCAATGTATACTAGATAACGTTAGTAAGTGCCTTACGGAAGTCGTCGGTGTTAGTAATGCAGACTAGTGGAAGGTGATTCCATTCCTAGGATTTTTTCTCTTTCTTTCTTTCTTTCTTCTTTCTTTTTGATGAAACAAGTTACCATAGGTAGACGTTCGGTGGGATGGGATGTTCCCTTTATGACGATGGTCCAAGCGTACAGAAGAGGCTAGTTCGATATAGCGTGATTTTTGAGCATGGGAATAAAGGGTATATTTTATGGAACAATCAAAGGCGAGCGATTTTTCTGCGTTTAGTGAGGGGATATATATTGAGAGCAAGTTTCATGCTAGTTACGCTTGCTGTGCGCTGGTAATTGTTAAGAATAAAACAAACGGAACGATGCCGTACAGCTTCTAAGGTGTTAATTAGACCGTTAATGAATTAATGTGGGTAGGCTGGGCGTCTCTCTGGTGCTTGCCTTTTCTTTATTCTTTAATTTATTTTTTTCGGAGGCGGGTGGGGGGGGGGTGGGGTTGGGTAGGGGGGTTCACTGAAATGCTCAGTGGCACCAAGTCCCAGGACCCAAGTTGGCGAAAAAGAGCGGCACATATCCAATGACACGTATACCCAGTGCCCCAAGTTGGTGCGATAGAAGTTAGAAACGGACATCATACCGAAAAGTGCGTAAACTTTCCAAAATATTATAATCGTATTAATACAGTATTGCCTGAGTACAGGTGTCGCACTGTACCTCATAAAAGATTCGGTTGAATACAGTACGTGCTCCCAGGGAAAGAGAACTTGAGATGGTGAAACCATTCGGTGAAGTACTGCTGATGCGGTCGATGCAAGGACAGTTGCGTTTGGAAAACGTAGGGACAAGGCTTGCGTCACGCAGAGGGCTTCAGCGGTATAACGATGAGTATAATGGTAAGGATCAGCTTTGCTTGCACTCAGAAACGCGGGAGACGGAAAAAGAAGAAAATTCAGCGATACAACTCGACTAAAGACAGAGGTAAATGAAGAAATCGAATGTGTGTCTTCTGGCTAAACAAAACACGGCGAAGCGACGAACAAACGGTAAGGCGTGCCACGACAGCGCGTCTTCGTATTAGGCAACGTCGCACGGGAAACGAGAATACGCGGCCGGATTTCTGGCGGTTTCCAGCTAATTCCGCAGCTCCTGCGGAATCCCGCCGAGACAAACAGAGTACTTGTAAGGCTGCGCCGAGACGCGCGTCGCCTCGTACACGGAGTGGCATCCATCTTGGAAAAGTGAAAGGGGAGGAGCCACGTTCCCGTGAGGGGACCGGAGCGGCAACTCGGTGAGGGTGAAAGTAGGCGAGTGACGAGAAAAACGGAAACAGCCATATAAGAACGCCAGCTGCGCGGTAGCCCGACGAGGCACATCGTGCGTTGACCGAACGGCAACAACAGCTGCAGCAGCAACACCCTCCGTCGTCGGATCGCGCGTTAGCGGCCTGGAAGGCAATGGGACGACGGCACTGATTTCACATCGAAGGGGATCGCTCAATGCGGCCACCTTCGTGAGCGGCCAGTAGTAGCATTAAAGCGATGGTTTTCTTTAGTCCTCGTCCTTCCACATTGCGTTTTGTCACTTTCTGGGGGGTTTATGGCCAATTCGGGACACTAGCTGTCACTGGAAATAAATAAAAATGTCCGGTGTTTGGTTTCTAACCCAGGCGAAGGGGAGGGGGGTTGTTCTGTAAGTGTCCATCTAGTGCAACATGTCCATTTCGTCTGCTGCTGCTGCTGCTGCTGACGAACTGATTGGCTGGGCTGGGGTAGGCGTCAAAAGGAGAAAGGCGCCCCCAGCCAATCAGCGCTTCAGCAGCGGACGAAATGGACGTGATCGTTCTACGCGGACGCTTGAGACAAGTGTGGGACTCTTGATTCCACATTTACGGTGCTGAGATAAACACTACAAAATGATTAAAAATAATGCGCCACTAATGAAAGATCGCTGGCGTTTGTTCAAACGACCTCCATATAGGGTACGTGCAGGTTCCATGCATCGCTGTTATAAATAATGGTGAACTGAATTGACATTGAAAGACAACATACTAGCAGATTGCGTATATTGTCGAGCATGTCGCCCGCAAGGTCGCCAAAATTTTCACTGGCACCAAAGCAATATCACGGTTTTCCACTTTCGTTCGCCATACGCGTAATTACGCGACAAATTACTACGCAGCGTCAGACATGAGCCCATTTCGCACAGCAAGCAATTAGCTCATCGCCCTTTTTTTCCTCCTTTATTTTTATCTCGTCTCTCCTTCAATCAGCCTTCGTTTCTTTTACGCTCTTCGCGACAAAGTGTAGACAACGAGTAATTGCAATGTCTAACCTGGTTGTCTTTCTCTTTTTTATTCCTCCACCTCCTGGGCCATCATCACAAAAATAATGTACTGCCCTTCAAATTAGCTTATTTCTGGCTCGGTAAGGGCGCCGGGCTATTCTTGTCCTGCTGCTTTAACGGACACACTTATCTCCTCTTTCCAGCGTGGGTATAGACCTTCCTACGTTGCTCTTCTGAGCACAACATTCTCAATGGACGCAGTGCTGCTTCCTTATCTTTAGCATCTGTTTCCGCACCCACTGAGTTCCCACATAGCGTATCGCACGGGCAGACTAATATAACGCGGCCGCGCGGCACATCAGTACATAGCGAAAAAATATCCTGACGTTACTACGGAGTATTTCCTTTTTTTTTTTTTTTTGCCCGCAGGTCCGATGGGAAACTAATATGGTACGCGCCCACGCAATATTTGCAGACAGCTAAATCGAGAGCGGCGTCCCAACACTTGTGCAATTTTTTCCAGTTGCTACAGATACACTCTTTCTTTTTCATATTTGAAGCACAGAGTATCTACGCCCCCCCCCCCCCCCCCCCCCCAACTGGAATCGTCCGAACAGGTGGCGGCTATATTTATTTTGTAAATGAAGTACGTAACATCAACTATTTGATTCACATATTGAGGCAGGGTAGCGTGCTATCCTCTTGTATATCTATGCTTACAACATTCCTTTTTTTTTATATTCTCTCCATCTTTTTCTTTTTCGCCAGATATTCTGTTTCGATAGAGCTCCGTCATATCTTTTCTTACTTCATCGATTTGTTCTTTCTTTTCTTTCCTTCTACGACTACGATATTGCAATCACCGACTCTTTCAGTAGACAAACTTCGCATTTCTTGCAGCTAACACCAATGAAGGACTACATATCCGCCTGATCAGCGACGTTGACGATGAATAAAAAAAAATTAATTCTCATTTCACTCCTGATGTTATTTCTTTTTCGTATTTTTACCCTTTGCTAGAAACACACAAAGTTTAATAGGCTGTCTATATCAACGACTACACCCATTGCTTATACCACAATGCCAGAGCTGGTTGCCACAATAATTAATCACATAATAATGCAATGCCGCAGTATTTGCTTATATCACAGAGTACGGCACATACATTGGCAGCACAATGCCTCGCAAGGCTGATCCCATGTCTCTGCACGGCCACCTGCATCGAAAGGGTCTCTTCTTTTCTTTTTATTTGTAGAGGGCTGCGAGGGGAGAGAGCAGGAAGGGAAGGGGAACTCGAAAAGCAACACGCGCACTCCAGTCGCCAAACTACCAAACGCAACAACCTTGTCGGCGTCCTCAGATCCACGCCAACGTATACATTCACAACGAATAAAAACAACTGCACTCTCATATGCAGGATCCCTGACGTCGCATCTCATGGAAGTCGCCCGGCCTTTGGCATTTTCTTCCAAAGTCGACGCATTCATGTTCTTCTTTCTTTTTTTTTTTTCATTTCTCTTCCTGCTGACTTCTGATTAAGAGAACGTAAGAAATATGTTATGGCGGTACGCACTTTAGTTTGCCTCGAAAACAAAGCGAGAGAACGCCAAGCGGCGAAAGAAGAAAAAAAAAGCAATCAAGAAGTTCGCTGTTTCCGCATGAATCTTCGTTTGCTATTCGTGGCGCGAGCGTAGCTGTCACAAAAAGGCAGCCCAAGTCGAAAGAAACCTATGGAATTTTTTCTTTCCTGTTCGCTTCACTTTGCGCATCGCCAAAGACCACGAAAAAAAAAATCTTTTTGTGAATAATGCCGGAAGCTTAGCTGAATGACAAAGGGTGGAAGCAGATTTGAGTTACAATATGAAATCAAAGGTCAAGCAAAGGGAACTTTTGAAATCGTAAACTCGTATTCAGGAAGCAAGACGCAGCTTCTGTTTCACACACACATACACACCCATGTGTGTGTGTGTGTGTGTGTGTGTGTGTGTGTGTGTGTGTGTGTGTGTGTGTGTGTGTGTGTGTGTGTGTGTGTGTGTGTGTGTGTGTGTGTGTGTGTGTGTGTGTGTGTGTGTGTGTGTGTGTGTGTGTGTGTGTGTGTGTGTGTGTGTGTGTGTGTGTGTGTGTGTGTGTGTGTGTGTGTGTGTGTGTGTGTGTGTGTGTGTGTGTGTGTGTGTGTGTGTGTGTGTGTGTGTGTGTGTGTGTGTGTGTGTGTGTGTGTGTGTGTGTGTGTGTGTGTGTGTGTGTGTGTGTGTGTGTGTGTGTGTGTGTGTGTGTGTGTGTGTGTGTGTGTGTGTGTGTGTGTGTGTGTGTGTGTGTGTGTGTGTGTGTGTGTGTGTGTGTGTGTGTGTGTGTGTGTGTGTGTGTGTGTGTGTGTGTGTGTGTGTGTGTGTGTGTGTGTGTGTGTGTGTGTGTGTGTGTGTGTGTGTGTGTGTGTGTGTGTGTGTGTGTGTGTGTGTGTGTGTGTGTGTGTGTGTGTGTGTGTGTGTGTGTGTGTGTGTGTGTGTGTGTGTGTGTGTGTGTGTGTGTGTGTGTGTGTGTGTGTGTGTGTGTGTGTGTGTGTGTGTGTGTGTGTGTGTGTGTGTGCACGCGTGTAGAGTACCGTATATATCTATACACGCATACAACCTTTACTGCGTGTACGTACCTTTTTTACCTAGCCCATTTTTCACTCCTGCTACGCCATAGACGTCTGCCTGTTTCACTAATCCGAGCCGAGCTTTCTTTTCAGGCAAGGAGTTATGGCCGAAATTCTTTGGTTTTACCAAAGGCGTGGAGCGGTCGCTCAAGCTGTGCCAGCGTACTTTTTCAAAACGATCCGAAGGCAACTTTGACGGAAGCTCTAATGCATGCGAGCCCGAAATTGAAGTGTCCACCTCCAGGCTCAGTTTCGAGAGATCAAAAGATACGAGAACTACTCTTCTTCCGGTTCGGTCGTGGCAAAGACGATCAGCTTCGTGCGGAAATGCAGACTGCCACCGTGCTCGCGCACAGCAGCTCTCTTCCTGCCTGTTTCTCCTCCTCCTCCTCCTCCTCCTCCTCCTCCTCCTCATCCTTCCGTCCTTCGGTCGCAGCGTCATCCGAACGTATCCCCGCGGATCCGTTGACCCGCGACATTCTCCTCGGCCATCGAGCCAGACAGGGGGCGCAAATGAGGACACAAACCCTCGTTGTACCACAGCGATGCGGCGGTCGAAGTCTTGGTATACGGCGAGCAGCCGCGGCTTCCGAGAACGGTGGTGGGAGGTGAGCGAAGCTTCTGCTTCACGCCCACGCTCGGAGTGGGACGATCAAAGGGAAGTGGGCGAGGTGAAGCTGTATAAAGTTTGGTGTGCCCCGTCGGATCGCATCGCTTGTGAGCGACCGTGCAGTCGATGAAAGGGCCGACGGCGAAACAAACGTCGCCCACAGCGATTTCACTGGCGGCGATATACATGATTTGACGGAGCGTGATGCGATTCGACGCCGTTGACAGCGACGCGGCGTATGGAAGAAAAGGGTGCCGGGCACTCGTCGACACAGGGTTCGCTGTAGTAGGCGTTGGTTGTGCACTGCTTTGGTTGAAAGCGCAGACTCATTAGAGTCAGTATATGTCTATCCCTCCCCACCACCTCTTTCTCTTTCAAAAAGTCAAAACAGTGCGAATCTGTCTAGCTAACGAATGGGAAGATACGATTTCTCCCCGCCAGTGCAAGTCCAGTTCAGTTCTTTTTGTAGCTGCCTAAACGATGATAAAACGGAGCGCGGCGATTACGAATGCACCGAGAACTGCCCATATTTGTCCTAGTTGGCATTTACGAAAGCCGGCGCCTGGTTTTGTTGACAGGAACACGATCGCAGGAACCGCTAATGCCAAAGGGGTGCGTTTTCAGACGCTTCACGCGACGGCTATCGTTTTGCGTAAGAAAGCATTTCCAAAGTTTTATCGTGGAGGGACAGTACACATCTAAATTCGCGGCGTAAGATTTCTTTCCTGGTCCGTGATTTGAACCCTGTCTGTGTAACGTAACCTCGGAAGTTCACAGCTGCTTTTTATGCGAAGCATATTACTAGAGCTCAACCCAGCTCCTCAGGCGCGGCGGTGTCGCCTTCAATACCACGTGACACCGTGACGTCACGACAGAGGAGAAACGGGGCTCCAACTCGCGCCGTCGCTCGCGGCGTCGCGGCGGTATATAAGCAGCTGCGCTTTTTCTAGGTGGCTTTGGCTCAACTCTTGCAAGATGGGCTGGGTGGGAATCGAACCAGGGTCTCCGGAGTGTGAGACGGAGACGCTACCACTGAGCCACGAGTACGATGCTTCGAAGCGGTACAAAAGCGCCTCTAGTGAATGCGGTGTTGCCTTAGAAACTAGCTGTTTCTAAGGCTCAGGCGTGCGTCGCTTGCTCAGGCGCACATTTCGTTGCCGTGCCGAACGCTGCGTTGCTCGACGCTCACCGCGTCCAATGCGGGGCGCGTAGTCGCTGCGCCGTAGCCCATTGTCTTACACCCCTTGGCGGGTCGACGGGAACGCTGTCGCGTTCCACTCTTGAAGGCGAAGCAGAGTAACGCATGAGTTGTTTCTTCTACTAGCCGAACCAAATATAGCCAAGCAACAGCAGTTCACCAGGCTAAACAGTGGTTCAACAACTAAAATAAAGGCTAGTATGCTTCGCATCCTGGGCTTAACCTTAGCTAAGCCACAGTCATTTTTCGTATAGAAACGGCCCTTCGAGCAGAGCAAAAGAAAGTACAAGCGCGCAGCAAATCCCAGAATAAAGTGATGCGACAGCGAGCGGCGCATGTGCTGGCGCAACTTCGACTGAGGCTGACGCCGCCGATGCCCGCCACGTGACGCCTGCTGTCCTTCTTTCGGCATCACGTGCCTCGTCAGCTCGGCGGCGACGCAGCTATATTTCCCTGTATTCCCTATATTTCCGTCATGCAGAATCCGTTACCCTCTTCAAGACTCTGGTCACGCGAGAAGCTTGCCCGACCGAAACCCTCTCCACCACTACATGCTCCTCGCATCTTCTCAGCCAACTCGATTAAAAAAAAAACTAGGACACCTAAGTAGTTCTTATGAGTTGTGAATGCGAGAGTTACGCCTTCGAGTTACAAAGTCCTCGCCGGCAAGCGAGCGGATTGAGACGCTTGGCGCGTTTTGATTTGGCCTTAGCGACGCGCACTCAGAACACGGGCAATGCGCGGATAACGCAGGCGTCGGAGAGCGAGGGTGACGTGGCGTCGCGACGACCACCTCTCCGCTCACGCAATGCCTGGCGCGCCGACATGGCCTAGCATGTCGTTCGTTCCGCAGTAGATGCTTCCGCCTTTCGCTCTTCCATAAAATCTACCATAACAACCCCTTGTTGAAAGAACAGCTCATCACCCAACCGTCATAC
Organism: Dermacentor andersoni; assembly: GCF_023375885.2. Classification (NCBI taxonomy): domain Eukaryota; kingdom Metazoa; phylum Arthropoda; class Arachnida; order Ixodida; family Ixodidae; genus Dermacentor; species Dermacentor andersoni. Next base: position 127,170,774 of record NC_092815.1, on the reverse strand, counting down.
ATATCATCTAGCTCTGACCACAGTTTCAAAGTTGGTGTGCCGTCTTCACGTACTAAACTTTGTAGCAACGCATTCATCCCTAGCCCAAGCAAAGATTGGAACCACCGTCCCGCCACCGTTGCAGCCATCCTGGTTACCGACACCTTCAAAACCACCATTCATGAAACGCCACCTTGAATACGTCTTGCACAATTCTTGCACAATTCTTTTTTTTATGTTCACCCACTCCTTTCTGTAGTGCCATCGGGCCTTGAAAGTATTTAAATAAATAAATAAATAAATAAATAAATAAATAAATAAATAAATAAATAAATAAATAAATGTGTTCTCTATCAACCGCACTGTTCCGTCGAGGCATTCTCGTGATGTGGCGTCGCAGCCAATGGGAATTTACCTACCGTTTCGCTGCTGCAGACAGGCGCCGGCTATTGCGCTTAATAAGCCATATGACGCTTTCGCAACAAAACCTGTCAAGTAAGTTAATGCTATTCGCTTTCAAAGAACAAAGTGGCCTCCTATACAAAGGGGAACGTCTCATACGCGAGCTGAAACAACGCTGCGGGTCACCGCCCGATGCTTGCGTCTGCGCTTCCGTAAATTTGACGCCATGAGATTGGAATAAAACAGATTGAAATAGTGTTACGTTATAGGGTCCGTACCCAACACATAATCAGTGAATTACTTGATCCCTCATGTAGGTAGACGTCGGGCACTTTGATGTAGTGCTATTCGATTCTGAGTTTATTCCGATCTCCTGACGTCAAATTCATGTACACACCGACGCAGCTCCGCGGGATGACCACGGGAAGTTGTGTCGACAGCCCAACAAAACGCTCTCCTCCTTTGCGGGAGGTTACTTTTTGGGAGGTTCCAAAGCGAATAACATTGCCTAGCGCGACAGGTTTTCTTCTTCTAATTGGCTGACGAGAGGCGAGGAGCGCGCAGCAGAGGAGAGGGCTGGCGCACTGAAAGTAGATAACCGGGTGAGGAGAGTAGATTGGTTCGCTTCCCTTTGCTTATCTTGTGCATGCTGCCTTGTCGACTATAGAGGCGGCGTGCAACAAGGAATTGTAAACGCCGCCAAAGCGTATGCACAGCCAAGCATATTTTGCAGAGCAATGTCGTATACGTACCGAAAGGCCTCAGTAACCTCATAATGCTACGAAACATAATCGCCAACATATTGTCAATAACCACTACAAGACAGAATGCTGTATTTTTCAACATACACAGAGAGAGAGAGACAACAGAACAATGACACAGTAGGGTGGTTTCATCATGGATTTAAGTGTATCTGGATTCTCGTTTCTTCTTTTCGCTCGCTCTTTCTCTCTTACTGGCACAAGGACGTTAGACAGCGCCTCTGGCCAAACGTTCTACAGAGATGCGTGCTCGCAGGCTCAGAAAAGACGACAGCGCCCACCCTACTAGAAAGCCTGCCAACTATCTCTCGGGACGCAGAAGGAAAACGAGTTGTGATAGATGTACCTTCGGGGCGTCGACAAAGCTCGAGCAGCTTTAGTCAGCGAGATTGAAGAGAGCTAAATTTAGCACGGCGCTGCTTCGATCATGTAGTAGTGGAACGGTTGAAGGGTAGACAGCACTTGCTCACCAGCCACAAGGGAAACCAGGAAGGAATCCCTAAAATGCAAAAGAAATGGAATACTGCAGGTGACGTATTTTCTACCTCGAGGAAACGGAAAATCTGATCGGTAGATGCAGGAACAAGTTCGCAGGTTTGCAGACACAACTTGAGTAACCAGACGGAAATACTACAGTGCCTCGCGCGTAGGCGTATGTGTCTTTATATAAACTACCTTGTCCTCTGCGTCGTGAAGCAGTATGCCTTTGTTTTTGTTTTATTCACTCCAACCGTGGTGTTCCTCATCGCACGAGCGGGAGTGCGGATTTTGGGTCAGCCGCCTCACCGCGAACAGTCCGGCCGCGCTGTCGCCGGCGTTTTCTACACTGTCAACACAGATTCCCATCTTCTGTTTCCTGCAAACCATTCGGCGAAGCCCCGTCAGCTGTCTCTTGAATATATTGTGCATTCTTACTTTATATATACGCCCGCAATTTTCGTTTGTTTGTTTACTAGTTTGTAGAAACCCTAACGTAAGTGTGTGTAATGTTGTGCGTTTTTTCACTTTCTTCTGCGTCGTAATTCTCTTTGGGGGAAAGGCCTATCGTCGAGTTAACACCCCCCCCCCCCCCCGAAAAAAAAGAAAAGAAAGCCGCCTACAATTCGATGTGTGGTCCCACAATGCAGGAGACCAAGCCGTAGTGAGTGCTATTGCTTAATTAGCAACGTCAAAGTAATTCCTCACGAATGTAACTACACGCAGATAACACGAATTAAGACAATGTTTACTAATCTACTTCGCACTCGCCCCATCTCCCCGGCGCGGGTGAAGTATAGTGACTACGCACGCTACGATACATTAGTGACTTAGACGAGGGAGCGGTGTCTGTGTGCATAATAGAGGCGTGACGATGATGAAGACATTGAAAAGTCATAGATATCCGTCGAGCTAGACCTCGTAGAATTCGAAACTGGAGTATTTCAGTGCTTAATTATCGTCAAATATATCCTCCATCTCAATACACTAAATACGGAGCCCTCTTATACTTCGTGCTTTCACACACGATATAGCTGGCTCGTATCTTCGCACATGCTTATGCGGAAAGATTTGCTTTGGCATCTAACTATCGAAGACATTAAATGTTCTCTCTAGCACAAGACCATAAGTCAAATCAATATTTGAAAGGCAACGAGCGGCAAACACTGTAAGTAGCTTGTCGTCCATATTCATTCTTCTTCCGCGTCAGGGACGTCGCCAAGGGTCAGGGAGTTTTGGTGCTGCCGTATCTAAGAAATTCACAGAAGCGACAAGAGAGGCAATACTTTCCACTTAAAGAGTCACAATTTGGCACGAGCAGACTCGGAACACCCCCCATTTCCGCGTAACACAGGCTTCGTGCGCACTCGTTTCACTGCAAGGAGGTCAAAGTAACCGACCCTTCTCTCCCCCCTCCCCCAATCCTCCTTTTCTGAGAAGAAGGAGAGGTACATCGCGAGCGAGATAACCTCAGAAGCACAACAGGAGACCGGAGAAACAAACCGGAAGACGCAACGTAAGTAAGCGAGACCGCTAAACGTCACCACTTACATCCCTAACGCCGTCGGAGGAGGAGAAAGAGACGGAAAGTGAAAACAGAACGACCGAAGAGAAACACGACCCGCGCTGCGTGTCCTCCATTAGGCTCCCGCGGACGCGCATGGCAACGGCACCGTGTAAACAAAGCCGCTCGGTCAGCGGCAGCGCTAACCACACGTCGCGGCCGCAGCGGGAGAGGAACAGCGCAACCACCCAGTTCCGGGTTCGCAAGGGCTATCGCGTTGCGGTGTCCACAAGTGCGCTTTAAGCACGTGCCCGCGTGCGTGTGTAAGTGCGTGCAAGACCAAGCGGTACGCAGAGAGTACGCGGCCTTTCCCCGATGATAGAGTCGAGACATCCATTACCCACTACAGTGAACCGAGGCGACACAGCGCGTGGAACGAACGCTAAAGCTGCGCACCGCAAGGGACCGTGTGTGTGCGCTTCTGGGGTTCATTACTGCGGCTCCCACTAGAGCCAAACTCGCCGAGGCCAATCCTAACAGCAGAGTGGCTGCGGGGCGTGTTTCTGTCATATAGTGGGCTAGATGCGAAGAGAGACGGAAAACGAGGTTGCTGCAAGGAATGCGCAGACGACATTACCACGGAACAGTGCCGCGAGTATTTCGCCACGAGTATTTACGTTTTACTGCTAGAACTACCCCTGGCAGCGTTACCAAGCGCCACCACTCACAAACCGTGGCGGCGGATGTGGAACATCGCTTCGCCTGCGGCAGAAAGGATGTTCCGCCACATTTCGATGGGGGCGAAATGCGAAAACACCCGTGTACTTAAATTTAGGTGCACGTGAAAGAACCCCAGGTGGTCGAAATTTCCGGAGTCCTCCAATACGGCGTGCGTCATAATCAGAGAGTGGTTTTGGAACGTAACACACCATCATTTAATTAATTAAAGGATGTTCCACATCTGCCGCCAAGTTTTGTGAGTGGCGGCGCTGGTTAACACTTCTAAGGTTAGCTCCAGTAGTAAAACACAAATACCCAAGAAAGCTAACAGACATGTTTTCTGCCGCAAGTTAAAACACACACAAAAAGAAGACACATTAAGACAACACGCATCTTCTTTTTCTGTGCGTTTTAACTTGCGGCAAAAAACATGTCTTTTAGTAAGCACCGACTATAGCCAACAAGCAGTTCTGTTGAAACCCAAGAAAGGTGGATGGAAAACGGCGCCACGGTAGCTCAACTGGTTAGAGCATCGCACGCGTAATGCGAAGACGTAGGATCGTTCTCTATCTGCAGCAAGTTGTTTTTTCATCCACTTTCATTACCATTAATCTATCATTTCTTCAATTAGTAATTACAAGTAATTTCCCCTATGTTGTCCTTGGTGTTTTTGTTTATTGGTCCCTTATGATTTGGCGATGCTACAGACATTTACGCACACAGCGATAGCGGTTGCAGAGAGCTTTGTCTGACGTTACATAGAGTTGCAGAGCGAGAGGCGTGTGGCCTATCTCCTCCTGTCCCTCCTCCTCCTCCTCCTCCTCCTCATAAAAATGTTTCGAATTCAGAGCAGAAGGAGAAGCCCCCTCTCCACCGTATCGCTTTCAGCAGAGACAGAAAACATACGAACAGGAAATAAGCTCCGCAACGTACAGGATGAAGTTCGTGGCCAGTAGTTAGCTAGACCTAAGCCATTGTGGCAAACTAAAGCGCGTTTGCTTTCACAGATGCGACTAGGAAGTGCTGGCGCCAAAATCCAGGCGTAATTTTGGCGCCACTTCACTACACTGAGTAGGCGTATATAAAAGACGGTCGTGGGAGATTCAGTGCGTAGAACTTCACCGTACTTCGGAGGACGTTTTGAGCTACGCACAGATGTTCACGGCAAAGTAGGCTTTGTCTCGAAACTTTGTTCCGCAGAAAAAAGAAAGGCAGAAAAGCAACCCCGACACACACCAACATAGAAAGCTTCAACGACGAAGCGCGTCACTTGAACTCGTTATGAAGCCTAATGCAGTAGCTTGAAAAGGCCGCGATGTTATGACTGCAGCTACAAGCGCAGCTATATGTACGGCAAAGCGACCGGAAACAAAGAGGCCATTTGCGCTGGAATAAAGGAAACATAAAGAGGTGCAGGTCGTATGCCGGAGAAAGGGTCTAAAAATGCGTCGGTGCTATATATATATATATATATATATATATATATATATATATATATATATATATATATATATATATATATATATATATATATATATATATATATATATAGCTGGGATCTCTTGGTTCGTCGAGATCCTGTAGAAGCAAACAACAAACACTGAATAAGCCGCGCAGGACAAAGCAACAAGATGAATAACCTCGTCGTTCGCACTATGTTACCCAGTTCCCCCAAAGCATCGTGTTCTCAGGATCCGATCCATTAAACTCTCGAGAACACTCCACGCAGACTTGCCGTTCGCTATGACCGCAGTGTGCTCATTTATCAGACTCGCTCTTTTGTTGCTGTTTCTTTACTTACGCAAAGTCACTAACACGTGTTTTGTTCCTGTACGTTTTGTACCGGGAGCGCTACTCGGGTGCATATAATTAAGGGGGCTAAACCACAGCAGCTGCGCGGGAACAACGGTAAAAAAGTATCCTGCGAAGCCGACAGTCTTGGCATAGGTCCACCAGATACACTGCGCAGGCGTTACGAACGGTGCGGACTTACGTGTACAACACTAATGCAGTTAGAACGCTACAAGAACGCGTGGGCGAGCAGAACGGTACGGGAAACGCGCGGCTAAACGACAATGAAGATTAGAAAATTAAGGTGGCTTGTGAAATAAGTGTAATTAGTCTAGCAGGGTTCAAAAGGAGCTAACGACGCTGTCTCTACGGCCAAAGCAAAATGAGAAGCTACACTTTTCATTACACACTTTATCCGGCCAGCCACAAGAAAAGGAAACAAGGAAAGAAAAACGGTTTATGTAGAAAGCGAGAGCAATTGCTAGCACGTCTTTCGTCCAAGGCCCACCAACCTTCAATCTTTCGAGGCTGCTAATTATGTCCCACGGCAAGTTATAACCTCATTTGTTGCCTCTAGAGTTAATGGAGAACGAAGAGCAGATAATATATTTCTCGTTATCGCGGCTTCGCTTGGCGTACTGATGCGCGGCAAACTTACGGTATTGCGGCATTGCTTACTTTGCATGTATGGTACCGTACAATGCGCGACGACACGCGTAATTTTTTTTTGCTGAGCCGCGTTTAGGCCTTTGTGTCCCGGTAGCAAATATACTGCTTCCTTGCAAGATTTTCTTTAAATGACAGCGTATAGTCAACAGGAGAAAGGAGTGGGAACAAAATAAAGGTCCCGCGAAGCGCAATCTACCGACGCAAATTGTTCGATTCGTTCAAGACACGAGATGTGGACTGTCGTCACTGCCGTACTTAGGGGAAACAAGTTTCATACAGCAGCGTAGCTTGTTGGACTTGTTGGCGCGCGATTTGAATAGCAACGAATAGCGCGCAGAGGACGAGACAGTAATTGCTGTCTTACTTATTGTCTATTACGAATATACTATTACTATTACTGACTGCCTCATCCTCTGCGCGCTATGCGTTGCTGTTCAAAGTTTCGGATTCGTTCAAAATGTGGGTTGCACTTCATATTGACGCTAACTTCGCCTTGTAGGAAATCGCTTTCCCCGCGTTACGTCTATCACTGCACTGGAGCAGGAGCTAAAGACGAGGAGCGCGTTTTACCTGACTCCTTGATACAGAGGTGCATGCTGAATCACTGAAAGGTACCTGTATAGCGCAACAAAACAAGGACGCAAGAAGAAACGAAGAAGAAGACAAGCGCATGCTGAATGTTTGCCGCCCAGCGATCACCGCTGAAAGGGAATGACAGCACAACAGCAAGTAACTAGGGAATGGCTTTTGCTTTTCTTAGCGCACGGTGAAGGCAGTACCGTACGTGTTTGTTCACCGCTTACGTAGCAACTATTCCGTTTACACAGCTTTTCTGCGCATTCGAGCGACAGCACGCGCGAGCAACACCTAATTTCCGTCGACAAATGCCGTATGCCAACGGACGGACGCATCAATCGCGCCTCTTCTGCCGCGAGCGATGCTGTCACTAGGTCGAATATTGATTGATTGATTGATTGATTGCTTGATTGATTGATTGATTGATTGATTGATTGATTGATTGATTGATTGATTGATTGATTGATTGATTGATTGATTGATTGATTGATTGATTGATTGATTGATTGATTGATTGATTGATTTTAACGTCACCACAAACGCCTTGGCTATGGAAGACGACGTAAGGGCAGGTCTCAGGACTGATATTGACGCCTTGGGTGTTTAACTTAGGTGAAGCCGAAATAAAGATACACGACCGTCTTCACATTCTTCCACCGTCGGATATATCCGCCGTGGTAAGAAAACAAATCTAGGAGTCTGATTGTTTGGGCTAGTTGGTGATCCATCACAGTGGGTGCACAGGGGGAAGGCAAAAGCAGGACGAGAAAAACACACACACACACACACCGAGAGGAAGCGAAGAACGCTCGGGGGAGAATATCGGCAGACAGACAAGTACAACAGCGCCAGCAGCAAACGAACTATCTCGACCGCTCATCCACGCAAATCCACCAGAGCGTCGCGCGCCCTCGCAGCGACGAAATCCCAGTGTCGAGAGCTGGCACGGCATGCCTGACGTCATGCGTACACATGCAACGCCATATGGCGGCTGAGCCCTCGGCAGTCCGCCGTGACAGCAGCATCGCCTTCGCGGCGCCTGCTGCGACCGCCTGGTGCACGCTTGCGCGTCACACTGATCTGCTCCGAGCTGCTAGCTGGTCACGGTGCTCACGCCCGGACGTAATAAATGCGCTCGCTCAACCTGCTACTCTCCCCTCCCTCCCCCCTTTCTTGCTCTCCTTCGACTCAGCCCGCTCATCTCTCTTATCGCAAGGCACGCATGTCACGCACGCGGACATTAACATATATCCCACCACGCGGCAAGCCTTAGTTCTTCATCTGTATGCATCACATGCTGCCGCATCCCGCTCCTCCTCGCAATCTGCGCGCCTGTGAGGGTGGTGGTAAGAACAAAGGACAGAGCCGGGACAGGCGACACAGCTGCGCAATTTTCTCTTTCCTTCCGCCTTTTTTTTTTCTTTTTATATCTCTAAGTTACAGTGGCATTACTCGGCAATGCAACGTGTTTCGAGCACCGCAGATGGAGTGATTCCAAATGTCACTGCATGCATAAGGTTAGACTGTGCCGCATAATCTCATCACGACAATAACAATCGATAAGGGTTGGCGAATGTTTATACTGGGGGATCAAGTTTAAGACTGATAATGACACCGGGCTGCATGGAGATGAGCAAGTGAACAACATCAGCGGTGTTCCTGCTTGAAATTTTTTTCTTTGTGTATGTAAATGCATTACTGGCAGAAGGTTATTTTTTATTTAGGAAAATCGAATTTTTTCCCGTACTGAATATTTGCTCTTGTTTTCCATATGTTCCTCTTACTTACTTTCTTAGTTACTAGTTTTTTAGTTTGTTTTCTAGTTTTTTTTTTATTTACTAGTTTAGTTTTTAGGTACATTTCTTTAGTTTCAATAAAAATATCTTTACAGGTGTAGCATTATGCCTAAGGTGCTCAATTTCTATTTCTTTACCTAATACGCAAAGAAAGCTTCAGGTTAAAATCTGTACGAAAAGCGTAAACGCCACGAGAACAGTGGAGCACTTTCTTGCCACATACACGTGTTCTTTTTTTTTAGTTTTTTTTTTCGCATGTATGACCTTAGTCTACGTATAGGGATGGAGTGCTTATTCGAAACGTCCAGTGTATGTCAATACCATTTCATACATTTCACACATTTCATATCCGAAAGGTCTCCCTTTACGTGCGTCAAAACATCACATATTCTGCTGAAGACATATCCTTCTGCGCCTTTCTTTAGACGCCTTTTATCTTCCCGTATCCCTTCCCCTATAGTGCAGAGTAGTAAACCGAACATTACCATCTGGTTAAGCTCCCCGCCTCTTCATCTATCTATCTATCTATCTATCTATCTATCTATCTATCTATCTATCTATCTATCTATCTATCTATCTATCTATCTATCTATCTATCTATCTATCTATCTATCTATCTATCTATCTATCTATCTATCTATCTATCTATATATCTATCTATCTATCTATCTATCTATCTATCTATCTATCTATCTATCTATCTATCTATCTATCTATCTATCTATCTATCTATCTATCTATCTATCTATCTATCTATCTATCTATCTATCTACCTATCTATCTATCTATCTATCTATCTATCTATCTATCTATCTATCTATCTATCTATCTAATCTGTATATCTTTGTCCAGTGCTGCCCTTTGGCTTGCTAAGGCTCCTGTAGTCGTAGAGGTTTGCTGTTCTGCCATATTTTGCGCGAAATTTTGTTGAAACTCTGCTGACGCGACATTATAAAGGCGATGAAAAATCACTACAATGAGCTGAATAAAACAACATACTAGGGTAAAATTTTTTTAGCCTCAACTTATTTCTCTCCTAAACCCAACGAGAGCGGTTCCTGACTCGTTCGCAGTCGCAGTGAGCCCTGCGTATAATTGCGTCTTAAGCTCGGCTATTAGCGGCACCACGTAGCTGCGGCGGCGCACCTGGGACCGCAATATAGTCCGTGCCATAATTCAGAGAGATGCTTCCCATTCAAAGGGGGCTTTCTTCGCCATCTTGGAGAAAGAAAAATTCGCACAGAAACTCCTTTCCGGCAGTTGTCTAAGTATGCGCTAGCATTGTGCGACTTGGTCATCTTCGCGCAGCCCGGTCTCATTATCAATGTTATGAAACTTGACGCGGCTAGTACGAACGACAGCGCTGCTGCGACTCGAACTTGTTCGGACGGCGGCGCAAGGTGAATTTATAACGCAAGCATATTTAGTACTGCAGGTGGCGGCGCCAGGTGCGCTGATGACGTTCCGATTATTATAAGCCGTTATCGCTCTTTACCGCCTTATACATCCGCGTCGAACCATTATGAACCGTGATCAACTATACTCCGGCGGCGGCTGCGTATGGCACGGCCGCGCGGACCACGTCTTGAAAGCGACCTTCGATGCGGACAAAGAGTGCCGACTGCTGATGGCTCCGCGCGCTACGTTTTCGCCGCTTCACGCTGAAGAGAGACGTGCGGGCCCATATTTTGAAAGAGATCTGTGAAAGGGGCAGGGTGCGGCGTTTGCTGAGAGCTGCGTGAGCGCTGTGTTCTCGCCGCTTCGTTCGCGTTGAAGCGACAGGCAGCACGAAGGTAAAGTCGCTCGCTGCTACGGGCTCTATCTTGACAGCGATCGTCTTACGTGACGAACGGTCGTTCCTTTTTTTTTTTTTTTCGTTGGGTAAGCATATAAATGCTTACGCATTTAAACGTTGCTCAATAGTTCAAACCTCTTGAGAAAGTTTTCGCATAGGCATTTGCGCACGGTGGTGATCTCCACCTCGACAGTTGCTTTAATGTACTCGGAGCAAAAGCGTTTGTGGAAGGTTCTCGCACTGTCGAACTGCAAACGGGCAACTAAATGCATGTTTGAGCCCATTTCTGTTAGGTTTCTACTTACAAGAAAGAAAAAGGAAAACGAAGAAATCTCGAGTTAGGTTAAGCTGGTTGTCATGTGACCAAAATATGAGTATACATAGGTATGCGGCCCCTTGTCCTTCAAAGGATTCCGCCTCTCCTGATAGTGCTTGGTTATTTCGATGCTTTCATTCTCCTACACATTTTAGAGTTAGCTGAGATTCTCTTTTTCTGGAATAGCTGGTAGAACTCGTCACGAAGTGCAATTAAAGGAGTTGTAGCGGTATTTGAATGCTTCCTCAATATAACGAATGGGTGATTTGTTTAAAAGCTGTTTGGTTTTGCTTGCCTCATGGTGGCACGTTTAATCATTGCCATAAATAGGCACAGTTGTTAATCGCTGGGTTTGTCTGTATAGCAACCCTAGACACGACTAGCCGCCTCATGAGCAATGTTACAGCTACAACATAACTGCACCCATAAATGTGATGACAATTATCCTCGCGTTATCGTTGTTATCCTGCTCCCACGGGTGTTCCATAAGTTATAACATCACTACGAACTCATTTGTGCTGCGAAGTTGGCATGAAAGAGGCTGACTGATGAGCGGCAAATGCCCAGTGGTACATGTCCAGCGACCCAACTTGGCGTCAAATTAGTTCATTGAAGACGTACCCACTCGCACATACCCAGTGACTGCAGCTGGTGTGAAAGATGTTTATTGCATAGCAACACATAACCAGTGACCCAACTTGGCGTGGAAGAGGTTCGTTGAAGAGACGGCGCATACCCATAGTGACGTATCCAGCGACCGAAGTTGGCCCGATAATTGGTTCAAAACCCGCTTTCCTCAGTACAATATCTCGATGCCCTACCCATTAAACCGCGTCCTATGCGGTGACCCCAGTTGGCGAGAAAACGGTTAGAGACACAGACAGACAGATGCATAAGGTAGTCATTCAGACACTGGAAAGTTCGCGAAGTATCCCAAGCATTCTAATTAACTTAAAGCTTTGGTTAGTCACCGCCTCAATAGCACACTGAAGATTAGAGCTCTGAAGTCGCCCTACAGAAGTTGTCTGAACAACTGCGCGATCCAAGGTCACGCTCGAGTTCACTCTCCCCCATAGTTTGAGCACATTGGCGTCAAACAGACATGCCGCCATTCATTCTCGAGAGCCAGCGAATACCGGCTCACGTTCTCTACCCACAATTATCACCTGTGTGTCTGTGTGAGTGAATGCGTCCGTGTGCTTGCGTGTGTGTGTATGCGCGTGCGTGTGTGTGTGTGCGACAGCCACAGGCGCCAGTGCTATTGTGCTATGACTATAAAACAGGAAGCGCGAAGGCGTTGTCATTATACCGTATGTTTAGGCATGCGTCACATCTTTACATCGTGGTGTCAGTGCTGTCAACAAGCATTCTCCAGATGTGTACAGACAGCACGTATCTACGCAAAACGTAAGCCAGTGTGGCCGGTTTCCGATAAAGAAAGGCAAAATTCGGTTGTACAACAGAGCGCTGAAACTCGACATTCATCATTACCTATATAGCGTAACACACGAACTTCAGAATAATAAGTGCTAGCACACTGCTCCCCAAAGTTGTGCGAGTGGGCCATCAAAGAGTTACCACAACTGCCAGCAGACACTCGCATCCGTCTCTTCGTGTGAGGGCAATTCATTCAAGCAGAAAACAATATGCGACGCGTGTAGGCCACCGAGATCTTGCGCACAGGAACGCTGGCACGTGTCGATCTGCAACCACATCCCAGCGAAGCGATGATGCGGGAACAAAGTATGTCGACCACCGCGCCAGTTGAGTGGGTCGTTCACCTAAACATGCCTACTCGTGCGAAGCATACAGTGCACAGCCCTCGGCACGTTCCGCCGAAGCGCACAGTATACACGCGCACATGGACTGGCAGTCGGTCTTAAAGAAGTCCCGACGCTCGCGTGCGTTACCCCACGCCTCGTCCGAACGATGAAAAACGACCGCCCCCCGTCGTATAAATTGTGCGCGCGTTTTGGAGTTCGCCGTTCGCTTACGACCTGTACAACGGCCGACGGCCGTATAGCAGGCCTATCTTGCTGTTCATGCATGCCTGCGCGACATACTTCTCGTATAGCCGCAGGTCGCGATACACATCTCTGAGCGTGCACGCGATGACAACAGCCCGCAGCGGTATCCTATTTTTATGTCCTGGCAAGGTGTAAAATTCGCGCCAACCAAAGTGCGAAGGACGAGCCATTTGGAGAGGGTCCAAAGCGAGGCGCAAGTTCGACGCGAGTCTTTAAACGTCGTCGCGAGAGGTTTTGGTGACGCGGCACACGCGGCGTGTCGCCATCGTTCGCATTGCATGCAATGCGAACGCGCGCCGGTGGCAGAGCGCGCGCCGGTGGCTCATTAACGGAATGCACGCGTGTGTCACGCGTCTCTTCGTCTCGTGGTGCGTGCAGCATGTGTACGCCTTCCCATTGCTATAGAGCGCTCCATGTAAGCTCGTGTATATAGTGGTAAGGTACCCCCCCCCCCCTCCCCAGGAGCAGGAGGTGTTCGCGCTTTTCTCGGCAGTTGCAACTACGCTTTACTCACCGCGCTAGGACGATGTCAGGTAAATGACATGCATTGTAGTGGATGCCTTAATTTCTCTCATGCCTTCCCAATATATGCCCTGTCCAGACTCGACACTGCGCCATAGGGAGCCGCGCGTCGCTGCATATCAGCTCCCAGCACTACGTACATTCGACAAACTGTGATCACTGCTTTAACATGCACGGGAGGCAACAGAAACAGTGTAGTTCTGCATGCTCAATCACAATGCTGAAACGAGCAAATTGTTTATCTTTTTCCCGCGGAGGCTGCTTTTCAGCGACTAACAACTGTTACAATATTATCGCTCGCCGTATTTCGAATCGCATTCGTCTTCTTCTTGTTTATTATTATTATTATTATTATTATTATTATTATTATTATTGTTGTTGTTGTTGTTGTTGTTGTTGTGTGCGCTTTTACATTCCGCAGAAAGGCACTAGGAAACAGCGCGCCTTTCAGCTGTCAGGTTTTTGTGATCCTCTAGCTAGAGGGCAGACAACATATAATGCCCATTCAGAGGGCCCGGATATTTTTATGCCTAACTTTAACGTTTTCCTGAAAGAAGTTGCAGAGGTATTTCAATAACTGGACAAAAACTCTCATATCTGTTGCGTGTTCCATGATTCTGTAATCCTTTTTTTCTGTTTCTACACGTTTGCTTTGTAGTCTCTTCGTCTACACATGTTATGCTGCGTCTGTATTGGCGAAATCATTATTCTTTCTTTTTATGTTTGCGCGCGCGTGTATGTGAGTGTGAGCTTGGATTGTTCTTCATGTGCAATGTTTTGCCGAGTGCGCCAGCACCAGGACTCTCGAGGTTGTTCCTGGGGACATCAATAAACACCTTTGATTTGCTTGATTACTTCATGCTGTAAGATGCGAAATAAAGAGGAAATACCTGCCTTAACGGGACTGACAACTGGCCAGAATGTGTTGTGAGAAGTTGATGGAAATGCAATGACTATTATTTATAGTGATATAATCCACCATGCTGTTAGCGATTTAAGCAGGAATTATAATTTTAATTTGGCAAAGAAGTCTCAACAATCAGCAAGCAGCGACGCCTGTCGGTGAAATCTTGGTACTTCGGATGTATTCTATGAGATTACTGTACTTAAGTCGACTGTTATTAAGCACAGCGTAATTATTGCTTAAAAACGGCGGTTGGTATATTATTAGACACTTGCGCTTTATTCTCTGCTTCGGAAATCAAAAGCGCACGCACGGCAACGGCAACACGCTGAACTGCGTATCACGTGTAAAAGCGTCGTTTCGTCGTCGATCCGATTGGTTTCGTTTTGACTGGTTAAATACCGAAGCAGTTGGACAGGAAGCCACGAAAACACGTAGCTATTAACGCAGACATCATTTAACAATTCGGAAAACAGGAATCACAGGAACATCGACATGATAAAAAAATAATACTTTCTCACAGTTACGGCCGTACTTGACGTCTGCCTCCCACTAATGCCGGCGTGTAATCGCTATCGCGCTGACCTATCACCGTTTTCAGCATGCCTACGTTCCAGCGAACAACTGCAAATCAAAAACTTCTTATAAGAAATGTTTCACGGCGTTTTCCGCGTTACCACTTCATGATTAGATACTCTGACCGGTAAGCTTTTCATTGCACAAAAAAAAAAAAAGTACCATGACAATTGGTTGTGAGTCCCATTAAGAAGGGTTTTTTTTTTTTTCAGTCCACAGGGCATTCGGTTTGTGTGTCTTCCACGCGCACATTAGCATCCCACATTCCATTTTGATTTCCTCCTGTTTAAGTGGGAAACGTGAACCGACGAAGGCGCTAGAATGTAGCCTTGAAAAGAAACTTGACAGAAGAATTGCGAGCCAGCGTCTGGTCGTGGACCTCGACCCCGACGTCTGCAAGCGGGCGCCACTATGTCTACACTCAAGGCCTTAAATTTTACTGACGCGTCGCAAACTTTGAAGTTCTGAAAGTCGGTTTCACAAGCGCGGTAGAGGTCAGCGAGTCCTGGCCCCGAGCGGCGAACCCACTCTCCCTCTACATTCGCGCGAAAGTTTTCTTATTCCACCGAAATCTGGAGGTAGAGCTCGAGCGAAGCGTTGGGTTCGCAAGGCGTTTTTACTCGCAAAAGGGGGGGGGGGGGGGGGGGAATATAGGAGTACAAAATGGACAGCGGGACATTTTTCGTCCACCCCCCAAAAACTCCTTTACTGCCGCCATATGTAGTAAAGCCGTCGACGTGGAAACGATCTCGCAGAAGCAATGATTTACGACAGGCGTTTAGCGGGCTTCGATCGGGGCCGGTTGAGCGGTGTATACTCTAAAATTCCGTCAATTCAGCGGGATTTTTTTAAAAGCGCGATAAACGCGTTGCGGCGTGCACAATGTGAACGACCCGCCTATTGCTTCTCTACACGTGTGTCTTCAACAAAGCCCAGCGCGTCAGCTAAAGCAATGAAAATGCGAACGAAGTTAAAACTCCTTCTTTCCATCGCTTTGTGCCACCCATGTGCACGTTTTCTCATCCAGTTGAAGTTTCGCAAGCTACGTCGACTGACAACATGAGCGCTTTACTTTTTTTCGCTGACGTAAGCACACCGAAACGGACAATACCCTTTTAAGACCTGAATGTAGCTGAGGGATGTAATCGCTTTTGAAACTGTTTCTTGTTTCCCTTAGGTAAGTAACAAACCTGAAAAGTCTGTTTTTTTTTTTGTTGTTGTTTGTTTGTTTAGCAGCAACAGCAGCAGATGTGCAATTAAATGTGCCTCCCAGATGTAAGAGAGGAGCACATGATATTAGGCGGTGCCGTTCAGCTATCCTAGTAGGCCATGTTCATCTTGCACGCTGACTTTGGCTAAGGCGTCATGACGACGTCTGATGCTTGTATAGCGGCCAGGTGAGTCCACAGTAACTGAATGCCCGAATGAATGAAGTTTTACAGTAGCTCAGATGCGCCCTTTTATAAGACAGCTAGGTGCGGGGGCCGCATCTCGATTCATATGTAGAGCAAGTGATCAAATCTCCTGTTTCCTGTAGTGAAAATAAATTTGCTTAAACGCCAGGACAACGACGCGACGTCGTGTTGCATATGTTGGCATGATGACGTTACAACCTGTTGTAATGACGCAGACGCGCCTTGTGTTTTCGGTGGCAGCTGGAAGACGACGACCCAAGCGGTGATTGCAAGAGAGATCGTGCTGTTCGCTGCTGCTAGGATGCTGCTAGACTAATCCTACTTTTTTTTGTAATTAAATCTCGTTACATTTGGTGGAGGCGCTGGGTATCGATCCCCGTACGTCTCCCACTATCTGGTACCTCTCGGACGAGCCGGGTCACTATTTACATATGCCATGCAAAAACTCAGGCCTGCACAAACAGAGATGCCTCGAGATACGGCAATTATTTTCCTGTTGAAGATAGTGAAGGCGTGATAACAGTCTTGGCCTAGCTTCTCAATGGTCGCGGTTTCAATTATCAGTCCCGTTATTTCTCCTTTGTGCTTGCGCACAACGAAAACATTCTTGGAAAAGAGGCGAGCAACTAAACGTGCTGCAGTGGGCTGCTAACTAGCCATCGCCACATTTCTATACATTGTTGCAGTGCTCTCTCAGTTTAGCGTTCTTGTATGCAGAAATTTTTCCGCATTTGGATGCTCAGTTTCTGCTCAAAAACACTGTATCAAAGATGTCGAACCAACAAGGCGATAAGCCAATGCTTTCTTTCTTGTGAATGTATGTGATGTCATTGCTACTTGACCGAAGTTCCTCATGCGTGTCGCATCTGCACTAAAACAATAGGCAACTACAAGGTTAATTGGATAAAAATTGGTAATTAACGTAAATCACACTGCGACTTCCCGAGCAAGTAATGTCCACCGCTACAAGTAATTCAGATGATCCGGCAGAACTTCGACATCTGGAACAAACGATCTACCTAATGAGCTGTTTCATTTAAACAGAATCACCTACCGTGTACTGCAACTGTTCGCCGGTAGACACTGGTGACGAACAGACCAAGTAAAGGGCAAACGAGAGAGAGAGAGACAGAGAGAGAGAGAGAGCCCTTAAACCGAGCTTGACGTTCCGAAACAAGGCAGTGGAGGGCTCAGAATTAATTTCGGCCACCAGGCGTTTTTCAAACCGTATGCCTAACGCTGAGTACACGAGTGTTGACCCATTTAGCGCTCCCATCGAAATCCCGCTGCTGCGACGAGAATCGAACCTCGCGACCTCGTGTGAGGATGCCGAACACCGCTGTCGCCGAGGGACTGCGCTGGACGGTGCGGTCGCTTGCTAGACTGCGCAGGTTTTCTTTAGGTGAGCAGAAAGTTTCGTCCTTGTTTTTTCTTGGCTTGTTCTCGTGTCTCCGCGCAAACTCTCTCAGTATGAATTTTTTTTTCAGGTCTTTTAAACGAGAACCACAAGACTCCAGCCTCCGCAACGGTGAAGAGAGCCCCCGCTACACACACAGAGCGATACCAAAGAAGAAGCTTGATGAAACAGCGATAGATTGCAAATACGCTCACCGCTACAAGAAACGCACGCAGTGGGAAGGGGAAAAAAAAGCCCGGGAAAGAAAAGAAAGTATCACTAACGAAACCAGTGCGCGCACCGCGGATCAATAAACGCGAATAGCAGCTGCCGCCTGCCGGCTCAAAAGAGACGGGCGACACCGTGGCTAAGTATACCCACCCGGCTGGGGCTCCGACCGCATTGGACGTGTGCGTGGTCACGTGGGAACCTAAAAATCGGCCCCGCTTTACCCACATTCAACCGTCAATCGAGGTCGCGCCGCTCGATACACTGTGTACACGCCCGCGACGGGACCAAAATAGCCAAACCTGCGAACGCGGGGGAGGAATAAATGAGGGAAAGAGTGAGTGAGAGAGAAATAGAAAGAAAAAAAAAACATTGATTTGCGCCCCTCGAGCAACGAATTAGGCCTCTTATGGCTACTCTTTCGCTATAAACGGGGCCGAGGGGGCAAGGGACACAGGGGGTCGCGCGGCGCGGTCAACCCGAACAAACCGCTGCACTCGGTCGGTGCAGCTGTGCGGCGCCGTCGATCCAGAGCCATGACAAGCTCTCTTTATGAAAGGCTTCATCGATGTTGCAACGGTGAACTGCAGTTCCTGGGAGCTGGAGTAAGGAGAATAGAGAAAAACGTGCTCGGTCGCCCTAAGCGTGTGCTATATATACGGATTATATAGGGAGGGCCACGTCGGTTTCGTCATTTTTTATCCATGCAGCGACGCGGGCACTGTTGCCAAGATGTTTCGCAAGAAGAGGGGAACGCCGGTCATATTCGGCGACAGTGTTGGGAAACGCCGTGTGGCGCACTGGTGTCTTTTCTTAGCATAAGCATCAGCGTACAAGAGCATACAAAGCGAACAGACAGCGAAGCCAAGGAAAGCATCGGGGAAATTAGCTGCAGTTGAAATTGAAATGTAGAGAATAATAAAGAAAGGGAAGTGAAAGTGGACGAAAAGATAACGCGTCGCCGGTGGGATCCGAACCGTATACAAGAGTGTACAAGAGCGTCACAGCAGCACTCCGTCCACAGTAGGCTTCAATAGAGACAGACCTCTCTGCGCGCTGCACATCTCTGTCGTATTTAGAATTACGCCGTTTCGCAAGCCTACCTTTCTATTGGCAACGTATGTGCACCGGACAAGACGTTGCAAACAATCGCGGACAATGCTATAAGTAAACTCGGCTTACCTCTCTAGTTTCTCTCCTGCGTCATGCAGTATGCAAAGATGCTATGGCAATTTTTGCACTCCTCACGAAGGAATGGCTGAAGCGGGAATATAGCAGTTGTCACTGGGCTTCCCTTGCGACCCAAGCTACGAAACGTGAAAAACCATTAGGAGGGTACCAATGCCGGTGGGATATCGTGAAAGCGCGGTGTATACTGCCAGCGTTCTCGAGGTCACCAAATGAATAAACCCATTATTCGACTGCGCCGGGGGGCGCATAACTAATTAACAGATTGGTGACGCTTGAACGCAGGCCGTTTCAGCAAGACGCAGCGCAGAAAACGCACGCGACGATAGTCTTCCAGATTTGGGTTGCCATATCTGCCCTGTTTTGAGGCCATATGCGTCGTAACTCATGTCCTGAGCGCCGATATGATCGTATCGGGGTCAGCCACGTTTTCCTCATTGAGACATGATTGGTATCAAAGACCAAGGAAGCCTAACACGCTCTTGAACGCCTTGAGCGTCCTGCACACATTGCGCACCCGAAATCATTTAGAGCCTCTAGCGAGCTGAAACTGCCCAAGATTATTCTAGTTGGCTTGATTTATGCTAGGTGTCTTTGCCAGCAGCAACGTTCGAAAATATTGTTGAAGGAAGGAAGGAAAAAGTGGAGAAGGAAAGGCAGGGTGGTTAACCAGTTTCGCTTAACCGGTTTGTTACCCCACACATGGGAGCGGGATGGGGGGGGGGTGAAAGATGGGGAAAGGAGAAAGAGAGAGAGAGAGCACATAGCACAGTACACACATCGTCCGTCAGAGTCCATCACTCTAAAATCTCGTCGAGATATGAAATATAATAAGCACGAGCGGAACGCAGTATGGACGAGCTTAATGTAAGCGCTGAGTTTCTGAGTTTACTTTCTAAACGACGTTGGTTTAACGCAGTATTACAGGTAGTAAGCAAGAACTTCAGGCAACGAATAACAAACACGAGCACCGTTTCCAACGAACAGAAGAGCTCAGATGCCATATGATGAAAACGCGGCTCTCACCAGCTCTTTAACAACTCCACAACCCACTGCTCTTCACCAGCTCCTAGTGCTGCCGGCTTCGATATCTTGCAATTAAGACTTGCCAATCCGTGTTCATAAACCTAACATTGCAAGGGTGTGGGTATAAATGGCGATAAAAATCGAATGAAACAAAAGTGGTCCGTGGGAGGGGGAGTAGCCGTCACGCGTATGAAGAAAGAGTAAATTGCCCGAGCCTTCTGCCTTGACTTTTCTTTTTTTTTTCGTGTCTTTGATGTTTGGGCAATGTTGGCGCTTATAATTCGCGCTGGCTACCGCTTTTAACACCGAAATTCACCTAACGAAGACCATAGGTAAGGAAACGAAATATTAAAACGCACTCAAACTTAAAGTGAGCTCCCCTAAACAACTAAAACACACTGAATAATAATATCAGGTCACCCAAATAAGCAAAACCCACTCATTATTAAGGTTATTACGCTACATAATTACACCACGGACAGCTCGCAAGAAGCGTCACGTAAAAAAAAAAAAAAAAAACACTGAGACGCTGCGCTCTCGGTGAAGGCGACGCGTGTCCGACCAACGGCTGTCACCATCCTGCAAAGCTACATCGTCGCCCGAAGTCCACTCTTTCAAACAACGATTGATCGAGGGCGAGTGGCTTTTACCAGCCAGCCAACAGTTGCAAGGACCTACGCAGGCAAGAAAAACACGTGCCATCACACGGAGTTGGAGAAGGGCTGCAAGGGGAAAAGTGCGCGCGTGCGTGTCTGTGCGTGCGTACACACGGGAAGGGCGGCAGCGGGGCGGTGCTTACGGGTCGACAGTGCTGTTCGGGGCCTCTAACGCCGTTAGCGCAACAAGGTCTGCGCGACAACGCTCCGTCATGCCTAAGCAACGTGTCTGCTCCTCCTCCGAAGAGGAGGAACGAAGCGAAGGAACCGCGGAATGCGACGGCGACCCGCCGAGCGCTGGCACGCGACAGGCGACAGTTGTCCCCGGCGCCCGAGACGCGGGTTGACGACCGCGCCATTGACCGCGCCGCCACCAGGCTCACCATGCCGGCTATATCGATGAGGGCCAGACATTCGCTAAGATACTCGGGGCTCTTGTCAGCGAACGTATATCGTGTTTCTTCCTGCGACAAAGAACAAAAAAAAAGTGAGGTGCCCCAAGTGATTGGGCACAGCGCGACAGGTATTACAGTTGCGACACGAGTGATGCAGTGCAGGAACCTTACGCGCGCACTGCGACGGTGTCTTCTTCACTTGGCACGACCGATGCGTGTGCATATTCACGGCAAAAACGCAGCACGAGAATGCGAAAGAGGTCCGGTCGCTGCACTCTCCCTCCCACCCCCCTCCTGCGAACAATGCACAGCATCCCTCCTGCAGATAGAGACAAGGACGTTGCCGTTTCAATGTGGATCCTCGTGACGACAGCCTGAGCTGCTCGCGCCGTTGAACGCGAGAGCTTGCGCCATCGGAACGACGCGTCTTTAGAGAAGGGAGAATGAATGTCATTAGGACGCTGAGGAAGACCAGAAACATAAATATGAAAAACAAAAAGAAAAAGGACCGGCGTCAATGATATTCGTTCGAAATGATGTGGTACTGGTGCGTAATTTACATCCGGTGCTGGTCAATTAGAAAGCGAGACCATGCGAATGCGCGCGTTCCCGCATACAGCCTCAAGTGCAGTTTCTGGCATAAGTTGGCGCCTTGTAGCCTTCACTGCAATGCAGCGCGATTTCTAAACCGTGTGCGAGTCTTACAGCAACAGGTAACGAATGGGAAATAAAGAATGCAGTCTGAAATTATACGACCGAAAGCCGTGCCACATATCACAGCCGGATTCCCGCGTGAGCCTGGATTTCGTAAACATGTACCGGGTCAAACGCGACGGGCACGCGCGCGTTTTGGTTGGAAGACAGCTGACCAGAAAAGCCTGCCAAGACGGCATGCATCGGCTGTGCATGCAAAAGAAACACGTAAGCCTCCGAACTCAAGAAAGCGTTCTAAAAGAGGATGCATGCACTGTGCTTGCGCGAGACGTTGCAAACAAAACTACAAAAGGCAACAGTCCAAAACGAGCAGTCATAGAGCGCGCAGACGAAGGTACCATCCGCGCATTTCACACAGATTTAAATGGCATTCGTAACATGACATAGATCACAGGACCTTTGAAAGGTACGCTGTGCTATTGAGTAAACGAGCGATCACCAGTTAGTTCTCTTGCTTCTTCCTTTCAATCCTTCATGCGTTTTCCTCATGAAAGAACGCTAAAATAACGTCCACATGATTAACGTTCCTGATTCCTGAATTTGCTTGTTTCATTTATTTTCAATGTCTGCGGCCAGCCGCGACCCAAAATATAGTTCTCCAATGCGGGCAGGCGGATTTAGAGATTAGATTAGATTCTGGGCTTTAACGCGCCGAAATCACGACATGTTTGTGAGGCACGCCGTATAGTGAGAAATGCCAGGTTAAATTTGATCACCAGGGGATCTCTAACGTGCGCCCAACGCTCGTCACATGGTCGTGTTTCTTTTTTTCTTTTTTTCATTTTTCATTTAGCTTTCATCGAAATGCGGCCGCCGCCGCCGCCGCCGGGGTTTGTTCCCTCACCCTCGGGCTTATCAGCGCAACGCCAAAGCCAGTATTGCCACCACGGTGGGTCAGGCGGATTGATGACGTGGTACTTACTAGACTGATAATGCTATCCATATCATTAGGTCGCTGCGAATTGAATGCAGGGCCTCGGCACGCTGTCCGCGCCAACCAAACTACGGCGAGAGGTTAAGCAACGTACGGTGCGCTCTGTACGTTTTCGAAAAAATAAAGTACGTGTAAGAAGGGAGAGAAGAGTGAATCGACATAACGAAGGAAGAACGTGCGATTTCCCTGCCAGCGGGTGCCTGCCACCCGCAGCGCCTGAATTAGCGACAGCCACGAGTTTACAGTTCGTGCGTAGATCGGTGCGAAAGGTCTGCGGTCGCATATTCGCAGCTGTCTAGGAAGAGGGGAACAGAAGCGAAAAATTCGCGTGACGTTAAGATAGCTTGGATCGAACACATCTTCGTATCTATAGAGAGATATTATTTTCGCAGCGAATGAGACGAATGCCGGCCAAATGCAGACTATGCCAACTCTCAAAACAGGAGAGTGAGAGAAAGATAGAGGGTGAGATTAAATTTCCAAATACGCGTAAAGACGTCGCTAAACCATACGAGCGCTTACATTTACGTTTAATACTTCGACAAGCAATAAAAGAAAACAAATAAAAATCCATTATCCAGCATACTATACGACAATACAACGCATTCTGGTTGCACTCGCCTTATACTTTAACGACAGACGCATGTGGCCCAAAACAGTTTTTCTCTTTTCTTACTCAACGTATGGTGTTTTGATTCCCAGGGTTTTGTCCTGAGAAGGAGCAGGCTATATATATGGAACTTTCCTATATCAAGCAACATTCTTCACTATACCCAAAAGAAAGAGCGAGACAGGAGCAATAGTTCTTCCCACACCCGAGCTTTAGACGGTCGACGTGGCAACGCGCCCAGTGCCCTGTTTTATCTTCCGCCTCATTGATTACGGCTCCCTGCTGTGGGACACATCACCATGAATCAGCATCTGTCCGTCCCCCTACCCCGTCCCTCTGCTTCGTTCCTTTACCAGAAAAAGGAAATAACGTTTGCCTGAGACGCACCATTCTGACCGACACTGGAAACTGCTATACCGTGAAATTCGGTCATCGCTTAAAATATAAACAAACTACATGCCGTTGTTTTCGTCCTCGCCGTGGAACAACGATAACAAAAACTGGAATAAAGAAAACATAACAATGGAAGTTAGCCTGCGCAAAAACGTGTCGCCAGGAGACGTTCGGCTAAGAATTGTCCCGGATCAATGGAGAGCCCGGAAAAGCTCGGTGCAACCCCCC
This sequence comes from Dermacentor andersoni, assembly GCF_023375885.2. Taxonomy (NCBI): domain Eukaryota; kingdom Metazoa; phylum Arthropoda; class Arachnida; order Ixodida; family Ixodidae; genus Dermacentor; species Dermacentor andersoni. Next base: position 127,146,776 of record NC_092815.1, on the reverse strand, counting down.
CCCCCCCATCCACCCACCCACCCACCCACCCACCAGAGTCGATCGGATGCGTTGCGATCGGATCGGCTCGCTCCGTATCTGAGCCACCTTCGCCGCCGTAATACATCACACGCCTCCGCCGTCTTCCGCCTCCGTAGCCCATTCCGCAACGTCTTATCGCGAACGTTATACGCAGCACTACACGTCTGTTTACGAACAATGGGACCTGAGCGAGACAGCCGCTTCTCCCCGTTCGCTACACTTGTTTCCCTCTTTCTCCTTCCTCTATCTCTCTCTTCCTTTCCTGCATTTCTTGTCTGCCGTTCCCGTGGGCCACACGCACGTCTCTTCCGTTCGCTTTCATGTCGTCGTAATTACTTCCGCACCCCCTACTTTCACGACATTGGGCGAGCGCCACAGAGAATGAGAGCACAGAGAGAGAGAGAGAGAGAGATTGGGACATGAATAATAAATAACTAGGGTTTGTTGCGATATTGGAGCGAATGTATATGGTCGAGCTGTGCACAAAAAGAAAATGAACAAAGCGAAGCAAGGAAGACGAGCAGCGTCACGTGGAGCGTTAATTTCCACGGCGTAGGCCAGGCTGCGTGCCCGTTTCATACATTACGACAAGTACAAGAACGCGGGCTCATGCGCGGAGCGTTGTCGTCTATTAGTTCTAACAACGTTCCTCGAAAAAGACAAGTCTACTTGTCGAAACGTTGGCTCCCGCTTTTAGCTTGTTCTAGTTTTACTCAACGTTCAGTTACTCGTTCCCGCGGAGGAATAATGCGATACGGACGTTCTAGAAGATGTGCTTTCGCGCTGCAGGAACAATGCCTTGTAGTCCACTGTCAGTAAAAAGCTATAAGTACTAAGTGTGCTTAAATATCAATAACACGTAGACCGACCCACAAAAGATAACACACAGATACATAAACACCGCAGAACATATATTCAATAACGTGCGCTGCTGTTACTCTACAGGAAGAAGTTCAAGCTCACGTGCTGCACGTAACAGACATCGTGTTATTCAAGCGCAGGCACTAACGAAGGAAAATGTACCAGCTACGCAAATGTTTAACGAACGCATTATTTAATTAATTAATAGCGTATTATTACTCATAATGACAATAAGCTAGCTATTGAAGCGACTAATAAGCCAATCAGCTAGCGAAAGTAAATATTATTAATTAAGTACTGCGTGTGTCAATCAAATGACCACGATTTTGGGACAAATGCACTTATCATAATGAAGCCAGATGAACATGGAATAATCCCGCGCCCCGAATATCAAGCCGGCGCAGGAGGTCATTTATGGGGGAAGGTGGTATGTACCGAATCAATTCTGCAATATAGTTCAGCGCAATATTCGCCAGGGCAGCAATTATAGCCCGTCGAAAACAAGTGCTGTCGTTGAAACGTTGACTCCAGCCACATTCCTTGTTCAACCACTGTTGATCACTTCAAGCCTCCATCTTATCTTACTGTGAAGTCCTGTCTCGTTTAAATACAACACAATGCGTGGCACATGCTACGCTACCTCGAAGCGTCCTACCTCAGGCGAATGCTGCCTTCCACATTCCACATATTGTGCGTACCACGTTGTTACATAGAAACGAGTACAGCAATATGACTCGGGAACTTGAAATACCGATCGCGGAGACCAAATCAACTGATCCATCCACCGCTCCTCTATCATATAGTCGCGGAAATAGCAAAAATAGATGTAGCATTCGGTTACACACACACACAAATACCTCATCCAGGTGTATATATATATATATATATATATATATATATATATATATATATATATATATATATATATATATAATTCGAAGACAAGTTCTGTAGGTCCGGTGCATAGGTAGTGTTAGAAACGAAGGTGCACACTTACGAAAATTGCATCTTTAATGTTTTTAACGTTTCGGCCGTGGCACGGCCTTCGTCATCATGAACGAAGGCCGTGCCACGGCCGAAACGTTAAAAGCAAACATTAAAGATGCAATTTTCGTAAGTGTGCACCTTCGTTTCTAACACTATATATATATATATATATATATATATATATATATATATATATATATATATATATATATATATATACGCCTCTCACCCTTATGCACGCGTACAAAGATCCAAAAAAGGCAGTACAGTTCGTCACGTGTGTTAAAGCTACATAATTTTTCTACAAGGTGACAAAAGAAAGCAGGAAGACGCATGTGCAATGTCAAGGGAACGCGATAATCTCATCACACGCACGCGCCGATGACGCATTCTCGTGTCCACGCTCTGATACTCGGGCAATGATCGCGCGCTGCCGTAGTTGTAAATTTGTCGTGCTAAGGAATGAAAAGGACAGCAATTACCCGTACGCGCACAACGCAACGCCCGACCCTAGCAGGGTGTGCAAGGTTACGCCTGTATTGCATTCCCTTTGCTAACGTAAAGCTTGCGAAATACGAGAAAGCACTCAAAATGACATGCGCCCACGTTAAGCCCACCTCGGGACGAATTCACTAAACTTTTCGTTCGTAAGAGTATTTTCCATTAACCGGCCACCTTTTCTAAGATAACGTCCAGAGCCACGACTGGTTGAGATCTGCTCTTACGAAGAGTTCAAGTGTAGGCATAGTTTCGTGAGTACGCACCATCGTGTACGACAACTGTTTGTGTAGGTGTACGTAAAAGGTAACCTACAAGCCAAGGACTGCGAAGCGCAACCTCCTTAGTACCATAATAGTGTCCACGCTGAAGGCGAACCACGTCGACTGCTCCGTGCTCTATACAGCATAATGGAAACCTCTGCATGTGTGTGTGTGTGCGTGCGTGTGCGTGTGCGTGCGTGTGCGTGCGTGTGCGCGTGTGCGTGTGTGCGTGTGTGTGTGTGCGTGTGTGTGTGTGTGTGTGTGTGTGTGTGTGTGTGTGTGTGTGTAAACAGCGACTAAAACACTCTTGTTCACATATCAAACACTAGCTCGTATTTCAAAGTTCAAAGGCCTCAGTGAAAGCGCATATGACCTATTTACTGAATCTGCAAGGCGTTCATTAACATTTCTGTCTTGTTACAAATCCACCCTCCCCTGAAAAGGCGAGTCAGACGGAGAGAAGTTCGCGCGTGACTGAGGAATTAATCCGCGCTCGTGCATGCTACGGGTAGACTCGGCGACACACAACGAGCTTCTCTAAGCGGCGATCCGTAGGACACAACCGATCGTTCTCTGGCTATACATCGGCGAGCCGGATAAGCCCTCTGAGATTGTCGCATAGCGCTCGGCGTCAATCGCTATTGCTCAGCTGAGTGCTTCGATGATGGGCGGGAAAGAGGTGGCAGGGGCGGCAAATGTTCTAGGAATCGCACGTGCTGGGGACGCGGGCCTGGCCTGCGAGAGCGAGAGGGGGAGAAAGGGAGAGGAGGGAAGGGGGAAGATAGACAACTGCCGTGCCCGTGCGTGTCGCCGGCGCACACCACGATGCGTACGCTCATCTGTTCGGCGACCTTGCGGCAGCCAGCTGTAGGAGCCGAGGCGGCAGCAGCAGCAGCAGCAAAAGACAGGCGCCTGAGTGACAAACCCTGCAGCCCCGGCTGCTGCTGCTTGCTGTGCCTGCGGCCGGCTGTTCGTGACTACGTGACTCCGACTACGGCGCCGAGTGGGTGTACATGTCGCCGAACTTGGGAAGCAGGCGAGCGAGGACTCATAGGCATGACTGTTGCCTCTTACAGGTAGTTAGGCTTGGCGTCGCTAATTGGGAATGGCTGTCGCACTATTCTAGAAGTCCTTACCAGTAGGCGAAGACAAAGATAAAAAAGCAAGAGGAACAGAGAACAATGCAGAGGTGAACCGGTAGACGAAAGCTGGGGACGTGTGCCAGAAGCATGCTGTCCCACGTGGCGAGGAAGACATTTTGACACGCGCCTGAAAAAAAAAAAATAACAGCGATGATAGATGTTGCAGCTGAAAGCCAACAGAAGTAGACAAGATAGCCAATGTGCTTCTTGTGCTCCTCCAATCGCGTTTCCTTCACTAGAATGGCCGCCACCAATCAAGCCAGGCTCGCACTATGCGTTCTTCTCTGAGAAGCGTCGTTCTTTCTGTGCTGTCCTTTCCTCCTTAGTTCGGCACGGTATATCCTGAAGTCTGAAGTTTGCATAGTCAACAGAGATTCGGGTGCCTTTTCGGCCGAAGCCTTGCATCTAATGTGTCTGCGCTGCCACGCACAATCGCTTACTGAAACGGTTTCCCCGATAGTATTACCCCAGCATTCCTGATCAGGTTTCGCTTAGGACCGCAATATTAGCCACCTGTAACGCTGTTTAGTGATTTTTAATACCAAAGTTATTACGTGGCGTCCCATTATAACTGTTGTATAATAGCTTTTTTTTTTTGCAGCAGCAGCAGAATTACAAGTTGTGTAACGACTAATAAGCGTTTTCGTTATTCAATTCAGCCCTTGTATAACGTATTTTTCTTCGTGGTGTTCTAATTTATGTTTGCTTGGTTTTATTGCGATTGCAATTATAAGGGCACTCCAAGCGCATTTCTCCTGTCGGCGTCGCCGTGATGCTCCGTTTAAAGTCCAAGGGCGATAAAATCGTCGCCGCGCGCCGTATGCCGCATGTGCAACTGAAAACGTGCGAGGGTGAGCCGACGATGGTGGCTCAACCTCGCGCGCGCAAGGAAGGAAAGCGGGGAGGAAGCGCGCCGCCTTCCGTCGCGCGTAAGGCTGCTGGGGGAGGGGAAGGGGGCGTTCTACTCCAGCGGCGGCTACGTATGGCTCCGCCACGCGGCCCCTATCTTCATTGCGATCTGCGATGGGGACAGAGCGCGCCGAGTGTTGACACCTTCGTGTGCATTGTGTTCTGGCCACTTAGTTCGTGGTGAAGCGAGAGGCAGCACGAAGGTCACTTCGTTCACTGCTGCTGCCCCGCTTTCTCATTCCAACGTTTTGACAGCGAACGGGCAAGGTCATCGAGTGAGATGTGTTCACGTTCGCTTGCGCGTGCGTGACACCATGCCTGTTAATTTAGTTGCCAAGCGAATATTTACAAGTTTATACGACCGATAAAACTATTACCCTTACTTCGTATGTGGCTGTCTACTAATTTGCTATCGCAATCGTTGCTTCGCCTTCTGGGCGAAGCAATTCTGGGCGACTTCTTATAAGCTCTGTATTTTGGCATTATCAATGCACCGTCCGCCATCACACAATGCTCCAAATAGGGGTGCAGGAGGAATAAATAAATAGATTAATTAATTAATTAATTAATTAATGCTGCTTTTCCAGGAATCTTAGTAATCGCGTTTCCAGATGAGCGTTTTGGAGCTTTAAACAATGGCATACGCAGGACGCAACACCACAATGAAGCGCAACAGATTGATTGTTACCCGATAACAACTATGCTAGCTATGCACATGGCCTCGCATAGCTTTCGGCAAACAGCATATCACGCTATTTTGCTTAGAAAGGGAGATTTCGACTTTTCCTTCTCTATTCTGTATCGCATTTCTGGCCATGGGTACGAGATAAAGGCACGAGATAAATCGAACTTTATTGGGTGTACGTTAAAGAACTGCAGGTGGTCAAAATTAATCCAGAGTCCCCCACTTCGGCATGCCTCACAGTCAGATTGCTGATCTGGCACGTAAAACACCGGAATTAAAGTTGAATAAATCATAATTCAGCGGTTGCCGCTTTCAAAAGCTCTAATACTATCGATAGAGAGTCGTTCGTGCACATCAGATAATTCACTTTAGTAAACGAAGTTTCCCCTTCATTTCCAGCATTCAATCATAACTCTGCAGAGAAGTCAACCTCTGACACGCTATACTTCTTTGCTTAGAATCAGAGGGGTACAGAGCTCAAGTGCCGTTATGCTGTCCGCGCGCAGAGAACTTGTTTACACACATATATCACGAAGTAATGCTTATAATTCTGCATGCAGTAACCCGTGGCACCTTTTCCTGCATCAAGGAACGAGACAATCATGCTAATCATAGTCCCTCCCCTATCTCGCATTACTAATAGTTGGCACATGTTGTCGGCGGACAAATATACAACGCTTTTCTTTTTTTTTCTCTCTTCCCTGTAATGGCTGCTGAGAACTAAACCTTCAATAGCCGGAATCCTTATAAGAGGGGAAGTAACGCGTTTTCCTGAAATGTTGCCTTTCTAACGAGATTTCGATAGCTTGCGCACTTACGTCGTTAGCTCCAGTATGCCCCTGGCTAAACGACCACATCGTGTTCGGCTTGGCGCTTGACTCAAACTTAAGTGTTCACTAAACCACAGTTTATATACTTATAACCGCACGAAGCCAACTTATAAGTGTGGCGAAATCTTAGCTAGCTACTTGATGCCCCTTGTGAGTTCCACTGAAGCGCTTATCACTCGGTCAACAACAGCGGTTGTTTTGTTGATCTCACAGCCCTTGCGTAACGTTCAGCTGTTGGCTACTTAAAGAACTCCACGGTTAGGCCATTACTACTGCTTGCTTCGCGCTCGCTACCGAAGGGCACCTAACTGTATAGCATCGCTCGTTCTCCCGCTTTGGTAATTCTGTTGTTACTATAAGCTAAGAGCGATGAGTCACTCAGGAAGGTCTACAGTTGCCATCTCCAGTTGCGATATATGGCGGTTAAAAAGAAAGCACAAACGAACAGCACGAGCTGTGTTTTCTATCAGAGCCCCGCGACGACAACTGCGTTCTGAGAAAGAAAATGAGTGCCCGTTTTTCTGTGTAGAAGAAAATTACGTTCTGCAACCTCCCCGCCGTCCTCCGTCCATTTAGAGAGTGTGAGGCAAAAGAAACAAAAGTAAATAAATAAATAAATAAATAACTAAATAGGACATCAAAAGAAGAAAAAAAGAATATTCACGGTGGTGTGTTATGTCCGACTACTCAAGAATGTGCTGTCTTATTCCCCCGCTTAATGTTTATTTGCGTACATCTGCCCTGGCGGTATCCCTTTTATGCTACATCTGCAATGAGACGGAATCTGTGAATCATTTTTTTTAGCCTGCCGGTGGCATTCCACTCAACGAAAACGACTTTCGGAAATTCCGCTTTGTGTTTTTGGGCTGAGTTTATGTATAGTCCTGTTGTACTATCACTTGGAGCATTGGTGCTATAGGCTACCTGCTGTTATAAAAAGAATGAGTAAGCATTTGTTAGTTACCCTATTTCAATTATTATTATTATTATTATTATTATTATTATTTACCTCTTTTTTGTACAAAGATGACTACAGTGTATTACACATTATTATTATTATTTCATTTATATATTTTTGTTATCATAGAAGTTGTTTCTAGGCCTATATAAGCCTCGCAATGTGCCATTAATCATGAAATTGCTATTATCACCCTCATAATCGCCCTGAGGGTCAATACTTGAACTGCGGAAACAAGACGCACTGCACCGCGACCAACGCCAGAAAGCTTGCCGGCTCTTGCAGCAAAGCTGCGCTGGCCCTTCGGGTTCTATGGGTTCAATCTTCACAGTTTTATCAGAACCGGCGCGATTCACCCCAACTCTCATTACCCAGTCAGCATTGGACTTCTCGGTGCAATTCTGAGCCCATTTTGAGCGTAGGACGTGTAACCACCCGGTTGAAAACGACAACGGAAATCTCTGTCGCAAGTGCTGAAAATTCCGTCGCAACTACAGAAATTTCTGTTGCACGACAGAAGTTCCTGACGTTTGTGTAGTTGCGACAGAATATTTATGACGTTACGACAGAAATTCTGACGTCTCAACAGAAACATTCTGTCGCGACAACAAGAGTTCTGAAGCCGCAACAAAAGCTTTCTATCGCGACAGCGATTCCGACGTCGCAACAGGAACTCTCTGTCGCGGCGCTAGAAATGTGCCACTTCCTACCGCAACAACATAAGTTCTGACGCCGCGACAGAAGCGCTTTCTGTCGCGACGCTTGAAAATTGTAGGTCAGTTTCCCATCGGGTGTGTACACTGTACTTATCTTGCGCGGTATTCAATGGTGAGTTCTCTGAATCTGGAATGCTGATAGCAGGTATTAAAGTCAACGTAGCCAATTGCCGTAATTTTGCCGTGACGACGAGGCACCAGCCATGCCCTGACTGGCTTGCTCAAAATGGGCCGCTGGTCGAAATCAACGCGTAGATCGGCGGCAACTGCTGCGCATTCATTTTGTCTTATTTTCTAAGATGTGTCAAACAGGCTTGTCGACTCGCACGTACTGTGAAGCTAACACATCAGTTAGTTTTCCAGAAATTTTACATCAGCTTTTGCCAAACGGAAAAGAAGTATTGGGTTGTTTTTCACAACGCTGCGTGAAATTCTGTCTCGCTGGGGTACAGGCGAGACACGGGCGCCACCTACTATACCTACAGGCGCTACCGATGCTGGCACAGGCGCTACCGTGGGAAACCGGTACGCTAAGTGAGCACTTATCCGACGACAGCTTATGTAGCTGTTTTCCACTGAACACAGAAATTATATGCGCGCTCAAAAGTGTAAAGAGCGAGAGATAGCTGTCGAAATTTAGCCGATATGGATATCTTCTTAACGGATATGGATATCGTAAAGCAAAGTCGATGTTCTAGCACTTCACGGATAAGTTTTCGATGGCAACAAAACTTTTGCTCGTCTAGAGAGGTGCCAATTGGCGTAGCGGAGTGAAAGCGCACTTTGGCTCTCAGCGTACAAATGTAAACACCAGCTCGGACAGAGATTTGTACTGTTGACATGGTCAAAATGTACGAGTAACATCACGTTCGGCGTGATGCAGTGCTGAAAAAAAAATATATTTTTTTAGTTTGTCAATTTTTTAATTTTTTGCACCAACAAATTTACATAGTCATAAAGAGTGCTCTGTTGACTTTTTAAATAAATGATGATCAAGGACTACAGAACGTCAAACTACAGGACGTCAGACTATACAGGACGTCAGACTATACAGGACGTCAGACTAGAGGACTTCAGACTACAGGCGTCAGACAACAGACGGCAGACTACAGACGTCGGACAACGGAACGTCCGAAAATGCGACAGATTGAAATTTTCTCTTGTGTTTTTCAATAGGGAACGTCGCAAGGATGCTTGCATATTCGAACGAGTGGAGAAACGTAGCAAAATATGTCGCTTCTAGCTCCGCCCACGCGAGTGAAGGACGAACACCGGCGAACCGTAATAAAATTTGCACACAACGACGTTGCGCATGCCTTTGTGCCTATAAGATGAGCATTTAATGCGAACAATTTCAAACCAATGCAAGCACGCACGTCACTTCTTTCCTACACACCGTTATGATTCGTCATTCACAAACTTTTTTGGTACCGAGTAAACAAAACAAAAATTTCATTTCAGTTCGTTCACCTATTGAGTACCATACAACTGACATCTTTACAAGCGAGAACAAGTGGAACTTTTTCCCGATCGCCTCTGGTGTTGTCGTGAACGGAGCGTAATTGCAGACATTAACTTTTATTTCTCCAGGGCACAGTACAACGAGCCAAAGCAAGATGAAACGCCTTACGCGGGGGGGGGGGGGGAGGGAGGGGGGCTGCACGTGTCCCTTCTGACGTAGAGGGAGCCCCGAGAAACGTGACCAACCTGGAAAGAGCGTCTCAATGACGCCAAGCGAACGCAGAAGTCGCATTTGTCTCACTCCTCTCTCGTCCGTAACGGGAAGCCCATTGCTCCTTCTTCATTACTTTTGAAATTTTTCTTTGATCTCATACGCAGGTTCTTTTTTTTGCGTGTTTTGTTTTGTTTCTTTTTGTTTCTTTTTTTTTTTCTCGCTAGAGTCCTGGCGCGTCACCTACTGATAAGCCATAGGATTAGCCCTGCACGATGTCACTGTACTGCCTTGATCCCAGACTCCTTTGTTTCTGCAGTGCATACTTGTCTCTTAAGAGACGCACGCATATAGCTAGGAAGAAAAAGAAACTGACGACGACACACGCGGCATTATAGCTATATATAAAGCAGCCGGAAGAGAGAGACACAATAAGGACTAGCATTTACTGCACTGTAGAGACATGCTTCGCAAGAGCCAAGGCCCTTTAATCTGAAGGAGGTTCGTGCAAGAATTGTTCGTAAGAGCAGAGGCCGGCCAGTATTGTCTTTGAAACACGGGATCATTAAGGAAGGCGGCTAGCCAACAGCAAGCAGCCACGACGAGCGAGAAGCTTTGCGAAATCAACACCAGGGGTGGAATTCAGAAGGCTTCTTGTTTCTAAGTGCTCTTCGGTAGTGGGCGGAGGCTTTCGTTAACAATGTATTGCCCAGCATCAGGATTTGCTGTCACCTGCTTTTATCCGCAGTCTTCTTTTTATTTTCTTTGTGTATGAGCTTTTTTGTGAATACGGGTCCTGAGGCCAAATGCGTGGAGTTTCTTTTTCGTAAGTGTTCTTTGCAATAAGCCGGTCATCTTCGATAATAATAATTCCGGCATCAACATTGACTGGAATTTTCTCTTACGAGCAATTCTAGCGCAAAAGCTTTCGTCGAATAGGGACCTAGTGTTCTTGCTTTTCTGTGTACGTTTTCTTAACGGCGAACATCATATATTTCAGTAGGCACAAACTAAAGCCACGAAGCAGTCTTTCCGTAACTGACGTCTTTCGAAGGAGCAGGAGGATTGTTGACGGCAGGACATCTGTAGAGTTTGCGTAAGAGGCGATATCCTATGAGCGAAACATGATACAGAGAGAGCAAGACGAAGCCACTGATACAGGCGGTGTATGCGCGTGGAACCGTATTACTTAAAGAGGGAAATATAGCAAGCGGGAATCAACCGAGACCTTTGCACAATATTCCATTTCGCACCGCCTTATAAACTCTCGAGAACGCGCCGGGCTGGGAACTGTCAAATCTAACTGCTCTTCATCTTAGCAATTCATCCTGAGTAGTCCAAAACAGAAAAAAAGGTAAAGCAAGAAAGAACGAACTTATGGCCGTCTTCGCATGTGGAAGCTTCCCATCCAATTGGCTTAAGCTCTGGACGCACCGAATGTTTCGAAATGCCGGCTTCCATAAAGGTGCACCCCCCCCCCCTCCCACCATGATTCTATCTTCCCTTTCGCGAACGGTTAGACCGAGGTTATGATTTCGCAAAGGGGATATACAAGCGGGCTCTCCAATTCCTCGCACGAGCGAATCCCAGCGGATAATATTTTCTTCTTCGTTACGTTTTTTTTTTTTTGCTTTTTTTGTCTCTCTTCAAGAGTGTCTCTTTCGCACGGTCATACGTTTGTTCGCGAAGGAGGCGAAAATCGAAAGCAACGTGCGACATTCCACCAGGAGCCCGCTTCTCCTCCGATAAGAGCAAAGCGTTCACCGAAACTACATTTGACCGAACTTGAGTAGTTTTGAAACGCCCATTCAACGCTATCGATGAAAATCTAGCCTCACGCGGTTCGCAAGCGATGACCAAGACACTGATCTGAAAATCACCCTCCCCGCTGGCGAAGAGGCTTTTGCGTTGCGTTGCTAAGCCCGTGCCGAGGGCGCGGGATCGAATCCCGGCCACGGACGGCGGCCACATTTTTGTGGGAGCAAAATGCAAGAACGCCCATGTACCATGCATTGGGTGCACGCTAAAGAACCCCACGTGGTCAAAATTAATGCGGACTACCCCCTTACGTGTGCCTCATAATCATATCCTATAGTTTTGACATGTAAAATCACCGAATTTTTTTTTTATCTGAAGATCTATACGCATAATATGGCAGAGTAAATTGATTCGCCTGGATGGGCGGCTACTACTGAATCGCCGGCATCTTCATGGGACCGATTTAGCACCTGATTCACACACCCGTCATTTGCGCCTTCCCGTCACCATCCCGTCATCGTCCCGTCACCGTCACGACATAGTTGTTTTCTCGCAGTTTTCCGCTCAAGGAGAGGTCGCCGGTGAGGTTTAGAGAATCGGACAGCGTCGTACTGCGACCAGTTTTTGAGGAGAAATTGTCGAGGAACCGCTGTCCCGTGACGAACGCCGGTACCGTTACAGTGGCCGGATGGGACGGCGTGGATAACGGGTATCCAAATCAGGCCTAAGAGACGCCATGTGCTGGAACGCATCCTTGAAAAGGTGCTCCGACATTTACCGAAAATGCGGTTCAAGATAGCTGAGCGACCGACTCTGGAAAACGTGGACCCATGCTTACAAAAGAAAGCTCCTACGGCAGTACTGTTCGTAAAAGCAGATACCAGACAATCCTGTTGCTGACCATATAATTAGCGAATGCGACTGGCCAATGGTAAACGGCGGTTACGAACAAACGGCACGGTGCATTCAGCCCGTCGTGATTTCTGGACGTGCAACTTCCGACGTGATGGTACAAGGTGCTGTAGATTTCCAACTGAAAGGCCCACAGGCCGGATATATAGAACTCCGCGAATACACAGACAAAAATTATATAACTCCTTTCTTAAGCGTGAACTGCCATTAGGCTTTCATAAAAAGTGCCGATGCTTAGGAACTTCAAATTTGTGCTTCAGTACGTTAAACACTGTGCACTGCGCAGGCAACTTCACCTTCGTCCCTAAGCATATATTTATGCCTCTACCACTTAGCAGCTAAAAAAAAAAAATATGACTGCCACTACTGAGCATGATTTGCTGCTGGAGTGTCACAAAATCAGGACATCTGACATGTACTGTTACTTTGTTCGCTTTATGACCAGCAGAGGCGAGAAATGTTTGTCAAGATCAATATAATGCGGAGACCTGCATCCTCATCAGGGGCTATTGTGTTTTACTGTGTGTCTTTGTAAGCATTTTTTGCACACATTTCTTTCACGTATACTCTGCTACTGCCCACTTAACGGGGTGGCGATGTCTGCAGTCAAGCGGGACTGCGACGCTGTTTCTTTCCTCGCTGACCTCACTTTTTTTTGGAAAGACTGGAATAAATTGATTGTTTGATTTATTGATTGATTCTTGAACCGTGCCTATCTCCACAGATTAGAAAGAGGGCATTGTGAGATGTCCAGAACGTTCCCGTTTCGTGCAAATTTTCTCTAATGTACAGACAGTGTATATGATTTTAAACTTTACATTTATTTTTTATTAACTATTATTCTTTTACTCTCTACTGCATTGCGCATACGTCTGACGTTTACGTTTATTTACACTTATTGGACATCGCGCCTAAATGTGACATCGCGGCATCCGCTATTTGTTTCTTTTGCATTTCTTCTTCTTTTTTTCATTTTAACCGGTATTATTTTAGAAATTTTTCACCTCTCGTAGCGCCGCAGCCCATATATAAGTGAAAGGGAACGTGAGGAAGCACGTGCTTCCAGACTGTCCATCTGATCCTCTAGCTATAAATAAATGTCTCGTACTCGAAATCCATCGATTCACTGAGGGGCGCCTAAGCGAGTGCGTTTTGTAGTCCTCGGAGTCAAGTCCGGTGGCCATAACCACAACTGCAGCTGGGGACGCAATGTCCGACACTTCCCGACCCGATCGACGAAGCAGGATAGCGCAAGTCGCAACCTGAAATCCAGAAAGTTCGTGTGCGAGAGGCGTGCGCCGTAGCCACCGCCTCCAAGTGCGAAGGTCAAGAGCAATGCTAGGCCTGTGAAACGCACACACAAGGTGGGGAAGAGGGTTTCGCGCGGGATGCGAAAATAAATAATGGGGAAATGAGTTAAGTTAGGTCAATAGCAGAACAGTGGCACGACATCGATTAGATATTCGAATTGTGGGGTTTTGCTGGTCAAAACGACGATTTGATTATGAGGCACGCAGTATTCGGGCTCTCCAAATTGATTGCGACCACCTGAGTTTTTTTTTTTCTTTTCTTTTGTTTAACGTGCATTCAATGCACGGTACACGACACCGAAATGCGTCCGCCGCGATCGAGATCGAGCACGTGATCGACCTCGTGCCCAGTATAAAGCAACACCATAACAGCTGAGCTATCCCGCGGCGGATGAAGACATTGACGTTCTCCGTATAAAGAAAAACAGGACGGTAGGTTGACACTGTCCCATCTTCTCCTGGCACTTAGAACAATAATAACAAGAAACAACGTAGGCAAAGGGGCACGTCAAAGTCACTTTCGGTGCGGCTTACGAACCCGCTCCAACTACTTAACATTTAATGACGTTAGATATTTTTGTCTGCACGCGAAGCACAGGGGAAGCGCAAAGGTACGCACATTTCGTCTGTGATGGGCCCGCACGTTTATCACGCATTGCGTCTAACGAACGAACGCTCCGACACCTAGCGATATATGCCGCAGGTCGCAACCACGTTCCATATGGTTTAGTAGATCTGCGAATGCAGTCGGCATTGAACGTACGACGCTGAAAACGTGTTATGCGGGTGGTGTCCAAAGAACATCTCGGCTATAGTACAGAGAGAGAGAGAGAAAATGATAAATGAAAGGTAGGGAGGTTAACCAGGACTGAGCCCGGTTGGCTACCCTACGCTGGGGAAAGGGAAAGGGGGACGGAAAGATTTAAAAAAAAAAGAGAGAGAAAGTCCACTGGAGATATCAGTCGGTCACTCAGTCCGGATCACAGACGCTGACTCAATCCGGTCGCTTTCAAATATCGCAGCAGCAGAAGTGTTGCTTTGGCTGATACGCTTTGGTATTCCGAGGTATATGTAACAACACGATGTCGAGCGGCGCTAGTTGGTAGACGTTAAAAAAATAAAGATGTAGAAGGGCAAGAAACACACGTATGAGCAACGTGAGGGAACGGAAAACTGTCAAGAAAGGGGATTCACTAAAAGCTGGATACAGTGGCGATGTACGTATAGTTACAGTTTCTTGCGCCATCCGTGATATACGCTATTTCTTGTGCCCTCCGCTGAGAATACACAGGAAACCGTGTAGCTATACTTAAATCATCAGTATGTCTAATCAACAACAAAAATTCACTTTCGACTGAAGCGCTCCCCTGTCTGCAGCGTTCTGTTGCCGCGCATTTCTGTGCGTGTCCTCTTGCGCTTCAAGATCTTGCAGTCGTGTAAACAAACGCGGAGCCGCGCTAAAGAAGTCGCAACTTGTTTTGTTCAGCTAGGGTTTCGTAACCGTGCGTTTAAACGGCGTAGCTACATGATCATTTCCGCGTACTGACATCATCAGAGTGCGCTTCAACCTATACAACTTCGCGCTTGGCAGCAGCCACCAAGCCAACGCGACGGGTCATGATGGGTGTGTCGTTCTAGGTATACGTCTTGATTATTACGGCATCTTCGGTGCACTCGCATGCACGACAGACATTCTCTTTCATCCGAATTTCGGCTCTAAGCATTGAGGCAAAAACCTTTCGGATTTTTTCCGCGTGTTCGATGAGGGGTTTTGAAAGCTGACAATAACGCAAATGAAGCACGCATTCGGAGGCGCGTCACCGGGTCGTGCGGAGGACGCTCGGGCATTGTGTCTCTTGCGAAGCACTGCCGGTTGTTTTGACGAAGACATGCACTGCCATATGACTGACGGACAAAGAAATGGCACTACAACAGGAGCAGACAAAAGACGGGGAACTACACCATCAAAAACAAAAAGAAAGAAAGAGAACGGAACGTGTGAGTCAGTGTTTATACGTCGTAAACAGGAGAACGCACGCTCTCGATAATTTTCAAATTCTGAACGAAAGTACGGTTAGAGGGAGGAAAGCAAAAATACGAAAGCTAGGGGGATCAAACAGACGAGCGCCCGATTTGCTACCCAGAGTATTGGGCGTAAGGGAAAGGTGAAAAACAAAGAGGGAAAGAAGGAGAGAAAATACCGTTGAGATATTTAAACGGACATGCCAACTTGCATCGATTATAAGACAAGCTCACGTCTTGCTCTCGAATCGCAACTATGACATGCTACTTGTAGATTCGCTGACTCAGACATCCAGGAGAAACGCGCCCCCGTAAAAATGACCGAGTCAGCGGCCGAGGATCTCTGCGAGCTGATATTAAAGTTTCAATGTGATCGATTCAACATACACGTCTTGTACCAACGGTGTTTGTGATTTCATTTGTCATATTTTTTTTCTATTAACCACATTTTAGCTAGGATGTGGTGTATTTCTCAACAGGCTTCGAACGAAGGACGTTCAGACAGTACGAAACCGAAAAAGAAAGCTGAAACCACCGATACACGCAAACGTGCAATCGTTCATTCCCGAACGTCGAGTTCAGCGCAGCTGTCGTCTTTGTAAAGCAACGTGCCTTCAGAGCCCGAGTGGAATGACGTGAGCGTGTACTTTGGAAGTCTTTTTTTTTTCTTTAACGATGAAGCTAGTAAGCACTGGGAAAGGTTGAACTATACACCAGGGGCTCGACTAGCTAACGGACGTCATGGAAGCGCCAGTCAGAACCTCTCACGTACGATACAGTGACCCTGCAGGAAAGCTTTCGTTCGTTAAACAAAACGGTGCGTATTCGAGGCTAGAATGAGGTAGAGCTCGTTTTCGGAAATTTCTCTTGGTCGCTCGGAAGCGGACTGCGTTTATTTGGAACCGTGGAACAGTCAGAAAGAGGCCACGCGTGAAGAGCACAGTTCGGTGGACAAACGCCTGTTCGTTTGCCAACAGTTTGAAAGCAAAGTTAGAGAAGCTATAGAACTAGCGACAAGGCAAACTCATCGTAAGTTTGTTGGACTGCTTGAAAACTAACTGCTGACATGTCGGGCATTACACGAACGTCAAGTGGGCGCAACGTCGAACATTCACCGCCAGTCGTGGATCTACCCCGAAACAAGGACTGCCCGAGAAAGGATACTAGGCACTGTTCAGCTACTAATGGATCAGACAATTGTAGGCGCTAGCTTATGGTCGGTAAGCTCGCTAAGCCACTACTGCAATGTACACGTGACCGGGGCCTTCACGCTTTCGTTGAAATACCTATGTCCCACGGCAAGCTTCACGAACAAAAAGTGAAGGACTATTAAAAGATACAGAAACGACGGCTCATACATTCAAGCTATATTAAAGAAAAGAAAAGAGAACAGTTTAGGAAACAAACCACTCTCGCAAGAAAAGATTACACAAATTTCGCGCAGTGGCTCGCCTTATCGCTAGGAGCTTTGTGAGAGTGAACAATAACGCCTTCTCTCTCAGTACCAGTATGTAGCCTCGTCAATGCTCGCACATAGCGCACTCGTATTGGCCGGCATCTCGGCTGCCTGCGCGGTCACAGCTAAGGGGCGCGCACTGGCGGCGCTGCCGGCGAGCAACAAACACACACGCAGGTGCATTGTCTCACCCCAGTCGAAGACGACGTCGGACGAAGAGGCCTTCCTGCTCTCCGCCGACGACAGCGGCGTGTTCACTTTGCGCGGAGCGTACAGCTGGCTCAGGTATCCGTACAGACATCCGCTGCAATGCTGCAGGCAGCCCTTCAGGCAGGCTGCCATCGCCTGCCACACGTACACCACGCGCTGGAGTCGTTCTCGCAAACAAAGTGTCGAACAACCACAACAACAACGACACTCACGCACGCACGGACAAAGAAATCACTACGAATCACTCGGAAAGTGCTTAAAGCGAAAACAAATGGGAAGGAGTATCGAAGTCGTTCTTCTTCTCCAAAACTGCCAGCACGGAACGGGGGAGGTTACAGCGCGGGCTCGCGCTCCTACAACTACGGCGGCCGCAGTGGCACGCGCGCTGCGAGCTGCCGCGCCGTGCACCGGCAACACTTCGGCGCCGGCCGCAACGAAATCGAAGGCGGAGTCGGAGCGCCGAAGCAGCTCCCTCGCAGGCACTCTCTCTCCCTTCTTTTCTTTCCTTCTCTCTCATGCGCCAGCAGGCGGCGGGCGCCGATTTTCAGAAAGGGTGAAAGTGAAAGAGAGAGCACTTATGCCGTTAAACGGAGAGCAAGAAGACGCGTGACGTCGTTCGACGTCACGAAGGTGTGAGAAAACTCCCAACGAAGCGGTTCAGCAGCGCGCCAGGTTGTGGAAAGAAAGGGAGAACGCGCGCTCTCCATTTCGCCAAACGTTACTCTCGCAGGGAAGCTGCTCGTAGCGTTGCCGTAGCAACGCGCTGAGGACGCCGCCGCTTCTGCGGAGGCTCTGCTTTTGATTAAACGCGCGGGATCCAAGGCGTCGACTTCCGCCCACTGACCGGCGACCCACGTCTCGGTGTTGACACTTGACCCGGCGCGGAGACAGAACCCCGCGGCAAGGAGATATCTTGACGACACCGTAGGAGCCTTGGCGTAGGCGGCATATAAGGAGGGAGTAACTTAGGGGGCGGAGACGGGGTGAGAAGTTGGGAGGGGGCGGGTGAGGTTGGCGGAACAATAGTAACGCAAGTGAATGAAGAAAGCTGCTTCTTCCATCTTCTCAAGTTGCCAGATCACGTAGACTCGACAGACGTCATGCATGGATTCGGGGACTTCGAATCTAAAGGTTGTGTCAACAAGTCGCCTATTCAAATAAGAGGCACGCTATAGCGTGCGCTTGGTCTTTGTTTCCTTTCTCTGTGATACGGATGTCATGCTAAAAAAGAAAAGAGGCAGCTTTCGTCAGACACAACAAAGGACTGAAGGAAAATGATAGAGCTAACTATAATGACTTCCTAAGTGCAGAAAGAAAACTGATTGCCAGAGCAGTCGGTTCTTTTGTAGCTTACGAATATGCGGATATTGTACTGCGGTTCAATTAGAATTAAGAAACAGTGCGTGAAAATGGAATAGAGGCGATCATTAATAACGACGATGGCTCTCTCTCTTTCCTTTTTTTTCTCTTTTATTTTCTTTCTTTCCCTTCTTTTTCTTTTTTTGCTTTCTTGTTTAACTTATGCACCGAGTAAAGCACGCTTTTTATCGGAAGCAAACGTCCCTAGTAACCTGCAGATGTACTACAGGAAAAAATACATCGCTATTTTCCTGGGCGAGCCTTGATAACCTCCTACTTTCGAATACGGTTCTCCGCCTTTGTTTTTTTTTTTTTTCTTTCTTTTGCCTATGACCCATCTGTCCCGTTACCCTTTCGAATAAAATCTGTACAACATAGGCGAAGCCGAAAAATATCAAGAACTGCAGTAACGTCACATAAGGGATGAAGACGAAGGCGTAAAAGGAGCGCGTTTATTTCGAATACCGTTCGTAGAAAGTTCGATGGAACACCATCTGATCAGGTAAAATCATTGTGAGGAGTGAAGCAGGTGACGGAAAGCAGAAAAAATTTGAGCCGGATACGGATGAAGTTTTTGTTCACCGGTACGCAGATTGTGGGAAAGGAATACGCGTGGGCCTTGAAACGTTATTTTGTCTAGACTACGGTCGGCGACCTGCTTCGTTTCTAACCATGATTTTTCTTGAGCGGACGATGTGTTGAGTCGAAATATAGACTAGGTATACAGTTTTTGAAACAAATTTGATTCTTTCGCGTCTTCGCATTTATTCCTACACGACGTCACTGCGTTCTTACGTTGCGCTAATTTTGCACAAACTATTAACAGAGCAGATATCATTTCCGACAGGGTATGTCATGAAAGAAACGTTTCATCCAGGACGAGTAAAAAAGTGGAGGGGCGGGTCGAAAGCGTGTCGATATTTAAAAAAACTCGAAACCACGGTTCGAACTTCAGATGGCTTCACAGTGTAGCATAACTTGTGCTAGCGGTGTTGTGCTGTATACTATTAAGTCTATAGCACTAGCAATAGGACTTGGTATGATGGTGAATAAACGTTACTTGTGTTAGCAAGCGAAAGCTTCTGCCGAGGCGGACGGTCTCCTCATTCCAAGGGGCCATGCGTCCTGGGCAGCCTCCGAGCCCTGTCCGCCAGAGCAATTTTCTTCGCTTGTTGAGGGGCCTCGTATGCGTTCAAGCCACCTTTCGTGGCTTTTCATTCTGAGGCCCCTTAACCCGTACTGCTACGGGAATCACGAAACTTTGAATTTCAGCACGTCTCCGGGACAGCACGTCTCCGGGTCTCTTCAGCAACCTACTTACCGTTGTTATCTTCGCGGTCTAAACAACAATCACAACAGCCGCGACGGCGACGCTCTCGTTTACCTTTTTTCACGCGCACGCCCCAGCGAGTCACGGGTTGAGGCGGCAACAACGACAAACGGACTGACGAAGCCGAAGGCACGGTGGTCCACGCCGCTGCTGCAGACTCGAGGTTATTAACACGGACGAGCTGCGACAGTCGCCGAGTTCTTTTCCTCGGGTTCGGCGGCTGGCGTCTCTTCAGCAACCTACTTACCGTTGTTATCTTCGCGGTCTAAACAACAATCACAACAGCCGCGACGGCGACGCTCTCGTTTACCTTTTTTCACGCGCACGCCCCAGCGAGTCACAGGTTGAGGCGGCAACAACGACAAACGGACTGACGAAGCCGAAGGCACGGTGGTCCACGCCGCTGCTGCAGACTCGAGGTTATTAACACGGACGAGCTGCGACAGTCGCCGAGTTCTTTTCCTCGGGTTCGGCGGCTGGCGTCACGACGGGTTCACAATGACGGCTGACCTTCACCTTGCGAGTCACCATGCGTCGGTGCTCCCTCGAAAGACACGCGAGACGTTCAAGTATAAGCGAGCGGCGATGCGGCAAACGCGAAAGCGGCGCATCCTCCCTTGCGCCTCGACGACGACGCTTTGCGACGGCGAAATGGCGAGACCGAGATAGCTCTTCCATCCCAAGGGCACTGCGAGGTCCTAAACCGGAGCGGGCAGCATCTTTATTCTGTATATGCGTCGCATCTTTCTTTTTCCTGCCTCCAACTGTCTCTTATTCCTGCACAGCCTTGCTAGCGTCTCCGTAGCTGCAGATTCTGTTTCTTACTTCTGTCGCCGGGCCTTCTTCTAGGAAATACTCGGCAGGGATCGGACGGTGCCCGGCCGCGATGTGCGTGCGCGTTTATGACAATAGCCAGTCATATTAAGACGGCGGATCGTAAAGGCGAGCGCTATCACGCGGCAATGGCCGCGCCCCAATGTGTACGACATTAGAGTTTATGCCGCACCGGTCACCGCGCTCAGTGTACCTTTGAGCGACCCTTTTTTTCTTTGTGTGTGTGTGTAAGTAATATTTCGTGCTCGAGTGTCTCCAATAATTTCCGGGTCGTCGACTCTACAGGAGATGTCATCACTCGCACATGCAGTCGGCCGCAAAAGTTTCCGGAACGTGGCCTTTGCGATAACGCTCGACTCGAGCGAAGCCAGGGCACACAAACGCCGAACTGGAAGGTTCCATGTATAATATCTTTCTCTGGCGGCCTAAACAGCGATGCATTAAATTAGACGCGCCGTGCCCCAAGAGAGCGGAAATTCAGATTTCTCGCGCGACCTGTGTTCACCGCGTAATCTTTTGCGGCCGACTCTACATCGCTATCTCCATCTCTGTTGCATAGCTTTTATAGTCGTTCATTTTCACATGCGTAGGCGAGAAAGAGAGGCCGTTTTCAGTGTGTCTGCTGCGGACAAGCCGGAAATGCGCCACTGAAAATACGTGATTGCAGTCGGATACGCTTTGTATCGCTGCGTGCAGTAGCAATCGCACTCGGCAACTCGTTCGACACAGATCACGACAGGACGAAACGAGTGTCGTGTGTTCTCGACACTCTGCGCGCCGTTGTTGTCGCGTGATTAAATAGTAGTTTTGCTAGTTGTGAGAACCGTAAAAGAAGCACGGCATCTAGAGAATTCATCTCTCTTAATAAAACAAAGATGCGGCTTCAGGCATCAATATTACTTGCGTGTGTTGTCGTTTCTTTTCTTATTCTTATTCTTTTTTTTTTCGATGCGGAGAGCAGAGGCTCTACATTCATGTGCAGAATGGGCAAGACTGGCAAGGAAGGAAAATTGAACAATGATGAGGCGCGACATTTCGCCTTGTCTAAGGTTGTTGGCAAAGATCTGCGAGAAAAAAAAAATGTGACAAGTCTTTTCATACACGTCTCTCTCTCTCTCTCTCTCTCTCTCTCTCTCTCTCTCTCTCTCTGTTATTTTTAAAGCGAAAATTTCTCTGCCTCTTCCCACCATTTGCGGGTGCTGGTTGCGGCTGTTTCGCCGATCGTACAACAACTTAGACCACTGGGCATACTCCGCATAGCCACTGGATACGTTCGAACTGGTCATGTGCTATTGGGTGTGTGTCCGAACAGACAACTTGGACTACCGAGTGTGTGCAAGTGACCACGTGCCATAGGGCAGGTCAACAATATTGGCCAGTCCTAAAGAATAGGTGTGTGCCACTGGATATGTGACCCAGGGTATGTGCGCGAATTGACAAGTAGAACAAGAGGCAAGAAGCGAAGAAGTCGGCACGAGAAGCAGCTGACCACCGAGCAAAAAAAAGAAAGCTGAGTGAGAACAAAATGGAACCAGAGCCTGCATGGAGCAAGGATATCGAGCGTTGAGCTATACAGCGAAGAAGTGAAGTGAGAATTAGTACTTGAGTAAAGATCAAAGAATACTTCGCTCATGTCAAATTCCCACATACGCTTGGGTCCGCCAACCTTATTTACACGTAAATTATTATTTACTCGTTTAATTATTGATTGTTAACGATTTGATGATTATTATTAATTCAGTTAATCAATCAGTTAATAATCATTAGCTTATTCGTTTAATTAATGTTATTTGTCTTCATTCAGCTATTCGTGCAAAGCTGGAAATGGACATAACTGATGTAATAACATTACAGAGTTACATTACAAATCGATAAGATGAGGACGAAAGCAAGCACGAAGCAACAAGGCCTTTCAGATACTGTTTAAACTCACGCCCCCACTTTTCACACCTTTATAACCGCGCTACAGTCGGCCATCCAGTTTTCTAATAGGCCCACAGCATTTTCCTAAACGTTGGGGGACCCCTTCTTCCTTCCCCCAGAGCAGGGTAGCCAACCAGACCCTTGAATGGTTAACATCCCTGCCTTCCTTATGTATATATATATTTTGGATGGCCTACAAAAGCCGCTTTAAGTCAACACCAACAGCGCATCTGCCCAGTGTATAGAACAGCGCGTGTTGTCTATGCAAATCGTTAATTAGCCCGCGTAACCAATGTTGTCTTGCGTAAGGGATCGTGGAACGCTTCCTAGTTGGCCTAATTATCTCATTCTTTTTTTTTTTTCCTTCTTCAAGAATACAAGCATATGATTGCGAAAGAGCACGTTATGCTCTTTTTGCAAAGTGCCGTAAATCGCCTAATAGAACACACACGGGATTCACATCTAAAGACAGACATGTAGCGGTAGCTGCATTACAAAGCAGGGCTTCCTCAAGGTAGGCACCATCGGGGACGATCCAGTTAGTCGCACGTGAGTCGTTCATGCCAATGTTGATATGAGGCTTCTGGTGATTCCAGCATTTCAATGGCTTGTGGTGGCGCACTGAAGCTGCTGCCAGGTTTTGTTCTCACCCCTATTCCTCTCTGTCGCTCTCTCTCTCACACACAATGTGATATTATATATATATATATATATATATATATATATATATATATATATATATATGTGTCTGTGTGTGTGTGTGTCAGACGACACGAGTACAGGATTCAAAGGAACGGGCTAGTCGCAGGGATAGGACAAATCCAGACCCTGTCCCGCATGCAGCCACGCGTTTACGTCCGAGCTCGTTTGCGCACGCATATAAAGCTAGACGGCTCTGGCGGCCGGTGGAAACAAAAGGCCCATCTATTCTCAGGGGCCTCGGGACAAGCGTGAATACGCTTTTGCGACGAGCAGGGCACGCGCGGGAACGGCGCTAGCGACAGAAGTGGTAGCAACACAACCGCGTAGCAGCAGGAGCATCACCAGCCAACGACCCGCACCACCGGGCTCTCGTCTTCCGGCCCGAGGGTCCTCCTTTGAAACGGCCGACCTCCTATACATAGCCGCACAAAGCACGGCCCGGCACAGCCGCTACTATTGCCGGACCGCTTCCTGACAGTGTCACCGACACCGACAGTGCAGCCCGGCGACATCGTTCGTCTCTTTCGTTTCTTATTTTTTTTTTAGTACACACCCTCTCAGCGAGATCCGGACCACTTCACAGGGTACGCACACGGCGGTAAGTGGAGCAGTCACTGCGCACGTCAGCGCTTTCAGCCACTTAGAGCCGTGTCGCCGCACTACAGATGCGTGCGTCAAAATGGTGTCCCAAAACATTGGGCTTCTCACCACGTAGTTGGAAAAAAAAAGAAAGAAAGCAGCGCTACGCTACAACAGTGCCGTAAGTCAACCAGAATACTCCCCCCCCCCCCCCCATCCCCCGCCCCCGACCTACGTACAACACTTTCTAATTACAGCTAAATGTGAAGCGAATGCGGGCGTTCTTGCGAGGCCAGAAACTAATTCGTCCGACGATGTCGGCGTTGCTGAAGTTGTTATAACAAGCACTATAAGCATCCAACGCTGGGAAGCAAAGATGGAAGCCAAATGTATATGTATGGATGAAGTGGAGCTGAAGGAAAACCGAGTTATGCTTATCGCATTCATATAGGACTTGGGTGACAGACAGGCAGAGTGGGGGTGGTTCAAAAAAGTTTTTGACCAGTGCCGGAGGGCTGATTGCAGAATTGGAATAGGAAAGTTTGGAATAGCTTTACATTATAGCGCCCCAGATCTACCACCGTCGCTGAACTAAAAAGCAGCTGAGCTTGCTCCTGTTGTACGAGAAACACAGTAGCCCCGTACAAATCTACACGGACTGATCGACTACATCGACCTGTTCTGGTGGTGCTGTGTTTATACCGACAAGAGGGGTAACACTGCGATTCACGACGTATCATGTCGTCATGACGGCTACGGCTGCAGAACTCCCGGCTCTACGCAGTGCACTTCAATTTATTGACGCAAAGGATCCGAGTGTATGAGGCATGTTTTCCGACCCGAGACCGGCTTTCCACTGTATACAGTCAGTTCTCCGAAGCGTAGCTCACAAGCAGTTAACACAGGATATTGGCAAACCCCACCACAACGTCAAAAAATAAAAATGAAGAAGAAGAAGGCCACGAAATTATTTTACATTGGCTACCTGGCTATGCGAAGTCAGCGGAACTGATCACGCAGACAAAGCTGCCCGATAGTCGCATCAAGACGAACACAGCGTTCCCATTCCTCTTTCCAGCACAGACCCCGCAAGACAGCTTCGTCACCCGGCACGTAAGTTCTGTTTAACAGAGTAGAACACCCCAAATATCAGGCGCACCAGCATACACGATGTCAACCCTTCGCTCCAAGTCCGACTTCCACATGGGCTTCACCGAAGCGAGACATCGCTTCTATACCGGCTGTGGTTAGGAGTGACTTTCACAAAGGCGGGCACTACTTTAATTGAAATGACTGGCAATGCTGCATGCGACGTCTGCGGCGTGGAAGAGAACATCGAACATTTATTGTGCCACTGTCATCGATTTCAGTCGGAAAGACAAACAGTATCCATCGCTTTGCGACGACTGGACGAGCGGCCGTTGTCCGCGCAGGCACTACTCGAAGGCTATCGCCATCGCTCGTCGGCCCACAAGGCGGTGAAGGCACTTCTGTCTTTCTTGAGGGCGACTGGCCTGCGTGAACGCCTTTGACTTGGTGGGGCCCTCCGCGCACGCGCGCGAACTCACCACGTATTTTGTCCCTTTGCCGTCCTCTCTCTATCTCATCTATCTTTTCCGTCGCCCAGTGCAGGGTAACCAAGCAGACGCATTTCTAGTTAACGTCCCTGCCTATACTCTTTATTTCCTGCTCCATTATATCATCTCACAGGAACCTTTTAGGCGGGTTTCTCTTGAGACAGGCGAGTCTATTTTTCTGCGTCAGTAGAACGTTATTTAAATTCAGAACGAAAGAGCACGTGCGAAGAAGCGTGACAGCGTTTATTTGAACTCTGTATTTGAATACCAGCAGTATCGTGCGGGCATGCGTGGGTTACTAGCAGCCCGAATGCGTATTTCTCTTTGAAATGTGGAAACAGCGTTCACCGGCCGACTGATCTGATCCAGCCAAACATGACAAGGACAGACCTAGCGACCGGACAACCAATCTGGGGCCCGATTCACAAAACCTTTCGTTCGTAAGTGCTCTTTTTGCACTGGCTAGTTCCCTTCGCTAATAACATGTCGAGCGTCAGGATTTGATGGAATTTTCTCTTACGAACAATTCTAGCGTAAGAGTGTTTTGTGAATGTCGGTCCAGATCTTTGCGGCGTGACGGTACACAGTCAGACGTATCAGACTTGAACTGACCTGAGCATACCCGGCAGAACACAACACGACGCGGCCAGACCCTACACGGCAGGACACAACACGACAAGACACGATCAACTAACCAACCGACCAACCGACCAACCGAGTCGAATCGACTCGAATAATATGGTTTGATTTGATAAACCTGCTTATGTGGGCATTTCCTAAACAAACGATTGCCATATGAGAGAGAAAGGACATGAAATACAGAAAGGAAAGAAACGAGAAGAACTTTAGCGCCCCACGCTGCAATACATCTATAACAACAACAATGCAAAACAACAAATGCAACTGATGACATCATTGCAATGCAAGCGAGGACTCAGCTATACACCTATACATGCACTGCCCCCCCCCCCCCCCATTTTGCATCGTTCCAAAATAACAGAGCGTAGAGTAAGTAATTCACTTTAGTCTGGCCAGTTCCAAAGGTCAGAGTTAAGTCTGACTACAACACCAAAGATGTAGTCAGACTACAATAGCAAAGATAGAGAGATAAAAGGGGAGAAAAGACAGAGAGGTTAGCGAGTGTAAGTACCGGCTGGCTACCCTGTGCTGTGGCAAGGGGTACATGGAATAAAAGGTGAGAGAAGAAAAAAAATTGAGAGAAACTCACAAAGCAACGCGATGGTACGCGCTACAACTTTCAAAGACGGTCGCACCATTCACAAGCCCTTAAGATCTTGAGTGCCGAAACCCGTTGGACAAGTGCCCTAGAACTCGTCCCCGTCACAACGTGTCAAGAAAAGTGCTCGCGACCGCGCTCGAAAAACTGGACGATCGCCCCTTCACAGAAGAAGAAAGTATTACACTATCAAATTTACACCTAAAAAATGCAGAAATGCCGCTACAATTAAACAAAAGAAAGAAAATGCGGAGGAAATGCATCTCAGAGCGATTCAGGACGTAACGGTAAGCGCCAGCACAGACGACCGAGCGGCAGCCAGTCGGGAACGGTTACACCGCAAAGGGAACACAAACAGAAATAAGCAGAGAAGGACAGGAGTAGCGCGAGAAGACTTGCGGTCGATGCAGCCTCAAGCGAAGGCATTTATTTCACGTCGTGCATATGCGAAATACATCTCGCGCACTTACTCGCACCAACTCGACTCCGTCCCAACGCGCGTCATAAATCAGCAGCACGGCTGCGCAGAATTTTCTCGTATTAAGCAGCGAGAAGGAAATTATTCATCCTTTCTTTTTTATTTTTTCCCCAAGAGATTCTTGGTGAATTCAATAAGCGTCTCATAACAGTTCATCGCTGCGTCTTTCGAGACTCTTAAGAAAAGAAAACAGAAAAACAACTATTACACGAAGTGGGAAGCGCTCCGCGTTAAGGGCGCGACGATCTCTCGAAGGTCATACACATCCCAGGAGAAATTAGTTAAAGAGCACTATAGGTACAAAACTAAATGTTTCATGAGTCCAAGGATCGCGATAGCGCCAAGGATAAGAACAAACGGGCAGGACGACGAGCTTATAATGTCGGGGGATGGGGACAGCGGAGAAGGAAAAAAAAGGAATACGTTTGGGGACGAGAAACTCTCGAGAGGCACTGCCTTCTCATTATTGAATCAGGTCCCGCGAATAACAAGTCATCCGCGCAAGGGTGTCTGCTCTTCGAGTGGGAAGAAATGGTGGCACACGTTTGCAACACACGCCGGAAGGCAACCTTTCAGCGTCTATCGCCTCTGCCGTGCAGCGCCCGAGCTCATACATTTTCTTTCTTTATGCGCGAGCAGGAAATCCGGAGTGCACACCGTGTTTCTTTCATAAATGTCGAGGGGATCTTGAGGAAAGGTCAGGGTTGGCCGTGGGAGTATAGCTTCTTGGTGGACAGCGCGTGCGCGTTTACTAATCTAGCAGCGAGGTCTGCACTTTACGTCCCGAAAGTTTCAGAGCTCGTTCGTGTACTCCATCCGTCACACTTAAACACAATGTTTTCGTTATCTTCTTTTTTTTTCTCATTTCTTTGCGACGGGCAACTTGAGTTCCTGCGCAAATATAAGTGCGGCTTACGATCGTCTTCGTCCCCCCAGAGTAGGTTAGCCAACCAGACGCACTGCTGGTCAACATCCCTGCCTTCTCTCTTTATACTCCTCCTCCTCCTCCTCCTCCTCCTTCTCCTCCTACCTTGTCTCTCTTCACCGAGAGTGCGTCTAGAAATTACGACGTTAGAAGCCTACCTTGCGTGTTCCGGCAAAAGCCTGTCGCCGACGATACACGACGCGTGGCGTTGGCCGGAGTTTCCTAACACCTTGAACCATTTCACCTTACTTTGCCCTTTCCTTTCCTCCTCCTTTTTGTTTTTTGTTTTGTCATCACAGCGGATTATACGGCAAGGTACTGCCTACAGCCCGCGGCGAATCAAGCAACCTGTAACTAAATACTAAAAACCACATAAACTCCATTATGTGCATTACAATTTGTTCTCGACGTTTAGCGACCATCTCAACCCATACGAGCCATCTTGTAATCTACAAACCCCTAATGTAATATCTCTTTATGTCCGCCAGCGAAGGAATCAATTAGGGTTTCATTAATTGATTGCTTGATTGACTGATCGATTAATTTGGCGGGTTACTATGCCGCTGAACGGCGCCATCATTGTTTGCTTCAAAAGAAAATAAATGTATTTTACAAACGAAATATAAGTTAAAGAGAAAAATGCCCGAGCACTAGAGTTTTCTTCTGTAATTGGGAAGTTGCACAGTAGTGTCAGTAAGTGTGGCCCACTGTCCAAATGTACTGCCTACAGCGATAACATCTCCTGAAAAAAGAGAGAACATGGGGGCGCAAAGCAGAACGACACGACGCTTGTGGAAAGACTTGGACGTCCTTGCACAAGCTGTTGCGAAGCGCTCTTCAATGGAGCGATGAAGAATTCGCGTATTTGGCTACGACATACGCTTCCTCCCAGAGCGTATCGCTCTTCGGTTTCTGATAACCGTGTATGGTGTACGCCATAAAACGGGGCGGCTACCGCGCGCGCGGCTTCTATAAATTTTTGATCGCTGCCTCTCCGCATTCATGGCACACTGCAGTGAGGCGGACTTGCCGATGCCACGGACAGCAAGAGTGGGTGAGCCAACTTCCGAAACATCGCAGCCGGAGGATGAAGAATTTCCCCGACACCGAAATCATCTTCTCAGTGAGGAAAATCAAACATCTTGCATCGTGGTGCAACTTGTATCTTGCATTGCAATAAGAGTCACTCCTTTCGGAACGACAGGCTGAAACGACGCGCGCACAGAAAAACATTAAACAGCTTGCTTTCGTCGTCAGATAGCCTCCGCATCTTGCGTGTTACTCACAGGCTAGCAAACTCGAGATTTGTTCGTTGGTTTGTTTGTTTGTTTGTTTGTTTGTTTCCTTGCTTGCTTGCTTGTCAGTTTATTTATTTATTTATTTATTTATTTATTTATTTGTTTGTTTGTTTGTTTGTTTGTTTGTTTGTTTGTTTGTTTGTTTGTTTTCAAAACAGATGCTGACATCATCGTCGTCCCCAGCTATTGGCGTCACCATAGCTGAGGACTGTGCGGCGCAAGCGAAATGACCTGGCGGCTAAGCGGCGTTCGTCAGCTGAGCGAAAGGTGACGGGTGTGATTCCCAGCTGCGAAAGACGCATTCGAATGCAGGGGCAATGCGAAGATGAAAAAAAAAAGCATAAAGAAAGCCTACGGCTCCCATACTTCGGTCCACGTGAAACGAACCCGCGCGGCTTGCAGTATTACGAAGTGCATATAGCTATGACGTCCCTGCCGACCAATAGGGAGTCGTACGAAGTTAAGCCTCATCAATCATAATTGAACGCTCCGGGAGCAGAGCTCGCGAGCGATGGAAGCACCTGCCATTGCCGGCAGCAAAGCCCAGTAACCGCTTTCTCAAAGTCTCGCAAGACGGCGAAGTCACGCAAGTTTCGCCGTCTAAATGTGACGCGAGGAATTTAACGCGCGTGTTATATCTTCGATCCATCAAAGTTACCGAAGACTGGGAAAAGTACCGTGCAAGGAAGGCGGCATGATGTGCACGTAAGTTAACGTTTCCGTGACCGTTTTCCTACGGCACCTGAATCTCCAGCCCCTGCACGGAACTTGTAAGGTGGAGAGAGAACACGTGCCACACGCCACACGCAGGCTCGAGCTCATGCATTTCGAATGCGGTGGTAGTGGATCGCCCCGCTGCATTTACAGCGAGTCCTTTGTGCTCCGAGAGCCCGTTGGGAGGAGCGTGTTTTCCCAACGCGCTCAATTTGCGCGAACGTCTTCGCAGCTGTTGGAACCGTACCGCTGGCACGAGTTGTTGGGGTCTCGGTGCTGACGCCCGTTATTGCCAATGGGTCGCAAGCCCCAAGGGTAGCGTTGGCCTGGCGGCCTGGGGCACTGGAAGCATCCGAAGGTCCCGGCAAAGCATGAGAAGACTGGTAACAGAACAACTTGTTTATTCTAACATAGCAAAAGAGCGGCCGGTCAGGTCGACCGGAGTGGAGAGACGGGAGAGCACGTAACTCAATAGTACAAATCGGAGCCTCTCTTCTGGCGTCCGGGGGCAGCTGCTCTTATACTCTCGGCGTCGCGGTCCAAAAGGGAAGGAGGGAAGGTCACGGGATGAAGGTCACGGGACGGCGCAGCAGGGGCCCACGACGGCGCGAGCGGTTGAGCCGAGAGACCTCCAGGCCCCTCCTTCGGGGAACTCCGCTCCCCGGCTGCCGCGCTTTGACAAGCGAGGGCACACACACACACACGCACACACGAAGACACGTGGCACTGAAACACGCCTGGACACGCTTGGCGGGTAGGCGTCGCGGCGGCGTCGGACGGGCCAAAATGTCCGCCGCTTTGAACAAAGCCCCGGCGTCCGTTGCATCCGCGCCGGCATTACCGCGCGTTGTAGGCGAAACGTAACAGACCGCCCCGCCGGGGGAAGGAGATCCCGATGGTCAGGGGACTGCATCCGCTGTCCGGAGGGATGTCGCTCGATGATGCTCATAACCGAAGTTGGGCGTCCCTGGGCGTTTCTTGAGCGCAGCGCACAGAGAAGGCCTCGTTCTCACGTTCAGGTGCACACAGGACACTGCAAAGTGACTTCGGGAGAGGTGACATTTTTGTTCTCGTTTCCGGCAAGCGTTAGAACCACGCCTGAAAGTCAACCGCTCAGTCAGCAAGCACGGCACAACCCTCACTAAGCCCTGCCAGGCTCTTTCCCCTTTTATACTGCTGCCTAGTTCCTTACAGTAGTTTAGCAGCACTCAGAACGCGTCCATAAATCCGAAAAATTGCACTAAAAAGCACATCATCACTTTGAAACACTACACAAAAGCAATAAGTTAAAAAAAATCCTGCCTCAGGAAGAAAAACATCAGTAACAAGCAATTTTGAGGCTGATTCCCACGTTAGGGGCTTCGACTTAAGCCATCGGCGTTACCGTTGAGACTCCCCTTTTTGTATCGCACCTCAAAGGAATATTGTTGCAAAGCGAGGCTCCAGCGCAGGAGGCGGCCATTTTTGGGAGAGATGGTCTGCAGCCATTGGAGAGGGCAGTGATCCGTTTCAATGATAAACCTCGAGCCAGCTAGGTAACATGACAATTTCTGAACGGCCCACACGATACACGCACACTCTTTCTCGGTGGCGCTATACGCCTGCTCACGACTCGTCAGCTTACGACTAGCATACAGGACGGGGTGTTCTACTTCTCCATTTTCCCGTTGGCACAGTACAACGCCCATGCCTCGCTCACTAGCATCACACTGAACAACGAACCCTTTTGTGTAGTCGGGCGATCGTAGCACAGGCTGGCTTGTTAGGGCGCTCTTTAGGGCGCTAAAAGCTCTTTCCTTCGTCTCATCCCAGACGACTGTTTGCGGCTCTGTCTTTCTTAGAGCATCCGTCAAGGGAGCCGCGATATCAGAGTACCTGGGGATGTACCTCTGATAGTAGCCGGCGACACCTGAGAACGACCGAATATCGGTCTTCGTACGCGGTTGCGGGAAGTCTCGCACAGCGGCCACCTTTATCTCAGAGGGGCGGCGTCGACCCCGACCAATCACGTGTCCGAGGTAGACAACCTCGGCCTGTGCTAACTGGCACTTGGGAGCCTTGACTGTCAAGCCCGCATCGCGCAGGCGGGTTAGCACTGCCCGCAAGTGGGCCATATGCTCAGGCCAGGATGCGGAGAATATCGCTACGTCGTCTAGATACGGTAAAGCGAATTCTTGCTGTCCCCGCAACACTTTATCCATGAGGCTTGAAAAGCAGTATGGCGCGTTCTTCAAACCAAAACTCAAAACTTTAGGACGGAATGTCCCCATTGGTGAAATGAACGCCGCATACCTACTAGCCTCTTCTGTAAGTGGAACCTGCCAATAACCCCTGACAAGATCTAGGGTGGAAATAAACTGAGCGCTACTCACTCTCTCAAGGCGCTCCTCGATGTTAGGGATCGGATAAATTTGATCCTTAGTGATGGAATTAAGCCTGCGGTAGTCGACGCAAGGACGAGGTTCCTTGCCCGGTACCTCAACTAAAATCAAAGGGGAGGTATAATCACTCTCACCCGCTTCAATAACACCGAGCTGTAGCATTTTCTTTACCTCAGCCTCCATAATATCGTTCTGGCGGGGTGACACCCGGTACGCCTTGGATCGTACTGGCTCTGGGGAGGTAAGTTCTATGTCATGAGTAAGGACAGAAGTCCTACCAGGCCTCTCAGAGAACAGACCTTGAAACTCTTGTAAGAGCTGGTGTAGTTCGGTTTTCTGCTCAGGCGACAGCGATGCTTTACTTATTAAGTCACTAATGACTTGATCGGTGTCTTTCCTGTTTGTCACTGAGCCTAGTCCCGGAAGCTCGACCGGAAGCTCTTCTAAATTTCCCGCATCGGGAATTTCCTCTCCAGTATCTGGTGCCTTTAACGCTACAGGCTCAATTTTATCCCGTTCGGGCGTGCTCTGAATACTAGCTTGCTGCGCCTCTGACCGTTTCTCATCGTTCAACAACGTCGGCCCCGCAACTACCGCCTTTGCAGCGAGCTCCCGAACCTTCGATCTGGTTAAGGCCTGAACGCTAGCCTCACCAAACAAAAGCCCCTTCTCGCGCAGGAGGTGATCGGACCTGTTCGAAAATAGGTACGGGTACTGGGCGGGCAGCATAGATGACACTGCGGCCTCCGTCTCAAGTGCTCCGAAAGGTCCTTCAATAAGCACTTTTGCTACCGGCAGACACACGCTATGAGCTTCCACTGCTTGCTTGATCCATGCGCACTCGCCCGTGAACATATCGGGTTCTACGTAAGAGGGATGAACTACATCCATCGTAGCTGCGGTATCGCGAAGCACTCGGCACTCTTTCCCGTTCACGAGGAGGTCTCGCATGTAAGGCTCGAGAAGCTTCATGTTCTCGTCAGTGCTGCCTAATGAAAAAAACACGACTTTTGGTTTTGTTTCTGGGCACTGCGCCGAAAAGTGACCCGGCTTCTGGCACGTATAACACAGGCGCGCTTGCCTCGCCTCGAACCGCTTTCTGCGTTCGGCTTCGGCTGCCGCCGTCTCCTTACGTTCGGTCGGACACTGCACCGAAAAGTGACCCGGCTTCTGGCACGTATAACAAACGCGCGCTTGCCTCATCTCGAACCGCTTTCTGCGTTCGGCTTCGGTTGCCGCCGTCTCCGTACGTTCGGTCGGACTGCTTTCACTCGCATCCGCACTACGTGTATCCCCCTTTGCTCTTATGGGTGTGAACTTCGGCCTCTCAAACTTGGAGCCAAATTCACCCTTTTGACCGTCCTTAGCTCCACGAGCCCGACGCGTCACAAACTCCTCGGCTAACTCAGCGGCTCTAGCCACCGTACTAACGTCTGGCCTATCCAAGACCCAGTACCGCACGTTCTCAGGTAACCGACTATAAAACTGTTCTAGCCCGAAACACTGCAGAACTTTCTCGTGGTCACCAAACGCTTTCTCTTCTTTGAGCCACTCCTGCATGTTTGACATAAGCCTGTACGCAAACTCTGTATATGACTCACTTCTGCCTTTCTCATTTTCCCGAAACTTCCGACGGAACGCCTCCGCTGACAGCCGGTACTTTTTTAGCAGACTCGATTTCACTTTGTCGAAATCCTCTGCCTCCTCTCTCTCCAAGCGAGCGACTACGTCGGCCGCCTCGCCGGGTAGCAAAGTGAGCAAGCGCTGTGGCCACGTTTCCCGAGAGAACCCCTGCTTCTCGCACGTTCGCTCAAAGTTAACCAGGAACAAACCAATGTCCTCTCCAAGCTTAAACGGCCGCATCAGGTCAGTCATTTTGAACAATACTCGTTCTCCTGCACCGTGTGCCTGACTTCCATTACGAGCGCGTTCCATCTCTACCTCGAGACGCTTCATTTCCAAAGCGTGTTCGCGCTCTTCTTTTTCTTTCTGTTCTTTTCGTTCACGCTCATCTTTCTCTTTCTGCTCTTTAAGTTCACGCTCCTGTCTTTTTGCCGTCTCCCTCTCCTCAATGGTCTCAAGGCATTCCGACAGCTCGTCATCCTCAGCTTCTAACTCAAGAATAGCCCTTAGCAGTTCTGGTTTTCTGAGTTTGTCTGAGACATCCAGACCCAACTCTCTCGCAAGCTCCAACAATTTCGGTTTGCGCAACGACTTCAAATCCATGGCTGCTCTGAATGCTGCTTTCTCTACTGCCTACTATTGTCTTGCCGCAAACTAACCCGGTAGCAACGACAACCACAATTACCAGCTCTGTTTCTAACACTAACAAAAGCCTGGCAAAACTCAGAAGAAGAAAGTCCCGCACTCACCAAACCTTGCAGCCAAGACTTCAGCGCAGTCGTTCCGCTGCAGGCAACCAGTCATCACACAGGGCTCGTTGCACTGCTCCCGGATGGTCGTTGTGCTGCTCAGCATACAGTCAACCGCATCTCTTCGCTGCTGGCCTCCGTTGTCGCGATCTCACCGCTGGCAACCAGATGTTGGAACCGTACCGCTGGCACGAGTTGTTGGGGTCTCGGTGCTGACGCCCGTTATTGCCAATGGGTCGCAAGCCCCAAGGGTAGCGTTGGCCTGGCGGCCTGGGGCACTGGAAGCATCCGAAGGTCCCGGCAAAGCATGAGAAGACTGGTAACAGAACAACTTGTTTATTCTAACATAGCAAAAGAGCGGCCGGTCAGGTCGACCGGAGTGGAGAGACGGGAGAGCACGTAACTCAATAGTACAAATCGGAGCCTCTCTTCTGGCGTCCGGGGGCAGCTGCTCTTATACTCTCGGCGTCGCGGTCCAAAAGGGAAGGAGGGAAGGTCACGGGATGAAGGTCACGGGACGGCGCAGCAGGGGCCCACGACGGCGCGAGCGGTTGAGCCGAGAGACCTCCAGGCCCCTCCTTCGGGGAACTCCGCTCCCCGGCTGCCGCGCTTTGACAAGCGAGGGCACACACACACACACGCACACACGAAGACACGTGGCACTGAAACACGCCTGGACACGCTTGGCGGGTAGGCGTCGCGGCGGCGTCGGACGGGCCAAAATGTCCGCCGCTTTGAACAAAGCCCCGGCGTCCGTTGCATCCGCGCCGGCATTACCGCGCGTTGTAGGCGAAACGTAACACAGCAAAGGGAACTCCGCTCCAGACGGGAATCAAATTTAAGAATTCGCCGTGCGGGCAATAAACGGCACATTGAACGATCACATGCGAGCCCCCACCACGTGCTCGCAAACACGCGCAAGCACATACACACACGCTAGCACATAAACACACACACATGGGCGGAAAATACCCAAAGCCCATACCCCGTGTAATATAGCAGAGCTGGCAGATATTTCTCGCGTTTCTGACCAAGGCGTGTTGTTGCTTAGTGCTCTTGTAGGATCGCAATGACTGCGCCGACGACGCGAGCCGACGAAAAAATAAAAATAAATGTGTGAGGGAGAGAGACGCTGACACTCCTTCGAAAGGTGTGCAAAGAAAAGGCGACGTCCTCCTCTACCACGTGCAAACGAACTCGCGCATTTCACGACCTGTTATGACGAAACATAGCCCTTTGCGAAGAAATTTAAATCAGAACGCCATAACTGCTTCGAATGCCCCGTTTGTCCAATCATGTATCAACCAATAAGAAAAGAAAACAGACACGCACGAAAAGAATCCTTGCCGTAAGGAAGACTGAACCTCACTGCACAATCTTTACAAACCTAAACTGCCTAATGATTGCAAAATTTGAAGGTGAGAACATGGCTACATTCAAGGCCTCAATTTCGTCTGTGCTCAGTCCGGAAGAATGTCTGAATTTTGAGACTTCGAGCCCTGAGGATGTCGTGATGTGAAGCTTGTTAGCTATTCTATTCCGTGGCCTAGACTTGGTTGGTAGATGAAGACGAAAAACAAAAGAAAGAAAGAAAGAAAGAAAGAAAGAAAGAAAGAAAGAAAGAAAGAAAGAAAGAAAGAAAACGGCACTTATCATGGAATTTAATTGTGAGGTTTAAAGTGCCAAAACCCCGATTTGATCATGAGGCACGTCATAGGAGGGGACTCCGGATTAATTTTGAGCACATGGAATTCTTTAACGTGCCTCACTCTAATGCATGGGCCAGGGTCCTTTTTTCATTTCGCTTCCATCTAAATGCCGCCGTACCAACTATCGACAGGCCCACGAAAGAAAGCCACTTCGCAGATTTTCCCTTTTCATTCATCTTTTCTGTCGTGCTATTTTTTTAAAGTCCAGTCAAAATTAAAGTCGTCAAATAGAACTTGTAGACTGCTTAATGGCCAGCGACCCGAAGTAGGTAAGATGCAGGAGAAAGCATGAAATCTTCGGAGCCATTGATTGCACTGAGAAATGCCGGAAAAATATGTGCCGGCAGATAACTAGATGATTGCCCAATAAATATAGCCACTGTAAATTTATGAAATAGAGAAGCTTGTGCTTAAGCTTACCACACCGTTAAACGCACGCAGTTGTCATACCATCTCGTTTTTCTTAAATTATTATTATTATTATTATTATTATTATTATTATTATTATTATTATTATCTGTAGTTTTAGGACGCTATCGACCATGATGACTGTTAATCACTTATTCAAGCAGTAAGTATCAAAAGTTAGGCGGGCTTTAGGAATTCTACTGCGATAAGCTTGAATGACGAACAACATGAGGCAGTGGCGTGCACCACGAGAATAAAACCTATAATATATATATATATATATACAGTGAGAGAGAGATAGAGAGAGAAAGAGAGAGAGATTTTGGCATAAGGGTGCTACGCTGACGCACGCTGTTACCCCGTGTTATCATCAGAAAATGTTTTTTTTTCTTTTTCTTTTTTTTTTTTTTTTTTTTTTTTTAGGGCATGAAGACTTTCACAATGTCCTTGCCGATTTCGGCTGAAGTTACGATAGCATCACTTATTCTACATGCGAAAACTCGAAAACTCCGGCCTTTGTAATGGCGTCTCGGAAGACTCATTCATGAAAACATCGCGGTACGCACTACAACGTGTGTGCCGAACGAACAAGCCATGTCGGGCGGGTGGGCGTGATTGAAGTGTGAGCCCGCGCGATAACGACGGCGGAACCGTCGCAGGCCGGAAATGTGCGTAAATTAGGAGCGCGAGCCCCGCGCACTGGCCAGACGGCGTTGCGGCTGTTTCAGCTTCCCGCAAGTCCTTGACGATGCGAGCCGCTTGGACTACGACAGAAATGAGACGGCAGTCTAGGGAAAAAAAAAAAACAGCGGACGCGCCAGCATTTCACGGTTTGCTTGAACATTATAAGCGGGGCTTTGCCCAAATTCGCGGCACCGTTTGAACCAAAACCTCTTTTTTGGAGCCACGATTTGAGACAGCCTGATATAAGCGAGGTTCGTACGAATGTACGGCTTACACGGCTGGTTTATACATGCTCGCATTGTGAAAACGCACGACTCCAAAGGGCCGACGGCATCATGGACGCGCAACGTCTCCTACAAGATATGATGCATCTGCCCGCTACAGTGCATGTGATCTGGCGCTGCTGTTAGTCTAGGAAGATTAAGCGCCCGGTGCTTATAAGCGTTTCGATAATGCTGTAAGCTGTAGCACACCAGAGTACTGAACATCCGAGTTCACCCGGCCCGGCCGAAATGACCTCGGCGTTATTGTACGCATGTGGAACGGCAAGCGGAAAGTTCCCTGGTAAGCACACTGGGATAAGCGCGTGTAGATCTCATGGCCCTCGCACTACGCATGCATATTCATGTTTAGCTCCCTAGGCGTAGAGTTTGGACATTTCTTCCCTGAAACTCATTACTCGACAAGCATAATGTTAACGGAAAGATGTCGTCTTATTATTGCTCGCTCCTTCACACCACTCACCATTAACACGTATGGTAAATGTAAGAAGTCGGAGAATACGAAGTTACGCATGCTGTCAGCCTAAACTGAAACGCGCACAACTTGAAAGCGACTATATATAGTTTGCACCGACGCACTTCCATTTTAGACAGTGTTGGCAACAGTGACATAATCGAAGCTACAAAGTGTGCGCCATGGGAATGCACAATTGTAGCGCCGCCATAACTGTCATGGCGACAAGGAGGAAGCTCGCCTTGCTCGTGACGAGAAGACGCGCGGCGCGTGACCGAACGCTCTCGACATCAGCTGCTCCTCGGCCGTCGATCATCATGGCCGCACCCACGGCCAATAAACGTGGCGGCTCATCGCCTCTTCGCCGCTACATCATTGGCGATCACGAACATCCGAACCAGCGCATCAACCCGAACGGGCTCAGCACCGCCAGTTTGCCAGCCTCGCCTATAACGCGATGAACCAGGAGGAACAACGGCGCCCTCCAGAGCTAGACAGCCCCATGCGTCTGTACCACTGGCCCTGCCGTCCGTACACAACGCTTAGAAAGCGGCCACGGAGACATTTCACATATCAGCACCACGTAGAGCCACGCTTAACGCCGTTTCTGATGATGACTCTGTTCCTTTTCGCGTTTCACTCGCTCATTACTGGTAACACCGCAGCAGTGTCCCGTTGCCAACTGGAGACGAAGGGACGCGCTGCTCTCAGCGAGGGCTGCGACATTGGTTCGACCGTCACGCACAATCGGCTTCACTCGATTACAGGCGACTCCGTGCAGCGCGCGAATCGCACACCACATCGCATTTCGAAGGTGACCGCGTCACTGTGAGGAACAGGCGTGTTAGCAGGCCAGCAATGACGCCTTACAGGCGTACTGACCGGGAGAGAAATAGACATAGCAAGTCTCGAGATACAGATGCCCCAGTGACAAGAAGGGCTCCTCCCTAATCACCGACCTAGCATGCTAGCCAAGACAAGTAAAAAGACATCGTGCGCAAAAGCTACACTGTAGTTCGCGTCCTCGAAACTAACCCGGTTCGTTGGACGTAGGAACGCTCTGCAGAAAAAAATAGGGGAAAAAAAAAAGAAAACATTCGGTGAGTTTTCATTGTGCGAGCCACAGGGCCGGACATGTTATCCGCAGGTCGCGTAATTTGCGGCAGAATCGTCGCGACAAAGCAGTAAAAAGAAAAGAAGAAAAGAACGTGATCAAAATAAAGCGTTATATTCCTTCGTCAGTACACCAGTCACGCAGGCAATGCTTGAGTCACGCTCGAGAAAAGTTAGACAACTGCCAGACTAGTCCTTCAGTATAGAACGCCGCCAAGTTCTGCGCAATTCTGTATTCCGTTCGCGCATCGCTAAGTTTCTTAGAGAGGCATTTTCTTCAGGACGCAAAATATACAAACGTAAGGCTCCCATTTACTCCAGCGATGCTTCTTCTTAATATAGGCTGTTGACGCTCCATACTCCCGGTTGACGACTACTTCCGTCAACCACGTAATTCATAAAGTGTATATAAATATACCTAACAATGCAATCATGACATGTATTCTGTGACAGGTTTTCAGGCACGAATCATTCTGAACTTCCGACACTATCAGTATTCCGACTAAGTGCACTACCGCTCAGTGACCGGCTTCAACCTTGCAGATCAAATTGTCATGTATTTTAAATTATTAAATACGAATAATATTAAAAGTTACTAAATTAAGTAGTTATAATCAAATATATTCTAATAATCTGTGCAATTAGCCGTTGCACACGTGACATGCATAGCGAAAGATGCAACATCTATATATCTAATAAAGTGTTAATAGGTACGAAGCATTTATATGGTTCGTGGAACGACGCCGGTATCAGCGTCAATTTTTTTTAAGTCACTTACTTGTCTCTGTCGCAAGTATAAATGTAACAAATTTCTGGCATCTAGAGCTTGATCAAAAACACACTGCAACAGGACATGCAAATAACATTGACTTTTTCAACGAGTTTTGCTGTCTCCAGGCTTGAACTGTCGAAAATACTTGAGGTGCGGGATTAAGATACTAGTTCCCGTGCTTTGTATTTCAACAACACCGAGTCAGTTCAGAAATATTATTGCAACCCAGCACTCTCGACAGAAGGAAGAACAAAAAAAAAATGAAGAAAGAACCTAGCCGCTACATGGTGGCGTGGTGAAAAACCTCTACCTGCGCTCTTTTCTTTAACACACATTACGTTTGGAGCACAGATTCAGTTAGATGTGTGCTATGGTGCATTTGACATGGCTTAAACATAATTATTTTTATTCGGGCTCGTGATTTTGAGCTACCTGTACACGTAGCTAAAGGAACTTTCTCATAAACGGTGTTTCCCTAAATGTCCTTTCTTTTTTCAATAGCATGTTTTGTCGTCTCTGTGTACATTATAGCATCATATCGACCCTGTTTGCCAGAGACTAGTACAGCCACTTCGTCATTATTGAGGCCCAAGACAATGTTCTTGGCGTGTCCATTCGACAGCATCCTCGTTTGCTTGGTTAGCAAATATTCAACTGCTTCTGAAATACCTATGTTGCTTTCTTTTAGACCGACAAAGGCAGCTACATCACCGACAAGGGACAAATCTTCAAGGGTTTTTTTCGCTTCATTGGCAAAATATAGACCGGCAGCACACAGCAAGTCCGCAATCAAAGAAGCATGTCAAAACACTGTTCTATACTGTATAACAAGAATAATAAAGTGGCGCTGCTGGCTGTGGAAAAAGAGTGCGTATTTCTTGTTATGCAAAGGGCAATGCACAATACACGTGTCGCCTGAAGGGAATGTGAAGCGAACGGTAACAGGGACAGATTGCGAATACCCTCAGAAAACCATGGTTTGCTAGCCATATATCACACACGCATCGCGAAGCGCCTTGGTCGACGCAATTGAATTCTCCCAGTTCTCTTTGAGGCACTTTGAGGTCTCCCGCCATGGAGACGCGAGTTCGCTCCAATACCTTCCAGAACTGCGTTGCCCGGCAAACCACGGTGAGTGCACAAGTGGCGCCATCTCTCTTCGAGAAAGAGAAACCACGCCCGCGGTGTTGCTCTCTCGTACGCGTACCTTCAGGCACACGAAGAATCCGTCACTGGTAGTTTGCTTCCGCGCGTTGTACAGCGAAGCTTAATATGCCGACCCTGCGCTGTCATCAAATTTCGCTAAAGAGAAGCCACGTGACCTAGTGGGAGAGGAAAAGAAGAGCTCAACAGGGGGAAAGGGAATGCATGACCCCTTTCACCCTGTGAGAATATCTTATACGCGAATCTTATACGGTTGTCACACGGTGCATTTTCGGCGATCGAGCGAGATCGGCATGGAATTTATCGACGATGAATTCCGCCCTTCTGCGAAAGAAACAAATCTTACGCTGGCGGTTTGAGGCCAACGAACAGTGCCCGGCGATTGAAATGCGATACTAGGAGGGCGTGGCTGCCCGCACTTGTTGCGCCAGCAAGCAATTACCGCCAAGTGCCTCGCAAAGTGCCTCGAGCGACCAGTCGCGTGGCAATTTTGCGTGCATTTGTGGGCTGCTTTCACACTCGGAAAAACATTTTTTCTCTAGCACGTACTGAGCAACAGAAAGCTGCATCGAGAGTTTTTCATGTCGCTCTTCAATTTTCTCGTTGACACTTTTCATGTAATTATAATCTTTGAGAAGTTGATTAATTATTTGACGCTAATAATCTAATTAGGCGGAATGAAAGAAATAGTTTGAGTATCTCCAAGCGACGGCAAACAACATTACCTTGGTTCTGTTTAGCTACGTGGCATTCGCGTTTCCAAACTCTGGCTAAAATTATCTGTGACACCCGGTATAACCAAAAGGAAACCGACCGAGTAAATATATCAAGGAAGCACGAAAACGGGGCACGTGGAGATTGGTATGGTGGAAGGTGAAGCCCATGCTTGCGCTAAGAAAAAAAGAAAAGAAAATATGGCAGCACGGGCCGGCGCGAGAAGAAAAATAAAAGACACGATCCAATGGGCTACCCATTCGCGTTACAACGGTGCCGAAAAAATCGAAAGAAGAAAAAAAAAGAAACGAATAAGCGAAACTTGAGCACTGAGGTGAACGTTTCCTTTATGCCTGTATTTAACTGATCTTTCCGGCGCGTACTTCCATTTTTCCCTTCAGACTTGTCGATTGGGCGGACCCTTGTTTTCGAGGACTAAGTGCTCGAAAAAGACTGTTTATTTGAAGATATCAAAATGTATTTAAAGAAGGAAAGAAAAGTACGTCCAGCGATGAGAGCCATGGGAGCAACGCGTCCTTAGATTGCCAAGAGTAATTAGTTTGTCTGCTGATGCGTTTCCCGCGCAGTGTATAGTGTGACATGTTTTTGCTAAAACGCCGGGTCAGTCAGGCCGACGATCTTTTATTGGTGTCATTATATCGTAGAGAGTTTATATAAAACATAAGGCCCGCGACGAACAAGAGCCATACAAAAGTGCACTTTGACAGCATCGATTTTGTCTGCATGCGCGCGTGTGCGTGCGTGTGCGTGTGCGTGTGTGTGCGTGCGTGTGCGTGTGCGTGCGAGTGCGTGCGTGCGTGCGTGCGTGTGTGTGTGTGTGTGTGTGTGTGTGTGTGTGTGTGTGTGTGTGTGTGTGTGTGTGTGTGTGTGTGTGTGTGTGTGTGTGTGTGTGTGTGTGTGCGTGTGCGTGTGCGCGTGCGTGCGTGCGTGCGTGCGTGCGTGCGTGCGTGCGCCTGTGTTCTTCCACGTTCCCCTCGTTCTTC
Organism: Dermacentor andersoni; assembly: GCF_023375885.2. Lineage (NCBI taxonomy): Eukaryota > Metazoa > Arthropoda > Arachnida > Ixodida > Ixodidae > Dermacentor > Dermacentor andersoni. The sequence continues at coordinate 127,103,554 of NC_092815.1, read as the reverse complement.
CACACGAACTGTACTTAGAGAGGATTTTACATATGTTTCACCAAAACCTGCCACAAGCTGTGACTGACATGTTTCAACCACCGACAATACGTTTAATTAACATCAAGGATCTTTTTTTCACGGAACAGCCTCACTCAAGTGTTTTATTTTTTCTATAATTTATAAAGCAGTGTAACCCACGTCTAACGAAATCATAAGAAGCCAACAAACAATGAAACCAAGGACAACCCAGGAGAAATTACTTGTACTTACAAACTGAATTAAAGAAATGATAAATTAATCGAAATGAAAGTGGGTGAAGAAACAGCTCGCCGCAGGTAGGGAACGATCCCACGTCTTCGCATATATATATATATATATATATATATATATATATATATATATATATATATATATATATATATATATATATATATATATATATATATATATATATATATATACAATGCTTCCGTATGTAACGTCCTATATTTCGGTCGTGAATGCTAGCAGTAGCTTTGCCTTTGTCGCGTAGACTGCTCTGTGTCAAGCGGAGTATACGGTGTCTGCTCCAGGCCAGTGTCTCAACAGACGTGCACGCGGTGTCGCTCTAAATGGGCATTGGGGCTCACACCGATGAACTCGGCTAGCGCCTCTGCTGTTGAAGAGTGAAAACCTAAGAAGACTTGAAGCACGGACGTTTGCGATGTCCATAAGCTGACATTCCGGTATAGCTCGCTTCATCACGAGCCAGCGTCTGGGTCTAAGCCCCGGAGAAATGACGCATTGGGCGTCACGGCGCTGACTCACAGCTTTTGGGAGGCAGCCACTTCTTACGCGCGGTGAAAATAACCAGCTGTTGAAGCGAACAATGAAGCAGCAGAACGATTCAGAAACAGCGATCGCCCGTATGCTCCCGAAATCAGGCGCCAGTTATATTTGCACGGAACAGTATGAAGCAAGACCAACGTGAAGCGATCCCGCTACCACTCGGAACAAAGCAGAGTCCTATTCACGGACGCCGTAAAGCGTCTAGTGGAACCAAGCATAACTCGACCTGACCTAACGACTGAGCAAATACAATGCTCAAGTAGAGCTGCTGGTCGCAGGAGCCTAGCTCGACGTTCCACAATGACACGCGTAAAAAAAAAAGAAATTATCATACTTCCTAATGCGAAATTTGCGCACAGCTGTATATGTGTTTTCGTATCGCGATATATTGAGGCAACTCTTTAGTGCCGTTAGGGCTTTCGCAGAGGGAGGGGCAGCATGGGAACGCTAGCATGATGAGCGGCTTCGGAGCCAGCTGTGGAAGAAGACGACGACGACGACAAACGCGCCAGCAGTGAGTGGCACCGCACTCCTCGGTTTCACCGAGGAGCGCCGACGCTCAATACCAGGAACGGAAAGAAAAAAAAAACAGAAGAAAATTGTTACTGGCACTGCTGTACGATTGCTTACTCTCGTGGGGCGAGAAGTCCTGTTCCTGGCATAATTATGTAGTGAAGAGAGATAGTAGTACGTATACGGTGGGCATTGGCAGGCGGAATCACGCTCAGCAGCCGCGCTTCTTCCCTTACTAGAGCACGCTCAGCCGCCCAAAGCGTCGCTGTTTGGAGGTTTCGACGAATGAACCTAACAAATAGCGGAAGCGTGCACATGAAGATATTAACGAAGGTGATGCGCTAAAGCAACTTCAACTATAAGCTTTCTGCAGAATTACGTTACCTGACCATATCAATAATAATAATAATAATAATAATAATAATAATAATAATAATAATAATAATAATAATAATAATAATAATAATAATAATAATAAATGTGCTGTGATTACACTAGAAGGAATCACGTTCTAGACAATGGTTAACAAAAAAACTACCTACGAAAAGGTATCCATGAAGCGCATTTCAAAATACTTTGAAGCAAAACTCGCAGACACAACAGAAACTAATTTTCAAAAAGGCGTGAAAACTCGGGATGTTCAGGCTACTGCACTCCAAAGGCGGTATGAGCCTTTTGAAGCGGAGAAAAGAAAATGGATGGTAAAAAAGAAAGGAAAGGAAAGGTCATCCAACAACTTGACGTCACATTCTGCCATTCATCACAGCAGGGAAAGTCTCGCGAGTTTCATCAAGCTCCACGGTGGCGGACGCGCTCGGTTCCGCGCGATATAGGTTCGCCGAAAGTGCTCACGGCGCGAAATTCACCGTAACTTCGTCTTAACGCGGCGGCAACGTCGGTAGCGCCCCGCTTTACGTGGAGGGCGCCAAAGCCCTAAACGGATTATTCCTCCCCGGGCGCCTCGCCAGGTCGAGTTCTTCGCACGGTAATATACGAAACTTAATCCACGTAAAATTCTCGTCCACGCAGCGCTACGCGTGACACGCGGCTGAAGCCAACAGCACCCCCCCGACCCCCCCCCCCCCCCCGACTGCTTTTCCCCTTTTCGTTTTTCACCTCTCGTTAACGCCTTTTCTCTCTCTCCTTCTCTATCTCTCCCGTTCAACTCCTCGAGAGAATTCACCAGCGAAAATGCATCTCTCTATCTCTCTCTCTCTCTCAGCACTAGTGTATACGGCGGGCCTTCAAGCGGAGATAAGGGCCAGGCGCGTGAGTCGTAGTACTCGGTAGAGACGAGGCTAATTTTGAGGTGCACACCTGCTTACACGGCGACAGATAAAATCGTGCAGCCTTACAGACGCCACGGCAAGCACGTAAGGGTTGCCTATATATATATATATATATATATATATATATATATATATATATATGAATGATTGCTGCGCCAAAGTTCCCACTAGCAATTTTAGTCGGCATATATATATATATATATATATATATATATATATATATATATATATATATATATATATATATATATATATATATATATATATATATATCGTGGAAATTGTGGTAATAGTACGCATCCCGACGTTTGTGGATTAGAACGTGTTCTCGTGCTTTTGTTTATTTACGCTTTATCTGCCGTTATTCGCCTTCATTTAGCAGAAATGTCATTTTTCGAAACGCAGAGCGCTATACGACACTGCTCACACGCATAGTTTTGAAGAACGTCACATTTATACCGCCATTTGTTCTCGGAAATAATAAGTTTGCAATGTGGTGAAGCCGTGTGAAGCCAGAAAGACGAAATTTAGGTAAATCCACGTACTAACCGTAATTCCCACGATGGCTGAACGCTTTCGTCGAAGACGGATTTTCGACTTTGCAAATGGATAACCCCGCAAATGGCGCAGTGATCGACCGATCGATCGAACGGTCGATCGATGATCGATCGATCTATCTATCTATCTATCTATCTATCTATCTATCTATCTATCTATCTATCTATCTATCTATCTATCTATCTATCTATCTATCTATCTATCTATCTATCTATCTATCTATCTATCTATCTATCTATCTATCTATCTGTCTGTCTATCTATCTATCCATCTATCTATCTATCTATCTATCTATCTATCTATCTATCTATCTATCTATCTATCTATATATCTATCTATCTATCTATCTATCTATCTATCTATCTATCTATCTATCTATCTATCTATCTATCTATTTGACACGCTTACTTGCAAGCAGGTAATCGATTTGCGCTCTTGACAATAACCCGCTGCGAGCCGCACTGCTTCTATAAGTGCTGCACCATTTTAGATCCCACCGAAAACGACTGCTTGCTCCAGCCCAGGAGTGTATCTGGCGTGCTACATAACCTGTTCAATGCGAGCGACGTTCAGCCGCGGTATACGCGCACCTCAACACACCGCCGAAGAGCCGTGTACGCCGGGCCCGACTCAGCGGGAGTGGCGCGTGAGCGGCAGCGCGGGGCAACGCTGGTGTCGTCGGCGTTGTGCTCGCGGTTTGTGCCTTGGCTCAACTATCGTGGCTGAGCACCTCGTCCTAACCGCGATGGCTAAGGTTGACCTCGTCCCAACGTGATGATAGGGTGGCCTTTACGGCTGAGGGGAAGAGACCTTGAGCCTACGTGACACAATACGGAAGGCTTTAACTATTCCTCGGCAGGGAGTTTTGTTCGAACACGGTACATGACTCGAGGTACCAACAGGGGTAAAATGAGCGCATGCGCAGATCTAGATTACGTGCGCCGCGCCTCCCATTAACCAGATCTTTTAGAACTGAAGAGAAGCCGCATACACAACAGACTGTAGTCTAGGTTCAATTTATTTAGCCATATTCGATTTAGTAACACGCTAGCGGACAAGCCCGTCTCCTTGCTCGTGTGATCTCGGCGTAGAGCACGCGAATTGCGTTTCGGCGAAAGTGACACATACGAATCGGAATTGGAAGCAGCGGAACCAGGTGGCCGTTCAAGTAATTCGATCGACACCAGCTTCGGTTTTAGAGGTCTTGCGTTACTGAGTCATAGGGCACAGATGCGGAGTGCGCAGCATAGCGTGCTCTACCTCTGCATCATTGTCATGTGAATCCCAATCGTTATACGTTGTTGTGATTGACCTGTCAGGTGTGAGAAGCATTCAAACGGGCTTCCCCACGTGAACACAACTGCCCTCTTCTCCGAATCGACGCTACCTCGTTCTCCGCGAGGTGGCACAAAATGATACAGGCAGAAACTATACGTCAAAACGACGTCACCCCTTTTCCCCGAGCTGACACCAAGGATGGGCAAAGGTAAAGACAGGCTCCGGAGGAAGACGGCGACGACCACAGGACTACCAGTGGTTATTTAAGGCCGTGCCCGTCCACGTGTTAACAAGAACCGCTCGAGACCCAGATGCAAGTCACATCCATGTACCAATGAAGTGAATGCAATCTTTTCCACTTTGTTTTCATCGTCACTATGCCCGGCTTCGTCGTCGTTTCCTGATTCCTGAGGTGAAGGCCCACCTTACCCGGTCGAGATTATATCAACGCACAGAATACGATGATTCGCGAAAAGAAACTTGAGAACGCTTAAACTTGGCCATCTAAGAGTGGAACGCGGTAGCATTCAAAGATCCCTGACTGCTTCTCACGCTTCGCGGCAACTGCAGCTTATGTAACCGTAATGTTTACTGGGAAACGCTGGCGGCGAACGCGCGAATGCACGAAGGCGAGCTTTCTGGTAGAAACGCGGCCCCTTGCGTGGAGTGATGTCGGAGGTTGTACAATGCCGCGCCAATAAGATTACATAATTTTGAGGATTCTGTTATTGTTTCGCACTTTTAATATTGCAGTCTGAGAATATTTAACATAAAAGGCATGCGTTGTCAATGCTTTGTCTGACGGTCTTTGTTTGTGGGCTGTCATTCTCAAAATTCCGAGGAACAACTATAGGTCAAGAATGTAAGACAAGGTATGATCAACTCTAGTGATAGAATGGCGTGGCAGTATAACCCGGATGTACTGCATGTCATATAGGAAGGCGTGGCAGATACATATACGTAAATATATATACGGCAATTTCCGCTCACGTTACGCCAACGCCGGCGCATTCACCGGCACCGGATCGGCATCGTATTTGACAGCTTTAGCTTAGCGTTTGCAACCGAACGCAAAAGCATTACGTACGTAAAGAAATAGCACCGTCCTCACTGCGCATGCTCGGAACGTTATTGGCTTTCTGCTGTTTACGCGCGCTGTTATAACGTACGTTATTTGGAGAGTTTAACGTCCGTAATATTTACGGACGCTAAGAAATAGCGTTGTCGAACATGGCGCCACCCATGGCTCCCGCTTCAGCGTGAATTTGCGTGATGACCACGCTCTCACTCGCGTTGATCCCCAGTAACTATTGTAATGAGCTTTCGCTTTCTCTAAACTCAACTGAAAGGTTAGTTATGAGCGCATAGCACGTCCATTTTCTGAGATCGTTCGGCGATTCTGGCGCCCCTACGCCTAACGAGACACGTCCACGTATAGCAACAACAGGATGGTTGCTAACGAACCAGCTTGGCTTGGATACGTCTGGCACGAGGCACCAGACGGCCCCCTGTTATATAACATTTTCTCTCGGTTTGTGTTTTCGTGAGGTAAACTAAAGGACTTGAAAGGGCACGCACCATAACGTCCCGCAAAGGTGCTTACGTTTAACGTACGTAAGACGACAAACGCTATTCTAAAACTGTCTATCTTCTGCCACACGAGGCCCTTAACCTTATCGCGGTAACGGTTGTTAGGAATGGCCTGCCGAGGTGGCAAGATGCAAGTTTTCTCAGCCAGCTGCAGCTGCGACCGTTGCGAGCTTCCCCGAAGAGAACCATGGAAGCCTACAACTGCTGCGGTGACTCATTTCGTAGGGACCTCGAGGTGCCGCTTCGACATCCCCTCGGCGCCGTTGTGACTAAACGCGATCGGCGCACCAACTATTGTTACTGAACCCGCCACCGCCGATATGGTTCTTTGCAGCAAGAAGAGCTTCCCTAACAAAAGGGTGCTTTGCGGTACGTGGGCCCCAGGATTCGTCACAGTCCGCTGACATTCGTGGCGACTACATGATGCAAGACAATGGACAACCGGCGGCCCCGCTGCGGGGATCAGCTCGGGGAATAAGACGCGCCTTTCAGGACGTAAGCCCCGAGTTCTGCGGGGCCCGTCTCACCTCGGAGGGGGGGCAGTGAAACCTGTGCGGAATGTGTGCGTGTAAACCCCCTCCCCCCTTCCCTCAAAGGCGGGCCGGCTACGATGACTCGAACGTTTTCCTCACCTAGGGATCAAGGGAATACGGAGTGTTTATAAGCAGCTGTTTGTCGGCTGCTAGAGTGTACTCGCCATCGTGCTCGTCAATGTGCTCGTCATCGTGCTCGTCATCGTGCTCGTCATCATGCTCGTGAGCTGTGTGCTCTCATGCTGTATGCTTCGTCTTGCGTACTCCATTTGGGAGCCACGCTAGACTGTTGAATGTATCTTGTTCTAATGTAAAATAGCTGCTCGCCTGTAAACCCTGCTTGCCTAGTCCTGTCCTCCCAAGTTCCTCCCTATAACTACAACCCCTTCAACTGGTGGCAGCGGCGAGATCGTCCGACAACTCTGACACGGTTCGTTTATTTTCCGAGAAGCACCATTTGTGCGAAGAACATTGAACCGGGAACTTCGTCAACGCATACGAAAGCCCGTGCTCAGCTTAGAAAGCATGGCGCAATGCACCGACGTCATTGCCTTTGCTAAACCAGGCTAAATGGCAGCGCTGATACATTTGCGTTAAATGACAAATGAAACGCAAACTTTAATCAACGCACCGCTTATCCGAAGTGCTAAATGCTCGTGGCATGGGTACTTGATAAAATTGACTCAGATAAAATCTCCCGCGATCCCCTTGTCTATTCGTCGTGTTCAGCAGTGCCTTCAACGACACTGAACAAGCATGACATATCGGTCACATTACTTCACATGAACATGCCTTGGTTCCCCTTCTCGTTTCTCCAGCTCTGGGTGTTTGATTTGTCAAGCTACGGCGCCGTGTAAGAGCTAGCTTGGCTTTTGTACGTTTTCCAAAACCAAAGAGGTTTGTTTTATGCAAAAGAAAATATTTGCCGATGAAGTCCACGCCCTTCGCGACTGCGGTGTTGTCGTTTAATCTGACGGCATGTTCTACAGGAAATCGCATGTTTAAAGCAGGTTTTCTTTGCTGGTGTTTTAATCCTAAATTATTCGTTTCCCGACGCTACCTTTTCAGCGACACACCTGAACGGAGAACCGAGGAGAAGCGCGGCGCATCACGTGACACGGCATCGGAAAACGCGCTACTCCAAAATGTGTTCACGACGGAGAAGAGGTGCGAACCGCTTCATTAAAAGGAGCGTCGTGAAATGTTCCTGCCAAAGGTGCTCCTCGAGTCTCATTTCCGGGTGATTCCGGCAAAGCAGGGAACAGCTATTAAATGTTCCAACCTTGTGCTTTTCTTCAGGCTTGTGCTCCTGTTCTTTCTTTTTCCCCCTTATTTCTTTTTCTCTTTTTGTGCGTTTCTTAGTTCATAGCCTCGAAGCGCCGATGTCTACGGCTTCGTCTTCTGTCCAATCTGTTTACTACTGTGGTTCTTTCAGAGTATTCGTCATCGATATTAACAGTCTCTCCGCCTATGTCTTGAGAACGCAATTGGCTAGGATTCATTCATTCATTCATTCATTCATTCATTCATTCATTCTTTTGTTTGTATTTTAGTTCTTCATTCGATATTTCTCGATCCTTTCTTTCCTTGTGCAATCACTGTTTCTATACTTTTGCGAACAGTGCCGCAAGTAAAAGATAAATTGCACGCGCACTCACCCCGCAATACACAAGGGGAATAACCGTCAACTTACTGTTCATTGCGTTCGGATGGACTTATCGCACTCAGCACGAGGCAGCGACTTGCACGGTGGGCGAACAGTGTCACTCGCTGTAACGTACGGACCACGAAGTGCTCGCTCGACTAGCTCGTGTCTTTCTGGATGGTGTCGACGACCCTATGCCAGAGGATTTCTCGAGTTTTAACGCGACAGCGTTAAGGACCCCGCGTCGCAGAAAATCCGTTGTCGGCATCTGCATCGGCGGAGTTGTCCGCAAGCGAAAATTATCGTGTACATTTTAAGTATATGTATATGCCACGCCTTGCTATATGACACGAGGTATGTGCTGGTTATATTGCCACACCATTCTATCACTAAAGTTCCTCATACCCTGTCTTACATTCTTGACAAACTTATCCATCGGAATTTGGAGAAAGACAGCCCGCAAACAAATGTCATGAAACAAAACAGCTACAGCGCATGCCTTCTATGTTAGGTCTTCTCAGATTTAAATATTAAAAGTGTGAAACAACAACAGAAACCTCAAAATCATGTAAGTTTACTGGCGCGGCTGTAAACAACCTCCGGAATCGGCTCACGCAAGAGGCCGCGTTTCTACCAAGAAGCTCGCCTTCGTGCAGAGCGTATGCCGCCAGCGTTTCCTGGTAAACATTACGGTTACATAAGCTGCAATTGCTGGGAAACGTGAGAAGTACTCGGGGATCTTTGAATTAAATCGCGTTTCACTCTTAAATGCGAAGCTAAAGCGTCCTCCAAGTTTTCTTTTTTTTTTGTGTGGTGCTTAAGCTCTCCCCGCTGGAGATAATATCCCTGCAATCCGCGCAATAAAGTGAGGTACAGTTAACCCCGTGCACACACACACACACACACACACACACACACACACTGTGTGTGTGCGTGTATATATATATATATATATATATATATATATATATATATATATATATATATATATATAGAGAGAGAGAGAGAGAGAGGAGAGAGAGAGCTACAAGATACCTCTATGACGAATCCGTATAAAATTGTATAATCCTGCGGTGTGACCATGGATTGTTCTTCTGACTTTCTTTTCGTCCAGAGACGAAGCAATATTACATTCACTCCTTAGCAAAATGACTAGAGCTATTTATTTATTTATTTATTTATTTATTTATTTATTTATTTATTTATTTTGTTTGCTTTTCTTTCGCGTGTGCGTAACAAGGACTATCAAAGTAAAATACTCGCTTGTATAATAATACGCTCTTTCGTTGCTCGCTTAAAGCGGGCGATCTCTGTTACGAGACAAAACGCGTGTGTTGTTCAATAAAAGAAAAAAGAAAAGAAGATGATGATAAAACTTATTTTTCTCACTAGAAGGTCCCAACTGGGGTTGTTCAAGTTGCGTGCGACAATAGCGCGAGTGATCCCAATTGCTTTATTGTCCACTAGGGAATTAATTAGTGAATTCGGCATGTCTTCAGAGATGAAAAAGAAGGCGAAAGACATTCACCGAAGCGCTTCCACATCAAAGAAGCCGTCCTTCCTTCCCATGAACGGCCGCATTGTTCCTGACGCTTTCGTAAGCATAGCGGCTCATTTCTGTAAGACCGGCGGAGAATCAAAACGCCCATTCTTTGCACAGAGCGCGCACCGATTAGTTCCGAGTTCACGCATGCGCTTTTCGATCGATACGCATTCCATCGGCACATAGTGCTGCGAGGAAAAAAAAATAAGCTTCTGAATTAGGTTCAAGGCCCGAGGCGAACAATTAAGCCCGGAATCTAATGAAAACCTTACTCCACCTGCACACTGTTTATAATCCGGTTTGCGCGCACGCAATAATTTGTAATGTAAGCAAGGCTCATTGATCTCATGGGCGGTATGTCGTGTCTATCTGAGGTGGAATGAGAAGCGAGGGCAAAATCACATTATAGGCTAAGAACAGATAACCAAATAAGCAAACAAGCAAGCAAGCAAGCAAACAAGCAAGCAAAGGAATAAGACTCAATGCATCATCGCACTATCATGCGACCTAGCTGCATGCGAGCGAAATGCTTCATCGTAACGAAGTAAACGCATAGTCCGGGGACCGAGTCTGGTAAAGGGCCGCCGCATGTTGGCGCACGTGACAGCATACACAAAGCACGTTCACCTTTGCACTGTCACTTCCATGTTCTTAAACAGCAGAAGTCAACAAAACAAATGAAAAAATATCTAGAAGCGTGATTTCAGTTTTTCTAAGATATTCTGGAAAATGTCTAAAGCGCGTTCATGTTTGAGCGAGCTTGAACAGACTTCTGTTTAACGCGCGGCTGTTGTACAACTAAGGCCTCTTACGCAGGCTTCGCACTTCGTACCGTATAAGAACGCACGCGAGTTTAAGCGAACTATACGCGAAATCGCCGCCCTCTCTCGCCTTTGTTTCTGTTCACATCGTGTTCTCTCCTCACTATGGTGTCAGGAAAGAACTCGTAGCTCTTCTTAATGCGGAAGCGTTACACGTACCCCGAGGCAGAAAATCCGGCGTGACCAAGCGATAGTAGGAAATATATGGCCGACGGCGCTAAGAGTAAAATCGGGTAAAAAATAAGGAATGCTCGGATTGACGTCGAATTTCGCATGGAAGTTCCTCTAAACGAAGTAAATAAATGGCTTTGAAAAGAAATCTTGGCACATTTCGGTCTGAGTCGGAATCGAACCCGGATGTCAAAGGTGCAAGACGAGCACACTTCTCTGACGCCACGGCGACACTTTTGTTTCTTTATTGCCGGCTTTGACAACATATACAAACAATACACAAAAGATAAAACATGTCAACAAGGATTTTGCTGGCACAACATATGAAAATTTGCAGCATTCAAAAAAATTTTTTTCTTTAGCCAGCCAGACGCCACGGCGACTTCGTGGCTCTGGCTGGCTAAAGGTGGGACTATACCGAGCGCGTCATTGCAAACGTCGCGTCGGAGCCATCTGACTGCGACGTTGGAGTGAATTAAGGTTTATTAAGGCTGGTACAAATTAGAGCAAGGTGGATTAAGGCCTAGAGCCGTGAAGGACACATGAGAGAACGTATGACGTCACGTATCGTGGACGTAAGCAATTAATTAGAGAAGTCGTAACGCTTTCGCATTCGAATCGCGTAAGAATACTTAAGTGACCGCCATCTTTTTTTTTCTTTTTTAGTGTAAAGCAGGCCATTGAACAAAATGCCAGGGCGTTTACTTTCGTCAAGTGCGTTCACGTGCTCACTGGCGAAAAAGAAATGCAAAGAAAATAAGAAAGGAGGCAGTGCATGACTATGTAGCTTTTAATTCCCAAGATCACGTCAACTGCGCGACTGCAGTTGGGATAGTTCAACGCGTTTCCGATGGCGAAGATGAAATAAAAAAAGGAAGAAGACAGCTTAAAATAAAGGGCAACATACGTCTGCGTTAGGCGTCGTAGAATTACAACTGGCGTGATGCTTTGAGCAATGGCGCGATGTATTTCTGGTCTCGACGCAACCAGGCTAATCGCACCCGCCTTACTTTTCTAAAGGTAACTGGCTTGTCTATGCCGTGAATGGCGCAAATACTTCTTTTTTTGTTCGCAAGTTACCACACTTCTGACATCATTTCTCCTATTTTGAACAACCTTTTATTAGTGCGACCTGCAGCAATCTTTTTCTCTTTGTCAATTGTACATATATTTTCAAACAACAATAACAACAACAACAACAACAATAATAATAATAATAATAATAATAATAATAATAATAATAATAATAATAATAATAATAATAATAATAATAATAATAATAATAATAATAATATCTACCATATAAGCAGATCACATTCTGGGATGATTTCAGTTTTTCGTGGCTAGATGGATGGATGGATACTATGAGCGTCACCTTTGGAACGGGCTAGTGGGTTCCGCCGCCAAGCTACCGCTATTATATGGCCGAATATCCTACCTATGTTAAAGAAAGAAAGGAAAGGAAGAGGAAACGCACGATGAATTCCTATAACCAAACTTTCTGAACCCCTACTGTGAACTTTGTTTTTGTACGCCTCCGTTGTTTGCTTCTTCTACCAGTCTTCCAATCGCCTCTCACCAATTTTTATTGCGGACATGTTTACTTTCCCCCTGCTCTCACTGGACCCAAGGGCTTCACGGAGGCCAGAAGTACCTAAATCGACCGCTGGGGAAATATCTTGACATTCCAACAAAACATGTTCCCTCGTTTGCTTAGCTTAAAAACCTTTAAGGAAGAAGAAGCACATGTTTCATCTTTCTTGTTGCATCTCGCTTTATATGTGGGTATTCTAAGGCATCCTCATCTCACGCTTTCCTTTCAGTTATCATAAATTGTTTCTTTCCTGATTACGTTTTTCTTCCTCTTGAGTAGTTACTCGTAGCAGATGAATAGTTCAGCACGACAACTCGCGATAGCGACATGCGTATTCTGTCAATGCGCTGGGAAACTATGCGATGTGAAAGTAGCGCTCACGAGAGGCGCGCCATTCTTTTAAAGCGAAGCCTTATTTGCCTATTCTCCCGACTCTTCAGGCGCTACTGCTGCTGCTGCTGCTGTGGTCTTATGTGGTCCGGCTCACATGCGCCGCTGGGTTTGTTGCAACACCACCAGATGGCGCTCGCATTTTCGAATCCCGGCAGGCGCCAACGCGGCAGCGTTTCACAGTTTGTGCGTATGTAATGGGCTGTGTTCGCTTTCCTATGCGATAAAAATTGAGGTGCTGGGCTGTGGAAGTCGCGTGCTGGGCTGCGATAGCGTAATAATTACAATCGTCCATAGCCTGAAGAGAGCGCTTGGAGCTTGGCGTCTCAACATCGTACTGGCCACGTATGTATAAGGAGCATGCATAAACAGGCGCCATCAAAATGGCTCCAAAGCGTGCACTCATTCACGAGGACACCCAGGCCTGAAAGAAGCGTCGCACAGACGTAGAGAAGCGTCTTCGCTACGCAGGAAAATGTGGCGCTGACCACGAATGTATGTATACAATGTATGCATACAATTATAAAATTAATTGATTTACGTACAGCCATATACTTCAGTTAGAGTTTAACAGTTCTGTCACGTCAATCAAAGCAAACAGCATACAAGGGTTCGCTTATATCGATGCCCACAGTGCGTGGGATCCGCCGTATAATTTTTTATCCCATCCTCTTCCGTTGGCTTTGCCACTCAGCGTGCGCGCACTGCGCTCGACAAACCCACGACTTGTTGGGAGAAAACGACCTTAGAAATGTTTTAGCGTGTGGACCCGCGTGAGCTGTACAAGCTGCGGTGGTTACTCATCGTCTATGGCCTTACAGTGTTAAAAACACAAGGCCTTGGCTTCCATCGCTATTCGCGCTGACTGCGCTCCCGACATTATTATTCGGCACTGAAGAGATAAGAAAAAAAAAGTAGAGAATAAGCAGGTTTGCAGTTGCCACCGAAAGGGGCGCAATGCCTGCCTTCTCTCAGGAGGAGGGGATAGAAATATAAGAACTGAAGATAGAAAGAAGGGAAAGAGGAAAGAAAGGACAATATGGAAACGGTATGCAAGAACGCTCTTGTATAGCCCATTCTGCGTCTCTTAAACTTCGAACGATGTGCCTACTTGTTATGTGTTGCTGCCGTTGTTGTACACATACACAACTACTATTCTGTAGAAGAAGCCCCGCGCGTGTCGAGGTGAGGAAACCGCCGGAACATTGAAGCGAGGTTTGTTAGAGCTTTGTCATTACCTGAAAACGGTTGCGACGTCCTTGGACGTGAGGAGACCCTTGACTGTGTGACTGTCCTCGATACAATGTAGAGAGACGATCGCTCGCGACTGTGCTGGCTCCTATCGTGTGTTTGTCAGTACAAATCATTTTGTAATACCGCCCTCATAGCATTGGCGGCAGAAGCCTACGAATGCGTTGTTACAGTTCCTAGGAACAACTAGCCTACGTAACTGTTAGCCTGCACTGTTAAAGGCTGTGGTCGTCTGAATGTGCACAAGCCTCTTTTTCTTTCTAATCTCCCACACTCTCCCTCCGCTGCCACCCGACAAAAGGTAGCAAACTGTGTTATTCGTTCTGGTTACCCTCCCTGCCTTTATCTTTTCTTTCTTCTTAGTCTCTTTCAAAACAGGGAGCCGTATCCAAGGTCGAAGCCGTATCCAACCGTGAAGCGCTGGAGGCACGCTTGTTTTGAGAGGGCCCTGCACGTCGTTGCCGCCAACAGGCTTACACTGACACGCTACCGAAAAATGGACGCGGTGATCGCAATAACGTTGTGCGCGCCTCGGTTACACATAGCGCGACGAGGTCTCTCCGTCCGCGCTGCCTGCACACGCTTACGCCTTCTTGTGTTCCGGTGGGCGCCCGTAGGCCATAGAGTACACCTCGGCTATGCAAGGAACTTTGTACTTGAAAGCAGCAGTGTGACAAATGCCGTACGTGCAAAGGTCAAACTGCCACTACAACGCAGTCAAGCAAGCAAGCAAGCAAGAAAGAAAGAAAGAAAGAAAGAAAGAAAGAAAGAAAGGCAGACAGAACAGAGCACGGGGCGTAATTTCAGCCATTCACCTGGCGTTAAAAGCAAATGCATCGCGTCTGAAAGAACGTTACGACGGAGACACTGGAGCCTTTCGCGTTTGACAAAACTAAGAGTGCGCATCTGCTTTAAATATTCAATGGGCTAAATTCAGACGCCGGCACGCGCGGAGGATACATGGCACGGCAACAGAAACGCAATAAAAGTGAAAAGTAAAGAAAGTGAAAAAAAAGGGGGGGGGGACGCGGACAGGCCCGTATACGATATGCCCAAAAAATAAAAAAATAATAAAAATAAAATAAATAAATAAAGGGAGGAAAGGGGGTGAGAGAGGGGCTGCAGGGCGCTATGCGGACAAAATAACGTTGAACCAAACACGTCGAGGAAGGTTCCACGCCAAGCTGGTTGCGATTATAATGGGAAACGAACGGAAACGTCGGCATCGGCATCCCGACGTTGTCACTCCCACGTGCCTTCGTGAATCCTCTGCGGAAACTGCGCGTGGAAGTGACGTCGCTCGTTATTCGATTCCACCGCTGCGAGCGACGCGGGTACAGAAACGGGCCGACGGAATGATTGTATACCTGGAACTGCGTTCCCACAATGACGCAAGTCGAGATCGATAATCTTAGCAGCTGTAGGCAGGAACACGACGCCGGCCCCATCTAGTACATATCTGGAAAGGCGTTCGCACTTCGACACCTTGCATCGCGAGCTCTGTCTCCTCAGAACCAGCCACGACCATTCACCCGAGGGCTAACACGCCTTTTTCTAGTTTAATGCATGCCTCTGGAGTTATTTATAAAACTCCAAAAGAAAATGAAATGCAGTTATCTCTATTCATTCGTCTTTACCCTTCCTTTTTTATTATAATTGTTTTTTGTAATCGAAGAACGGCATCTTTCAACATGCCCGCTAGCGATTTCAATCGGCTCGATCATATTAAGTCGCACAAAAAGCTGTTGCATCCCTACGATTGTTAAAGGAAAGGGGAATTGCCACGTGCGTTCTCTGTGCATGGTATTAGAACGCCACGGCGGCATTTATAAACTGGCAACTTTGCGAAACACCGGATTCATCCGATGTGAATATTCTAATGCGCGCTTTCAAATTCAAATCCGACGATCTTATAAAAGGCTCTGCGGTCTACGTCTATACGGCTTAAAATAGCGCCTCTTGGACCGTATTGGGAAGCAGCACGTGTCAGGAGACGCTACGATGGTTTGGGTGTGGAAGTAAAAAAAAATTTGAACCCCTCGGATAGGGACGCCACATAAATGACACCTCAACGACAAGAGAGGCGCAGCTGAATCAACGTTTGCTTTAGCCCGATACGTCCGAGCAGCCAAGCTCCGTCCTCAGTCATATTCGTGTCCGGGAGCGCATGCGCTCTGTACGTTCCGTCACGCCGTTGCTCAGTCAGGTCAGAAGCTCGACACGGTTACCTCATGAAAAAGCGGTAAATTTGCTGGTAGCGGAAATCGCAACACGCAGTACTAAAAAAAAAAAAAAAAAAAAAGACTGTCGCGTCTGCTCCCTCGTATATGTGATGCGGCACTGCTATTGGTGCACGAAGTTTCAGCGCCGATTGTCCGTGCAGGGAACTTGAACAACGCGGTGCGCAGATGTTCGAGGCACTGCACCGTTAGCGCGAGAGCTCTGGGCTCAGTGAAGTGGTCGTGGCACTCACCTGATATGGTGCGAAGGGTGCTCAGCGGAGACACGATGTCCTCCATGAGGTGCCGGTTCCGCTGCACAGAAGAAGACAGCAAGTGAGCACGTTACAAGCTATGCCTTTCTTCAAAGATCACAGCGATGCAGAGCAAGCGCTCAGAATGGCCATTTCATTGGGCCCCATAGTAACAGTCGCAGAAATAGAATGCATTACTGTATATGTAACCTCTCTCAAAGACTAGCTTCTGGCAGACTCTGACACTTACGGAGGTTCCCCGCTCCTCTGTTTTTGTTCCTGTCTTTGTTTTCTTTCTCTGCTATTCTCTCCGCCTCTCTTTCCCCCCTTACAATCCGCCCAGTGTAGTGTAGCAAACCCGAAGCTTCTTTTCCGCTTATCCCCCCCCCCCCCCCTTGTCATTTCCATCTCTCTCTCTCTCTCTCTCTCAATGAGGACAGCTATAGGGGCTTATTGGTACGGCATATCTTATTTTGTTGTAGCGCAAGCTGAACAAGGACAACAGAAAGGCACATCTGACACACCCAGCCATGTCATTTTCCTCAAGAAATATACATCCTGACGACCACATTAATTAACAGTCAAAATCAGCACGACCATAAGACCGAGACCATTCCGGTTACTAATAAATCGAACGCGGTTACAAAACTAACGGCCTTTTTTGGTGAAAACAGTTGAATATGTCGTGGTAATTCTATATACCCAGACTCGACTATAACGAACTTGAGCGAAATGTCGTGATCCGTTCGTTATATACAGAATTCCTATCTGCAATGGCGAAAACAAGTGTGGAATTAAAGAGTAATCGCAAACAGAACTACGCGCATTAAGCAGGAACTTCTTCTGTGCCTTGAACTGTTTCTCGGGGTCACTTACAATGCCGTTTTCGATGCACTAGTTTCCGCGGACCAGCTACGTCCCGTTTCCTTCAATGTCGGCACTGTACCGGTGCACCGCATTCAACGCACAAAGTGCGCATCCTGAAGTGTTGGGAGACGCCCCGATGCACACAGCAGACACCCCGAGTTCGATGTATCTAATGTTCAGTTCGTTATGAGGAAGTTATTTTACGCGAGCATCGGTCAGTAAGCCTGGCGTGTTAGATAGATGTAGATGATAATTCGCTTTAACCGGGTCTGTTACGTTCGTGTTCGACTGTACACATGCACACAACTTTATAATAAAATTTTACCGTACAAAACATTTTCATGCGAAAAAAATAATACACGTATAGCAACAGGCCGTCCAGAGGGCCCGCGACGTCGCGGAGAGTCACCATCTCCCTGTCCCGTCGTGGGCGGAGCCACCAGCTTGATCGGGGAACCTTCGGTTCCCCCAATCAAGTTCCTCAGGACACTCTTAATAAAGTTATTGTCACTGTCACGTATAGCAACCTTTATATTTAGCTAAGATTGCACCAAGGGAGATCTTGAGAAAATGGCAAGTATTAACTTGCATACTAACGCGCAGAGATAAAAACAAAAGCGAAAGCACTACGTACAAATACCTACGGCAAAAAAGAAAAAGTGCATTGTATACTATTCGCTCTCCTTCCTTCAGACAGCACGTTTTATTTGATTTGGTTTTCCTCCCCCAAAACTGGAAAGCCGAGCAGCCGAGGAGAGAAAAAGAAAGAAAAAAAAAGAAAAGAAAAGGAATAGACCCAAATACCCTCAATGCGCTATATAAAAATAATTTATGAGTAAAATGAAGAAAAAAAGAACATTCCACGCATTTCTTGAGGGCCTTGACGAAGGGGTAGAGGCGAGAATACGCGAACGGGCGGAGTTGATGATAAAAGAAATACTGCTGAGGTAACGTCATTCACCCGTTGCCCCGAGAATAGACCTCTTTGCAGTTGTCATTCCTCTAAGGGACGAGAGAGAATTCTATTTTTGGCGCTAGCTGATTGAATTGAGCAGCACAATTCGATCAAAGCAGAGAGGGCACTTAAATTTCACTTTATAAGCGGAGATCGTTACACCACCTAAAGAGCCCATTGTATTCTGCCTCACAAACCCGGCTCAAGATGTAGGTCACACACCAGTCATTTTTTTTCTTACAAAATTAGATAGATAGATTAGACAGATAGATAGATAGATTAGACAGATAGATAGATAGATTAGACAGATAGATAGATAGATTAGACAGATAGATAGATAGATTAGATTAGATAGATAGATAGATAGATAGATAGATAGATAGATAGATAGATAGATAGATAGATAGATAGATAGATAGATAGATAGATAGATAGATAGATAGATAGATAGATGAAATGGGTAACGACCATTTCGTTGACACGCAAGCATCTCCGACAGTAATCGCATGCATTTCAAATGTTTGCCTGTAGTTTTTCGTCCACAGGCACAGAGTCTTAGATTGCTAGTGAATTGTGAAGTCTCACAATTGCCTTCTTATATTTGTTTCTAAAGACATACGAATGCGTACGACGAACGTATAAGATTTACACAAGCAAATTGCGAGAGCGACAGCTCTCAACCAAACTATAATGTACATTAACCGTTCGTTTACTCGTGCTGAACACATTCACTTTGAATTCGCATCCAATATGCGCTGTGTCATTCCGAAGGCCTCTTATGGCTTACACGTGCTTTCTCGATACAGAATTTTTCACTCGGGACGTTCATATCTTAAGTCGCATTACGCTGAAAGCAAAGCTGTATTTGGAAATTACGCTCCTGCAACACCAAAACGGCCACACTCCAGGAGATCGCTTGCTAAGCCAAAACCAGACGAAAAACAAAAGACGGGTCGCGCCGTCGCCCTGAACATTTTGCGCATGCAAGAACTGTCGTCATAAATTATGAATTTATTTGGCTTCTCATAAGTAAGCAGGGATCGCAGTGCATTTCAATGGAAGCTAAATATATTCACTATAGGAAGTTTCGTGAACTTCCTTGCACCAAGACGGGCCCAAATGTGACAAAATGCTGGCGTATGGGCGCCGAGATTTCGGTGCGAAATTGAGAAAAAAAAAGTATGATTGGCCTTCATGTTCGCCAGTAATGACTTAATCAAACTTTTCCGCCAAGCGAATGAAGGCAGAGACTCGACGGAATGCCTTAAGGTTAATATTCATGAAATGTTGATATGTGCCTTCAGGAGAGAATGCTACGGTTGGTGCAAAAGTAAAGGATATGTGAACGAAAACTTGAATTTTTCTGGACATTCTCGACTGAGAAATCTTAATAGTAATGTGAGCATTTTTTCTGGGGAACCAAGACGGCCGATATTTCGGTTGAGAGTTGCACGCGCAATGCTCGTAAAAGAATCATTTTCTCCCTTCGCTTTCCGTACGTCTGTTCCCGACGAATGTTTAGCCAAGAAAAATGCGAAGAAAGAAGCGACTACGAGTACAAACTGCACTTGTTTCCTTCAGATTTCGCTAATTAGCGTGCTCTTATTTCAATCACGGAAGACACACCTACACACACCGACATCCCTCCCCACACACACACGCACACGAACCCACGAGGACAAATAAATAAAGAAAAGGGGAGCGCGGCAGAGGAAATAAGCGTTATCTATGGAGAATGAATTATTTTACGGTGACTCTTCAGTATTAAAACGGAGCCCCCAGGTGGTATTCTATGAATATTCTCTGCTTGCAAGCGGACCGGCGCACGCTCAACGACATCGCGATAACAATACGGATCTGTTAAGCTATATTTAGGATTCTTTTTTTTTTTCTAAGGACACGGCCGACGTGGCCGGAGCTCTCGCTCGCCGCCTCCTCCTCTCCTTTTTTGTCAGCTTCGATCTCGCTCATTAAAATATAAATACATATTCTTCTAGTATCGGCGTTCCTGCTGCATACGAATTCGTGCCTCTCTATGCGCACTCGTTTTGAATAAATCAGCGCAAGAGTTATACGCGGAGAGAGTAAAATACGGGCGGCAAAAAACAAAACGCTCGTTTCAGCTACGCGGCGCCGCAATCGCGAGGGCCGAGAGTAAAAGTAAATGATAAAAACAGTTCGTAATGTGCTTTTGGTGACTTTCAGAGGGACGAACGCCTGCGGTTCCGACCATATAACGAACAACCACAGAGGGCATAACGAACTCGGCTTCGGCCGCAAGCAAAGATTCCCGATACTGAACGCACGCACGTACGCGCAAACACGATCACGAACGCGAACTCGGCAGCCGGGGAAGACAGGGCTCGGAGAAGTCGGAGCACGTTTTCGCCCGCACAATGGGAAAGCAAGCGGCAGCCGGCCGATTCTCCCGCCGAGTTTCGAGCAGAGGCGGTGCCGCCAAAAAAAAAAATTCAAGAGGAAAAAAGAAGTTTTAATAAGAAAGAAGAGAAGAAAAGCGATAACCAAACATCTTATGCTGCAAGAAAGAGGTAAAGACACGCAAGCTTGGAAACCGAATCTCTCGGGAAGAGCGAGAGAGAGAAAAAAGGAGAAAACGATGCGGTTGTTGAAAGAACCAGAAGACGACCTGTGGTTCCCTCCTTTTTCTTTTTTTCTTTTCTTTTTCTCGTTTCGGCTTGCAGTCACAAAGGGTCCGCTCTTCAAAACTTTTCTCTGCCGACGTCGCGTATAGTCGCTTTAATGCCCTTTAGAATAATGCCGCCGCAAAGATTTAGCCCCCTTTGACGTTTCCCCGTGTTTGGTTTCCATTCGCTTCACCCGGTGCAAACAGGCTGGAAGAAGAGTCGACGTCTCGCACGGCGGAATCGGCTTTCCTTTTTCTTTGTTACGTTTCCCGATCTTTCGAGCGGCTTAAATTCAAACAACCGGCAGAAATTTCCATCCTTGCACTTTTCCTATTTCTTTTTTGCACGAACTGTAAATAGAATTTTTGCTAAGGGTTTACGGCCGCTATGCCAAGCTCTCCTCTTTTATTATTCAAACTGATTGAAACGATAAAGCGTCACTTTCGTTTCATCGAAAAGAGAATACATTTTCGTAAAGAAAATCGGCAGTTGCAGAACGATTCGGGCTTCAGGCATGGTGGACTAATCAGGGTACCCGGCAACGTCGAGCACGTATTCTTGTTGATTACAGTCGAACGTCTTTGTAACGAACTACTTGGGACCTCCGAAATGATTCGTTACACAAGACTACTTTGTTAAGGTCGCATAAAGCACAGATCATGATGGAGCCGGGACATAATTGAACCTTCGTTATACATATCATTATGCATTATATTTCGTCATATAGGCTTCAGGAAGGCAGATTCCACAATGGATAACATCCATGTCGTCAATCAGGTAATTGAGAAACCTGCGGAGTACAATCAGCGTTCCTGCATGGCTTTCATAGATTATGAAAAGGCATTTGATTCAGTAGAGATACCAGCAGTCATAGAGGCACTGCGTAATCAAGGAGTGAATGTCTTGGCAAATATCTACAAAGACTCCACAGCTACCTTGGTTCCCCACAAGAAAAGTAGAAAGTTACCTATCAAGAAAGGAGTCAGGCAAGGAGACAGAATCTCTCCAGTGCTATTCACTGCATGCTTAGAAGAAGTATTCAAGCTATTAGACTGGGAAGGCTTAGAAGTGAGGATCAACGGCGAATATCTCAACAACCTTCAGTTGGCAGATTAAATTTTTTTGTTCAGCAGCACCGGGGACGAATTACAACAAATGATTGAGACCCTTACCAAGAAAGTGTAAGAGTGGGCTTGGAGATTAATATGCAGAAGACAAAGATAATCTTCAAGAGCCTGGTAAGAAAACAAGGATTCAGGATCGCCAGTCAGCCTCTAGAGTCTGAAGAGAAGTACGTTTATCTAGGTGAATTACTCACAGGGGATCTTGATCATAAGAACGAAATTAACAGAAAAATAAAAATGGGTTGGAGTGCATACGGCAGGCATTACCAAATCCTGCGTGGGAGCTTAACACTGCCGTTGAAAAGAAACGTTTACAATCATTTTATTCTACCGTTGTTAACATATAGATAGTGCAGAAACTTGGAGGTTAACAAGAAGCCCTAGAACAAGTTAAGGACTCCGCAAAGAATGATGGAACGAAAAATTCTAGGCGTAACGTTAGGAGACAGGAAGAGAGCGTCGTGGATCAGACAAAAAACTGGGATAGCCGATATTCCAGCTGACATAAAGAGAAAAAAGTTACAGATGGTTTCGCTGCGCCAGCCACGCAATATCATGCGACATCACACTTTTTCGCCATGTCGTCTTGCCATGTTTTCTTGCACCAAGTTAGGCATTGCTAGGCCGTTGTTGTTGGGTCGTTTCAACGCCATGAATTGTCTTTCTTTCCTTCTTTTTTTTTTTGTTGTTGCTGCAGTCACATTCGCTTGGCCACATCTTCTTCGTCGGTCGACTACCGTTGCCTCTGTTGCCGAGCTCGTTGGTTCTCGTGGCGCGGAGCGCGACGAATCTCTTCTTAAGACATTTCCGACGACGGTCCCCATTCACTTTCCATATTTATTTCAAACGTACGCAAGCGCGCATACGTGTGAAAAGGAAAAAAAAAATGAGGAAGAGGCTGTACACGCGAAACGCGCGAACGCTCGGGGCTGTGTGAAGAGGCTTCACACAGACGAAACCGAGGGTTGGTAGGCTAGTAGCGCTCTCGCACTAAAATATGGAGCTTGGCGATACATGTAATGCATAAGGTAGATAACGGGTGGACCATTAGAGTTACAGAATGGGCGCCAAGGAAAGGGAAGCGCGGTCAAGGACGGCACAATACTTGGTGGGGGTTGTGATATAAGCAAATCTGCAGGCGCAAGGTTCGAGTCAGCTAGCGCATGTGGGGATGCGCGACTCTCACGCGTCTCCTGTAATCCGGCTTCGCCGCGTGGCCTGGCGCCCGCGGCGGTCGGAGTGGCTGAGGCGCAGTACGAGAGATGGCGCGAGTGTTGCGCTGCTAACGCCGCCGACAGGCGGGGTTACTTGGGCGCCGAAAGACAAGGCGCTTTCTCTTTGGCGGCCGGACGGAAAGCAGCTCGAACGTGCCGCGCGTGCGCCGAACCAAGCTTCTGCGAGACTGTCTCGCGTGGCCGCCTTCGAACGCGCCACCGTTCGCGTGACCGTACACGCGAACGACCAGGCGCTGGGATCCAGCATGGGGAGAACCTATTCGCTCGCTATCTGGTCGCGGTGAGTCGGACTTCCTAGATCTGTCGCGCGCGCATCGGCATGTTTTGGGGATAGCAACTCGGCTAGCAGGCATTGATCTATGAAAGGTGCAATAAATGCCCTTGTGATTGTTTGCACTACTGTGTTGTCGTTCCTTTGTCCCAAGAGCATGGGTGTGAGAACCCCACACGCAGGACAGGCGTAATTGAAGATCGCAGGGAGAGGCCTTGGTCCTGGCAATGAACATAAATATGGGCTGCTGCTGCTGATGATGATGATACAGGTTATTTCGTTGTAGAGGCGTTCGTTGTAGAGGCACTTGACTGTAGCGAAACGGTAAAAAATGAATAAATTCTGGAGTGTTACGTGCCAAAACCACAATTATATTATGACGCACGCTGCAATAAATTTCAGCAATTGGGTTTCCTTAACGTACATCCGAATCTAAGTACGGAAGTTATTCTGCATTTCGCTCCCACCGAAATTCGGTAGCGCCGGGGCTGGGATCCAAATCGACGACCTCGAATTAAGCAGAGCAATGCCATAGCCATTAGGCTACCGCGGTGGGTACGAGACGGGAAACCAGTCTAGACGAACAAGAATTTGTGTCCGAGCGGAGAACTCGATTCGCGTCACTATAGGCTCCGACTGCGACTCGCCATTCCTCACTGGTCGCTGAAAGCTGCTGCCGCTCAATGTGTCGAGCTTGATCGTGCAGATGAAAAAAAAAGAAATAGAAAGCTACTTTCGAGCGCAATTAGTTATTTGCAGTGACAGCAATGCAATGAAGGCTGTCCTGGAAGTAAACCATCGTTCAACGCGAAACAGGTCTCGTCAGCTTCTACGATAACAGCGCAGTGCTCGCCGCTTTAAACAGCTGTTGTGAAAAGACGATAAGCGGGCGTTGCTAGAGCGCGTTCTTCCTGGCTCGTCCGTGCCCGGAAGAACCAGAATGGGCGACATAAGCGACTGTCACATCAGTCTATAATATACCCCAGGAATGATGTGCACATACGCCTTGCCGTCAGGATAACGAGGTGTTTCGATAAACACCACCTATATGTCTATAGAATACTAAAGTATTCGTGGAACTTCTCTGCAATTGCATATGTCACGGAAGTACGCTGGGTAAGCGAGAACCTTGTGCGGCTTCTAGACCTGTCGTATTCAGTGACGTTACACGCCTTAGGAAAAAAGTGTGGAGAGGTCCTTGCTTGGGGTCTGTATATATATATATATATATATATATATATATATATATATATATATATATATATATATATATATATATATATATATATATATATATATATATATATATATATATATATATATATATATATATGTCAACGTCAACGAATATCGCAGTTTCAGAGCCTCGAGGTGGTCTGCGAGCTATAGACTGTGACAGTGAGTTGTGGCGCCCGATTTGTGTGCGTCTATTTTATTTTACCTACTCATCCTTCTCCGCCAACTTTCCCTTCAGAAACTGCTTCACCCTTTTTCCGACACACCGTATACGTTCTTCTGATTAACCCAGGCGGCGCCTTTCACCTTCTCTTTTGCGTCTGTCCCGATTCCGAAGAAAAGTTTGATATCCGCCGTTGCCTCAGGAAGAAATTAAAGCGCAAATAGATCTTCTGGGTGAAAAATGCCGCGTTGTGATTGGATAATCCCGTATTCTTCATTATACTGGGGTGCCCTGCAACATCAAAAACAGACCAACAAAGAAGCAGTTCTAAAACGTTTTTTTTTTTTTGTTAAGTCGTAGCCAGAAACTCACTTTTTAGCGAAAAGTCATAGAGTGACGGCAACGGTAATGAGTTACTTGGAATTTTGTCTTTCTTTTAAGTTTTCATCGTCACCAGAAATCTTATTGCTTATAACTTTTTTCAACTATATAGCTTGAAATTTCCCCCTTGGTGTAAGAATGGTATAGGTCTGAATATTGTGCTTTGGCTAGAAAAGCAGCTTCGATGCGCCCGGATGGCTCACTAATAAGCTCTTCATTAAGTCTTTAGGAGTAGCGACTAATGGAGTCGCATACATACCCTTGAGGAGTGGGGCATCGAACTTAGTCAAAGTCCCTCGAGGAATATTAGCAGCGGGCCTTCAGAAAAGAGCACTTCTTGCTTTGAAAAAGTTTTTCGAAGACAACCATGTGGGGGAAATATTAAATCTCAGTTTTTTTCTTTCTAATAAACTAAATGAGATATATAAATGTTGTTCTGTGTTCAAAATTGATTTATCTGGTGATCGCGTTTTTACGCTATGTGTAGTTACTTGTATTCTGTGTTTTAGACATTCAAAATATTTGACTTTATGTATGCGCACGTGTACCGAACTCGTGCACGAAACTTAGTGATTCATGCACTGTTGGACTGTATTGTGTTTATACACCTGGTGCTCTACTGAATGCCATGTTTTGAGCATTAATCACTCTTTTGGGGCATACTTGTTTCCTTTGCTAAGCGACAAGTAGTAGCCGGTGCCGCCATAAAGGTATCAACCTCTTCTATAAATCATTTTATTAAAAAAAAAAGCACGGATACTTGCTGGTGACTCGAAAGGTAGTTTTAAAGAAAGAACAATAATACCCAAAAGGACACGGTTGTCACTAAAACTCACTAAATTTAGCGCATTTTGTCGCTAAGTGACCGACACCGGCTCAGGAATGTCGCTGAAAACATCACCGGCATAGGCTTCCTTTAAACGAGAGCCTGAAATAACAACGACAACAAGAAAAGAAAACGATGACAACGCCACGAATTAAAGACCCCTGGACATCCTATACGTGACTCCGGGGCGCGCATGCGCGTTAGTGCTGTGATGAAGCTACTAATGGTACGCGATGAAGTTCTCGTGACGCACACGCGTCACGGCTTTTCTTTGTTTCTTTTTTTCTCTAAATAACGATCTTTATAGGAGTCGGTCGCGGCACTTTTGATCACTTAGATAGCGAAAGCAAGGCCATTTGGTTGCGTGTTTATTTTAAACTCCATTTCTTATCTACTTATTATTATTTCGTAAAACCACCTTCTATGGCTGTATGAAAACGTGGAACCCTACATGCGCACAAACACGAGTGTGGCGCACGGATAACGAGCCGGCGTCCGAAGGGCGGAGGACGTAATCCATAAAAGAGAAAGCAGGATAGAAAAAAAGAAAGAAAGAAAAAAAGGAAAAGAAGCCATAAAAGGGAGAAAAGCAAGGAAGTCGAGATAAACCGAACGGCGCAAAGCGCGAACAATGGGAGTAACAAAAGCGCGCAGTGCGCAATAGGCTCCGCGAGGAGGTACGAACGAGGAGGTATAAGGAGAAGGGACAGTGCAGGCAGATGGTCGTCGCACGGGTGGTAATGGCTGTTTCACGGCTACGTCTGCGTCGGCGTCTTTCGTTCACGCGTTCCGCTTCGCCACAGTTCCCGCGTGCGCACACTAGCAGCATTTCGCACGGGTGACCACTCGACGAGCTCGGCCAATGTCGTTAGCGAGGGTGGCTTTTGTTTGCGAGAAAAAAGAAAGAGAGAAAGAAAGAAAGAAAGAAAGAAAGAAAGAAAGAAAGAAAGAAAGAAAGAAACGGAGCAAGGTTGCCCGCGAGTTGAACAAAGTGTGACCGAACCTCGTTTGCTGCGCTGTCGCTTCGAGAGCGCAGAGACTGACCCTGACAGCACAGCTATGGCGCTGTCAGAACCGTGTCCTATCCGCGCCCAGGGTCTCCTTTCTCTTTGTCGCGCTGTCCAGATGGTTAACCTATGCACGAACTGCTTGCTCGTCTCACGGCAACCTTCGCGAAGATGTGCATCTGTAGCTTGTTAATCTCAGGTCGCATGCGCCGGGGCCTTGCCTTCGCGTTAGCCTTCACTTATTCTGAAGGCTATATATTAAGGCGACAGCCTTAAGTGGTCTGATACCCCCGATGGCCTCGTAAAAAAAAGAAAAACGCGTTGTCTGGTCCTATGGTACAAAGCTATCATCATCAGCAATGACTCATACCCCACTAAGCAAGCAAAAATGCAATGGCTCATCCTTCTCGTAATGTAGAGGCTACAAGCACTCAGCAAAGTGAAGCGTACAGTGCACGCATTCATTGGAATCGTGCATACAACGTACAGTCGACTCGTAAAAAAAAAAAAAAAAATCATGAGCGAATGAAGGTGGATGACCAGCGAAGCTGTTTAGCACACGGCACCGAGATGACACAGAATTTTGAATAAAGGCACGAACACATTATATGTGTACATGATAGTATTTGTTGACGCAGAACAAAAATGCACGGAAGCTTACCCATAAACAGCTTCGATGTAAAACACGTGATTTTCTCAATGGCTCACACCCCCGTAAGCAATGGCTCATACCCCCGTAAGGTTGAGGCTACAAGCGCTCACCAAAGTGAAGCGAACAGTGGACACCTTCATTGAAATCACCCACACAACACACATAACAGCATACGTTTGAATCCCCTGCTGCGAGGATGCAACGTAAAGTCGAATAGAAACGTCGTCAGCACGAGTCTGACCCCGCTATACGAGCGCGCGAAGCTGCAGCTAAACATCGAAAACGAGCCGAACTGCGAAAGCAGCAACGCGACGATGCGGGGCGACGCATTACCAAGTGTGCCCAGCAGGCTTTCGCCTTCACGTGCCACGGGAGCGTAACATGCTGCCGAACTTTCCTACATTTTGTTACGGTGAATTTGCGTTTCAGTGTCCGTTTCTCTCGCTCTCTCTCTCTCTCTCTCCTCCCCACTTCTCTTTCCAGCTTTGTGTCTGCCCTTGCCCCGCGAAAGCATTATAGTGTATTTGCTGGCCTCTGTGCACCGCACACGAAGCGGTACTCTATGCTGCGCCATCACGTGCCCTATGACGCACGCAGTACCTTTAGTCATTCAGAGGGCTGCGATGTGGCGTGTGCAATGACGCACGCACTGCCGTTACAAAAATGAGTTTAGAGTGTCTATAGAGCGTCCGTAGACTCCTTGCAGGCGACCTTCCCTTTCTATAGATTCGTTCGTTTGTGGTACAAATTCTGCAGACTGTCTGTTGACGAAAGGTGATAAGGTTTCTATTTATTTTTGTCTATTCCCGTTCTATAGTCGGTCTATAGGAAAAAGTCGATGTTTGTTTCTTTTTGCCTACTTCCGCTCTTTAAGACTAGTTATAGACAAAAGTGGGTACAGTCTCTATTTATTCGTGATTACTCTTTGTCTATAACGAGAGTCGATAAAGTACTGATTATTTTTTCTACTACCCCCGGTTTATAGATTCTCTACAGATAAATGTTGATAATGTTTTTAGTCTTTAGTCGCAGGTAAACCAAGTCGACTAGAGACATAGGTGATGAGTGCAAGTTATATATTGGGCTACTTAATGAGCCGTACAAAGAATGCTGATTGAATAGTTTTCCCTCACATTGCTGCATCTGCTTAGTTGCTATTTGCAGCACCTTTCACAGCTGTGACACTAAGCTTAAGAGAAGCCCGACAACCATGGTTTCCAACGGAAAGTAATTTGTATAACTGTTTAATTGCATAACATACATTTCAGTAAATAGATCATAAATATTTATGTGCAATAAAAACAGGTAATTTAATTTTGGTGCACTTGTTTTCATTCTAGCACTGCATGATTTAGCACCAGTGAAATTTCTTCGAGTTCTCGGGACCACGGGACCACGTAACATCGGGACTACGTAACATCAGTACCATAGCCAGCTAGCTGTTAGCACTAATGCATGACTGCAGATCAGAAGCATTGGCGTGCATAAATTCAAAATTTCTATGCTGCCCCCTCCACCCACACGTAAGATTAACATTATCTCAACCAACTTTTAGCATAGACATGGCAGCGGATGTCTTTTAAATATATGCACGCATGTAACTGTAACGTCTTCATTAGGCTGTGCACAAAATTCGTGAAACTTAATATAACATTCATGGCAATTTCATGTATTTTAACTTTTTCAACTCCTTCTATCTGCATTGCGCGTTTTCATATGTACAGTGTAGTTATAGCTGTATATAACATGAAGCCAAAGCATCCCAAGCATACAAAAAATTAAAATTGTTATAAGCATTTTCGACTGCAGCCGCCAGTGTTTATAAACCAGTATAACATTACCTACCCATATAGTCGAAATGATGTGAAAGGCAACAAGTCTAAGGACTGTCCCTAGACCAGTGCTTAGAAATATTGTATAGCTTGTATGTAAACAATACTTGGCAAATATTGTAAGGTCATAAGTATACATAGAGTGCCTACAGACTGGTCTGCAGGAAATGCCTATAGTTAGTCTATGGATCCCACCCTACAAAAAGTGTAAGGCCAGAATTCCATAGGCAGTCTATAGAATGGTCTGTGGAGATACCTTGCAACCAGTCTATATGAATTCGTCTATATACATTTTTTAGACAGTAGTCTACAAAAATTGGGAATTACCATGTCTATAGGCAGCCAAAAGACAGTCTATAGACATAGAAATTTTGTACAGTAGTTTGCAAAAATTGTAAGGCCATAAGTCCTTCGACTGTCTATAGACTAGTCCATAGAATAGTCTACAACAAGTCTATCGACGTTGTAGCCACTTGGCTATAAACTTAATGTAGACTTCCTACAAATTTCTTAAAATAATTTTTGCTACTAGTACATAACACATTTGTCAGATTTGTATTAGAATATGCTAACGTTGTTTGGTTTCTTCTCACCAAGGAACTCGTTAACAAACTAGAAGAAATTCAAAGGAAGGCACTAAGATATATTTACAATAAACGTAGGTTAACAGACTCAACCACAGAATTGCTAAAACAGGGGGTATACTGACCTTACAAAATCGAGCCAAGCTTGGATGATTAAAAATTATGTATCAACTTATTCATATTGAATTAAATATAGACAGCTTAAAATACTTATCTATAGCACAAGCACGACTCGCCCGACATAAACATTCACTATCATTAAACGAACACCCATTTCATACGGAAAGTCATAAGCATTCGTTTATCCCTTTAATGACACGTGAATGGAATAAGCTGGACCCTAGTATTACAAACAGTCCAACCTTAACTAGATTTTTTTTTTTACGTTAGCCGAAAATGAATTGCGTGCTTCACAGTTATGCCGTACCTGTGTCACCATTTATTTCTGTGTCATTTTATTCCATTATATTGTGTACATGATCCCAATTTCTTTAACGACACCCCATAAACGTATCTTATTGCTTACTACCTCTTGTGTATACCTCACTTTTATAACTTGTATTAATTGCCATCACTGAGTATTCTTGCTTATTTATGCTAATTGTTTACTTCTTTTCCTGTTGTAACTATTGTCTACCACCATTGGTATTTGACAGAATATCTCATTACCCCTTGCTACTCTTAAATTTACTGCTATGTGTTATTGTGTAAATAATGCCTACAATTTTGTCCACCTTTGTAAATTTTCTACCTTTTTGATTACCTCTTGCTTTTTTGTAACATTATGACAATGTATAACGTTATTTTTCTGCCTGCTATATTGTTTGCCTTTACTAATTGCATGTGTATCATCTGTAATCTTAATATTGTGCTAATTATTATTGTTACATTGTAAGATAACTATGTAAATGCCCTTCCTATCATTATCCCTGATGGGATCGACAGTATAAATAAATAAATAAATAAATAAGGGTAGGTACACCTTTAGTCAGCCAGAATCGCAGCCCTCGTGGTCCCGTGCAAGCGCGCGCGCGTCACAACGCCGACGGCCTGGGCTCGACTCCCACCCAGACCTAAACGTACCAAATTTTCTTTTCCAAGCCATCGATTTACTTTGTTTACACGAACCTCTGTGACAAATTTGACGTCAATCCGAGTATTCTCTGACGTGTTTTTCTCTTTGCGCCGTCGGCAGTCTTTAGTGCCATCGCTCGGTCACGCCGACGACGACGGATTTTCGCGTAATCGGGCATATAATTATTTCGCATTAATAAAGATACTACTACTACAGAGGAAGCGGGCTTCAAGAAAGCAGCCATAGTGATCATTTCGCACGAAAGTTTCCAATATTGAAAACACACGCACTCACAAACCTTCATGCTTCGCTTTCGCGGATAACTTATCAGAAAGCTCGCGCAGTGGCGCAGTAAAGATTCTCGTGCGTATAAAAACTTTGAGGAGGCGAAGTTAGGAGAGAAAACGACGATAAAAACACGCCAGCCATAGCATTCCCTCCAAAATAGGACAAGGGCGTAGGGGGCGCCTCTTTAGTGATCGATAAATCCCAAGAGAGTGGCTGTAGGCGTTAAGCTACACCGAGCAAAGAAGAAGACAGAGAGAAACTTTACTTATGCTTCCATGTAGAGCCGACGCTGAGATAAAAAGAAAGAAAGGACGAGGATAAGGCTACGGCGTGCGTAACAAGTGGCCGACAGAAGCGGCAATGAGGAAGTGGTTTTGAGCCTGTTCGCGCGAGCACATTTATGGCGTCTCCCTGGGAATACAAAGTTTATCGAAAAAGGAAAACCGGGCCAATGAAATATAAATAAGCATTTTCGATAATTGAAGAAGAAAAATAAGTACACGTCAGTTTGGGATGTGATCGAGAGCGTGTAACGAGGGTGCAAACGTGTTTCAAAGAGCTTGTCATCCCGCCGTGTTTATTTTTTATTCATTCTCCGTTCCTCCCTGGCAGACGTGCCTCCCTGTAGTAAACACCAGTAAGGACTCAATTGTTTTTTCCCGCAACGTCTTGATAAATGCCAGTGTAAGCTATGCGAGAGGGAAAGTTAAAAAAATGTGCTTCGCAAGAGAAGTATTAAATAAACCAATAACGCTTTTTTTCTCAAATCTTTCGTTGATTGCCCATAACATTGCTCACATTCGCAGTCCAGTCAACATCGATATAAAATACCACGTGCGGTAAGACAAGTGAGAGCCGTAAGACTTTCGAAAAATATCTCGGCATAATGCAAGCTCCGTGAACAATCCCGAACTAAGCTGTAACTGCATGGTAACACCGAAAACGATTTGTGTTCTTTATTTCTTTTATCACTGCTTGATAACACGCGTTATACTTTCTGATCGTGTTAGCAATAAAGGAACAGTTGAAAAAGAATAGAGTCAACGCATCGATGCAAGAACGGGGTTTGTGTAATGTTTATGTTTGCGTAACACTTACGTACGGTTGCGCAGCCAGAGGAAAGCGACAGGTGATGTTCATGAGCGGCGTCATTGTTTAGCTTTCTCGAAAATAGAATTTTTCGCCTTTCTAAAAAAATTACTAGAAAGCAAAGAGGGGGGGAAAGGATGTTGCGTAGGCATTAGGCTCTCGCATTCGCTACAGTTGTCCTAAACAATGAGGGGAGAGAAGAGGGAAAGGGCAGGAGGGTCAAGCAGATGCGCTTCTGGCTTGCTACCCCACGCAGGGTGGAAAATGGTTAAGAGGTGAAAAGAAAGCAAGGAGAGAGAAAGGAAGGGAGGGAAGGATGCAATGCGAACACGTGGGGCTGCTCATCAGGCCTGCAATAGATCACTGAGGAGAGTCAGCTTTATAAACTGCACTAACTACAGCGTCGCTTTGTCAGCCTGCGACGCATAGGGCCATGATCCGAGAATCTTTGCCTCGGAATACGGTCGATTATCGGGCCAGCTTTAACACAGTCCAAATAACCACAGATATACTGAATAAAATCAATCTTAAGAATAAGGTCCGGTAACCGTATAGCGTTCGGAGTGAAAAGAAAGGTTTCTCTAATTTCTTTCTCTCTTTAGGCATATCAGCAAAACTGAGTAATATTTATCAAAAAAAGAAACGCCACCTGAGAGATGGATTATCTTATTTGATTTGCTATCTCGCGTTCATGTGCGCAGACCAGAAATGCAATACAATAGAAAAATAAGTTCCGGCTGTTCCTTGCACAATCATATGGAATTGCCCTAGCGGTGAACAGAGTGGAAGTGAGAAATCCCGACAAGGATATTTATGCCCTGACTTGTACTGTCAATGCCTTAGATGCCGAAATTCTATAACAGCATAACACCACGGTGACCCAGACATATTATATGATTCAATTGGTGACGCCGATAAAGCGACAATTTACCGATTGATTCAACTACGCATCTTTCGAACGCGACTCATATTTTTGTGCGCACTTAGCTGGCGACGTGTACTGCGCACCCAGCTGTGACGCGTACCATGCGACGTGTACTTGTGAAATACGTACGCGTCAGGGGGGGGGGGGGGGGAACGCCGTCAAGTACTATATCGCACGAGTGTCCTCATTTATCATAATACATCACCTGCCGTCCGTCAATGGGCTATCGTAGATAACCTCGAGTATTACGCTCTCGAGCACAGGCACTAACGACCTGCCGTGCTCTATTTCGACCGCACCGCCGTTCGAGTCGTTACATTAATGGGAAGCATTCCTTAGCAGCATTCCCAGAGTTGTATAATTGAGTTAATTACAGCCGACTAGCTTAACGTGATCCTTAGTAGAATTTGCGACGCACTCGTGCAACCAAGGACGTGCCAACGCGGAGTTCCTATACTCAACGCTTATAGGAAAACTACGGCACCAACAATATCTGGCAGGTCATGTTCTCTGAATGCCACACACAGAAAACAAAAATTACAAACAGGGAGACGCGGGACGAGCAGCATAGGCGCCTGCCGATCTGTCCTGCTTTAACCGCCCTGAGAGAGAGACAGAGAGAGAGAGAGAGAGAGAGCAGAAGGAAAGGCAGGTTGGTTTACGGACGCCCCGCCCGGTTAGCTACCCTACACTCATAAAAGTGGAACGGGGGAACTTAAGGTAAGAAGCATGAAAGGGAACCAGTGTGCGGCCGCACGCGCAGGTCAAAGTTCACTCACGCATACAGTCGCTCAGTTGCTTCAAAAAGCGAGCAAGCGTTGACGGCGTTAAGCTGCTAAGTAAGAGGTCTCGGAATTGCATCGCGGCCATGGCAGCCGCATTTACATGGAGGTGAAATGCAAGAATGCCCGTGTACCGCGCATTAGGTGCAAGTTAAAGTTGGTCAAAATTAATCCGAAGTCCCCCATTACGGCATGTCTCAGGATCAGATCGTGGTTCAGGCACGTAAAACACTATACTCTTCCTTTTTTTTTTTTAATGGCCTTGTGCATTACTAGAGCTTTTGGCCAATGTTCCAGGATTTTCTCTTCCGTGCACGGTCTGTCGTCTACGCGCATAAATCTAGTACGCAGAGTATATCGTTGAAAGTCGAAGGTTAGACAGTGGCACAGAACGTGTTCTATGGTTTGTCTCATCCGTCTGTAAATGTTGCATACGGCGCTGTTGGCCATTCCGATGAGGAATGAATAGGAGTTCGTGAATGCGACGCCGAACTACAGGCGGCACACTAAAGTTGTTTCACGGAGAGCCCGGGCGGCATGCAAAGTCGCAAGTCAGGGTCCAGTGAATACAATCGTAAGCTCGTGAAATCCCACGCTTTTTGTATCTTAATAATGCTGCCACAAGTACAGCTGGGCGAACTTTCGATATCTGTAGAAAGATTGCGTTATTAAACTATTTACGCACACTCTCGCTCGCACAACTGCACCTATTGTTGTATGAGGGTCTTGGCAAGGCTACAGGCTCCGCATCCATTTGACACCAACTCCTTTTGTTTAGCATTCTGAACGAATGGTCTCATGAACAGGTCATTTTTGCTTTCCGCCTTCGTCGAAATGCAGCTGTCACTCCGCGTGGTACCAGACCCGGTATCTCACGCTCAAGAGCACAACGCCACAGCTCCGACGCTTGCGACGATGCGGTAACGGAGAAAAAGAAAAAAAAATAGGACGGCGACACAATCCAGTGCGGCAGCAGTCCAGGCGAAGCGGCAGCCACAGAGCAAAGCGTGTTCCCAGGGGGCCACGCAGTACAACGAACGTTCACTCTCGCGTTCGCAGAAACGCAGTAAAACGAAGCACAAACGGGACTCGAGCAAGAGATAACGAATCGATCTTTCGAGAACAGTGCAAGGCCCACTTAGGGCGCGGTCCCTGGCGCAAATGAGTGTTCGCGGAAAAGCTGCCAGCCCTTCTGGGAAGTGGGAGACAGAGACCACGCCGGGAAAGACAAACGAAAAAGTTAGCTCCGAAATGCCACCGCTTGTGCGTGAACGCTGGTGCTTTATTGCAGCGCAATCTGCGCTATGCGTTTCAACGGTTCAGTGACCAAGCGAGCACGGTGGTACGAGGCAGTTCAGCCACGGGTTTCGCCGCACGTAGCCTCTTCTCTCGCGTATCCAGGAATAACGCCGCGCAACGCTTCACGTGCATTCCCGCTCATTTTGCTGCTGCTGTTTCGCACAAAGCTCGTGCAGTTTATAGCAAAAGCCACTTGTTTCATCAGGGAAAAAATATTGCATATAAAAAGGAAGTGGACCGCTCTCTCCGTTACCCGGAACGAGTGTGCAAGTCATCAATCTTTAAGTTAAGCAGTATCATAGGTAATCTGGCCTCTTTCTTGGTAAGCTGAGCCTTAGCCAACCATAGTAACGCTAGCCAATTGTCAGATAACATCGAATAATCAAACGTGTGAGTGAGCCGACAACTGCACCAACGTGAACATAATCCAATCGCTATCGTGCTGCACATATCTAGGCTAATACAAGTGGCCGTGCCAGTCAAAGAACGACTTCAAATTTCAGCTAAGTGCGCTAATGCGGGAATCAGATGCCTCTCGAGATGTCGTATTCCTGGTCATCTAAATAAACAAATAAAAAATGCTCCAGTTTGAAGCAACACACTTCTCTCTCCCTCTCTCTCTCTCTCTCTCTCTCTCTCTCTCTGTGTGTGTGCGTGTGTGCGTGTGTGTGTGCGTGTGTGTGTGCGTGCGTGCGTGCGTGCGTGTGCGTGCGTGTGTGTGTGCGTGTGCGTGCGTGTGTGTGTGTGTGTGTGTGTGTGTGTGTGTGTGTGTGTGTGTGTGTGTGTGTGTGTGTGTGTGTGTGTGTGTGTGTGTGTGTGTGTGTGTGTGTGTGTGTGTGTGTGTGTGTGTGTGTGTGTGTGCGCGTGCGTGCGTGCCTGCGTGCGTGCGTGCGTGCGTGCGGTGGCCACTTACACCACCCAACTGCAAGGTGTACGTTTTTTACACAACGAAAGTGCTGAATCACTGCTACCCTACAGCTAACGATTTGCCATCTTCCTCCGCCGCCTCCTCTTCTGAACATGTCTCTGCTAGCGCGCCCCTGCGAACACATCGAGGAGCCTGTATTTAATGACACCAGATCTATCGGTGGAAAATCAGCACGGAGCAATCATTTTGCAGCGAAGTTGTTTGTGGCTAGGGTTCCATGCATTTTTCGTGTCCGTCAACAAATCTGTTAATAGTTTTTATTAGAAACTACTAAAATGCAATAACAATTAGCCCACCAGTATATTTTGTAGAACAAATCCGTGTGAGCAAAAACTATCATTATCAGCAATGGCTCGTGCCACTGCTCGGGCGTTCATCATCCTCTTCTTCCACAGCTGGCGCTGCTGCTGCTCATCATGCCAGCGTTGCCACACTGCCCCCCCCCCCCCCCCCGCTCCTCTGCGAAGGCGCTGACGACAGACACTAGCCCACTGCCAGTCGGTGCAATGATTTCGATCTCAAATTCCTTGCCTCAATACATCGCGAAATGAAAACAACAATGCACGTGACGGATGTATAACACGAATAAACGCAGATGTATAAAAATAAATGTGTGCGCGTACCTTCCGTCACGATGACCGTCGATCAAGGCAATCGATGTGTTCGTAACTTTGATACAAATTCTGTGTCACCTCCCGCTCCCATGTGTAGGGTAGCAAACCGGTTAGGCTAAACTGGTTAACCTCCCTGCCTTCCTTCTCCACTTTTTCCTTCCTTCCTCCTTCCTGTGTCACCTCTTCGTTGTGTGCTGCGCAGCTTCGCTAGTCATCCACCTTCACAGAGTGGAATGGTTCATGCTTTTGAAAGTCGGTTATGACGACTTGTACCCCGACGTACGAATGTCCCCGACCCGCGATTGCCATATGTTATATACTGAATGAACAAAAAGATATTCTGATTTATACTTTGAATTTTTCTGCTTGCGTTCGAGCTTGCTTTCTTCTATCGAGACAATTCACCTGCTGCTGCGCAGTTTCCAGGGGCCTTGCAGGACCGCGATATCTAAAAATAAGTAGCCGCGATTACGCATCGATCTTCAACCATCCTCTTTGGAGCTTTACCGAAACGAGATGATTATACTATTACACCGCGTACCTGACCGCCAAGCATTTGCTAAAGAAAGGAGCTGCAAACGGATTGAGAAACTGGCAGCGCCCTCAACACGGGAAACCTATGGAAAACTAGATAACATTCTACGCGGAACTCTTCTTTTTTTACTTTGAGAGCTTCTGCCGTCGGAGCCTTCCTTAACGTTGACAACCTTTCCAGTTCCCTTCGGACGGTGCGCACCAGTCAAACTGCACAGCTTGGTTTAGTTAGCGTTATACTGTCACAAAATTAAACCATCGAGTTGTCCGTGAAGGACTTAACGTTCTTTTTTTTTTTCCAGGTCACTGGTGGCAAGAGTACCAATTTTATCTTGCGTGTCCGAGTGCCAAAAACCGTCCGGCGTAGCGAGCTTCATTTTCCCTGGGGTCTTCTTCGAGCTAGCCGCTATTGAAAAAAAACATCTTTATTTTTTTTTTTTCCACGAAATAGCGGAGTGTGGGGTAGAGATAAGCCGGAGTTCGAAAGCCCTGGCAGAAGTTCAATATACGTTAGTGTATACTGAAAGTGCGCTAAGACCGGACTAAAATACGCTAATGGATAACTCCCTGCGGACGCACAACGGAACTAAAACGCTGTCTGAGTTAAGTATAGAGGAGAAGTCACAAAGCACAGCATTATAACAAAGTTGAGAGACCTGGCGTAAGGACGCGAACGAGATAACGAGCACTAGAAAACTACCGGGCTTCTGTGTAGAGTGTAGCGGCGGATGTAACGATCATTTCGCAGGAACCTGCTGCCAGCGGTTTGATTACTCGAGTGCACCGCGGGTATGAGGTTCTTATCAAAACCGGTGTCTTAAAACCTGCAAGAAATTGTACAGAAAAGGACACGCTTGGTGAAAGCAGAGCAGGACGGTACGAGTGTTCGACTCTGTCATCTAGAAGCGCGCATCCGTCTGTCTGGGCTACGAGTCTCCAAATGGCTATTCAGCGAGAGTTCTTAAATGAAGGCACTGCGCCGCAAGGTAAGTGCACACGGGAGAGAAAAAAAAAGAAGACATAAGATAACAAAAAAAAATCAGCTAAATGATACGTGGAACATCTGATTTTGGCTCCGATGGTGGTAACAAGCAGAGAAAAGCGCACGAGAGTACGGTAAGCGGAAAACGCGGAGTCGAAGTGTAAACGTAACGAACAAAACATCAATAAAATTGTGAGAATGAGCGGGTGATGTCGTTATCTCGTTCTCTCGCCCCCTGATTTATATCTACAGGCCGTTAGCTCCAGCGGCGCCGAATTTCTTTGTCTTTTATTCATAATAGAGCGTGCAAGATATCGCAGCTTCACCTCTGTAGTTCGATTGTTCGGAGGAGCTCTGGCAATGATATCGCGAGAAATCGCAGCATTCATACAGGTAGTATGCAAGAGAGATGTAGCTGTTATCCTACTCAACTGTATTGTGCCGCGTCTTACAAAATCATATAGAAGCCGTTCAGCGCTCAGTACACGCCCACTTACGTAAATATGTCTCGCAACTCGGAAACAGTTTCGAGAAAATGCGACTCAAATGCAGTTGTGGAACAGTTCTATAACGACGCGCATGCCGAAAGTTACAGGGCCCTTGGGATTACGACTACATGAACATGCCTAGAGCTTTGGTCCGCATGCTTCAAACTGTTCTTGCTACTCGTGAACCATAGAATAGTTCCTTGAATATTAA
The DNA here is from genome assembly GCF_023375885.2 of Dermacentor andersoni. Lineage (NCBI taxonomy): Eukaryota > Metazoa > Arthropoda > Arachnida > Ixodida > Ixodidae > Dermacentor > Dermacentor andersoni. Next base: position 127,064,102 of record NC_092815.1, on the reverse strand, counting down.
TTAGACATGCCAAATGCGTAGATTACTTAACTGGCTATAGTGATTTCTCATGCGGTTAGTGAGGTCACACTTTCCAAAAATCCAAACTACACTATATTCGAATTGCAATTTTTGCGTCACATCCCAATTTTGTTTCTTGCAGCTGAAAGAAAAAATGAAAATAAAACTAAATAAAATATATGCCTGCTATAATAATTTTGGTTATTGTATTCTTGAAGACCCACGTACGTTCTCGTGTATTTTTTAACTTTGCGGGGACAACGAATATGGAGCACATAACTTCAAGGCGTAGCGAATAAGTTAAACTGATACACTTTTTTAAAGATCCTTACAAGACTGCTATAACGAGCTTCACCACAATTTCGCACTACAAAATGCTCATATAACCAGCAAGCAGGCCTATCACAACATCAACAGGCAGATGAACATGGTGGTACCAGTAACGTGATCTTGCTTCTTCTCCTTTCTGTCTACCGCTTTCTTTTTTCAAAATACGCTTTTAGTCAGGCAGCAGCTATCTAACACAGAACAATGTTCACCCTGAACACCAACGTTGTTCCATTACACTAAAATAGAATCTCAAATTCAGCCGATTTAATTATAAGATGCTTCTATTGTGGTCATAATCAATCACTTAGTGATGCGAATAACAATATTAGTGTTCAAGAAACCTCCGCCGAAGCACTTGCAAAGAAAGAAAAGAAAACAGTCTGGCTATATTGTGCGTCCTTCCCTGCGCTTTACAATTAACTGAGCGAAACGCCAGAAAAGGCAGAGAGAGAGAGAGAGAGAGAGAGAGAGAGAGAGAGAGAGAGATAGTTGCTAATGCAGTTGTTCTTCCAGGTCTCAAGCAAAACGCACTGCGATGCACTTATCTTGAAGCGTAACGAAGCAATAGTTTTGCACGGTCTGTGTACGCGTGCCGATAAAAAAGAAACAAAGAAAACGGAGAAAAGAAATACTGAGGAGCAATAGTCACGACGCGGAAACGGGAAAACGCGCCTGGCTGATGCAGTGCGGCCATTGCATATAGCCAGGTACACAACCTGACGCGCGTGCACTGTCAATGTAAACTGGGCCCCGGGGTTTTCAGCAGGCGCACTGTGATTTTCTCCGTTGCCCCATTGGCGCGTATTTTCCGAAGCTAAAGAACCAGGTTTCGTAGGCCACGAGCACAATTCATTATGCAAGCCAGAGAGACGGGCTTCCTAATCGTTCACGCACGATGGTGTACATTAATATTCGGGCATCAAGCTGGCACTCTAGGAGGGAGGAAGGCTCAGGCTAGAACTAACACGGTAAACAGGTCCCCGCATGAATGTCTTCCATGGGGACTCCGTGAGCATGCGCATGTGATAGGCGGTGAGAGAGAGAGAGAGAGACTGATAAATGAAAAATAGGGAGGGTAACTCGGACTGAGCCTGACTGACTACCCTGCAATTAATGAAGGGGAAAGGGCAGCAAAATATTAAGAGAAGGAGATAAAGTCGATTGCCGATGTTGTGAAATGAGCTATCGGGCCCGATCACGATCGAAAAAGCCTCGTGTGAACTGGATATTAGAGCTCGAGCTCGCGCTTGTATTTCGACAGGAAGAAAACAGCGTTTGGCGTTTTCAAGTGTAGGATAAGCACTAGCGGGCTAAACGACATTTCTTCAGTTGTGTTCCAACATAAGTCACTGCGGGGAGCAACAGCGCGGCAGTGGAAGTGAGTCAAACGCAACGTGCCGAGGAATCTTGTAAACGTAGCAGCGCAGGCTACAATACAAGGAAATCCCGTAAACGTAGCAACGTAGGCTACAATACAAGGCCATAATGTTTTGCACTTGGTTGAAAACGGCAAAACTAGATCGTGCTCCCGTGCACTTCGCACTGCCTGCTGACGTGCTCGTCGAGGCGAGGAGAATTTTTCCGCGGCTTTTCCAACGCGTACTTTACGCTGCCATTACTGAGGCGACGCACGTACGGCTATACGGCTTCTTATGAGACGCGCTTCTTAAGCGCACGAATTTATGGCCGGCGTTTCTCACCACTCTGTTTCGTTGTTCTTTTTTTATCTCTAGCACACCCTGACTTGCGGTGAATAATTTAGCTTTCAAATCTGAAAAGCGCGCGCAACGGCCGCTATAAGTTGCCGTATTCTTTATTTTTATTTTACGATTAAAAAACATTATTTCAAGATTAGCAGCTTGCTTCTCCGCGAGATATCGTAAATGGTAGTGCTGTCGGTGTCGATAGCTATTGCCAACCACTTTGTAGGCATATTGGAAACGACAACCTTTCAATAATCTTTCTTTTTAATTTAGGATAATATCGCGGCACGTTCTAATGAAAGACCGTTCGAGACAGGCATTGCACGCGAACTCACTAACATATATAGACCAAGAAATAGAAACCGCCGACTGGTTAGACGTTGCATTTGCGCAGTCCTAAGTGCAACGTTCAAGGCGACCTTACGATTCCCCAACACCACCCTCCCGACGATGCAGCTGTCGACGTTTTCATGACCACGAGCCAAGAACGTGCGAGCTTTTTGCAGGGACAGTCTGGTAGGCGCCGCCGTCTGGTCTGAAGCGTGGCCATTGAGTCTCGCACGCATCGGCACGCTCAATTCAGGAAACTGGGCTGCCCGTCACATTGCTACATTTTCCAGTTAGATCGAGGGAACCATTAAGAAAGATCAGAGAGTGAAGAGTGCGAGAGAGCAGCGGAACAAGAGGAGAGGAGGATTAGCAAATCAAGAACTCTTTCTTTATTCGGTGCTGGGTATAGTGCATGGCCGTTCTTGGCGGAATGATTTGACTGGTGAATTCCAAGAACTAACGAAACTCTAGCCTATTAAGAAAGTTTCAGGGATCCAAGTACCTTACAACTTTCTTTGAGGGACAAGCAGCACTTGTAGGCACACGAAGCAGGGCAATATAAATGGTCTGTGATGCGATGTACGGGCCAGCCTGCATTTTTTATCCCCGTCTGACAATACTGGGCAATCCTCGGGACTTACTACGTGATTTTGATAGGGGCTTGGCAGGTGTTGCCCTTGGACGAGGCATTGCCAGTAAGCGCGAGTCGCAAGCTCGCGCTGATTGCGTCAGTGCACCATTTGTATACACACGACCCGTCGCTTCTGCCGATCGAATGATAAAGTGAATTGAACTCAAAGGTTCTGACAGCGGGTATACGTGGTCTGCAGTCGATGTGGTTGGCCACTCAAAGGAAACGCCACATCGACCTCACACACTGGCTCCGCTTCGACTGTTTTCCCCCATTCCCTCCCCCTTCGATGGCGGTATCGGGCGAGAGTCCGACACGCTCGAAGGCGCCGAGACGCGACGCTTTGCGCAAGGCGACGACGCACGGGCCGCCGCGGAAACGGCTGGTGAAGGCCGAGGACGAAACCAGCGGTGCGCGTAATGCGGCGTCTTGGCGGCGACGAAGGTTGCGCGCACAAGCAAATCCGAGGCAGCGGTCAGTTGCTCGGACCGACGCAGCGCATTGTGTGCGAGCGCAGGAAACGGCGTGCGGGCGCCGCAGCGTGCGTGTCGCTTCGGCTACGCGTCAGGTGACGCTTGGATGCTTGCCTCCCGTCGCTCCTTCCCGCGCGCCCTTTCTCCATCTCGAGACCTTTTCTCTTCCTCCTTCCTCACAGGAGGAGCCTTTTGAAACCGAACGTACGGTGCGGCGAGTGTGGTGGTGGCTGTCCAGGCAAGGACGCGTGCGAGATCGCAAGGCGTGCGCAATATAATAAACGCGCGCTTTGTTTCGGTGCTTTCGGGCTGGACGGAAGGACGCGTTGCCAACTTGGTTAGCGCGGCCGCGGCAGCCACGCACGTCATCGGTATACGGTGACCCTAACTCGCGACTTACGTCGGCGAAAAACCGGCGCACGCAGTCGCGCGACACATGTGCAGTACACATACATATGCGACCAGCTGCATGCGTGAGTCATGCGTGCGTATATCGCGCTTTCTATATAATAAGCAGGCGTTGCGAAACGATTGGCTCACGTGGAAACGGCACGGAAATGCCAGCCACGTTCCGTGGCTTCCTCAGTGACTGAAGTTGATATAACTGCGAAATTTGTGATGACTAGTTTCTATAGTTATGAATGACTGCCGTCCCGGAATGTCGGCGTATTTTAGGTTGCTGGGTGACGGCGTTCCCTTGTTGAGAAGGTCGGCATATCTTAACGGTAGGCCAATGGCTCTTAGCGGATACACGCCTGCGAGCTTCGCGCGTATACCACAATGCTCAATCAGAGTTCTATCTAAACACTATATAGTGTTTAGAGAGAACGCTGATTATATATATATATGTATATATATATATATATATATATATATATATATATATATATATATATATATATATATATATATATATATATATATATATATATATATATATATATATATATAAATAGAACACTGATTGAGCATTGTGGTATACGCGCGAAGCTCGCAGCCGTGTATCCGCTAAGAGCCATTGGCCTACCGTTAAGATATGCCGACCTTCTCAACAAGGGAACGCCGTCACCCAGCAACCTAAAATACGCCGACATTCCGGGACGGCAGTCATATATATATATATATATATCCTATATATATGAACACTATATATCCACTCATTGCAAGCGTTCTTGAAGTATTCTTTAATAACACAACCGGCGATAAGGTTAGCCTATCGCTAAAAAAAAAAATGACGACTTTATTAAACCAGTGCAGAGCACCTCAGCACCTTTATTTCTGGGATTGAATAGAAACGATATGTTACATACTCCGGAAGATTCAAAATGATTAGGGACATTTAGCTTATCTCTAAAATGATTTCTTGTTACGGAATAAAGGGCCGGTATAACGTAGGGATTTCTTTCACGAGATTGCCTTTCTTTTTCCTCATCTGCCGCTAACGACCGGCAGATTTGCTGAGGAAGTGCGAGAAGGAAGTGAAGTGGAACACATTCGTTACATCCTGTCAATCTTCGTACGTAGATGTGCACGATAGGACTGGTGGCGCCATCTTCAAACGTTGCAGTGAACCACAGCAACGTAAAACTATTGTTTCAATGAAAGGCATATGTAAAAATTTGCTCCTGTCGTAAAAGCGCCGGCAACATCATAACCACGAATGTATATTGACTCATATCCTTCGACGTAATATGCGGCCCACGCCGTTACCACAGATGAAAGAGAAAAAAAAACATAGAAGAAGAAAAACTTTCTGCCACTTTGCGATGCGAACATGCCACTGCATATGTCGCTGCGAGTGGTGCTGTACCGATCCACGCCTCCGGCGTTCCGATATTTCATTAGCTGTAATACGCATGTGTTGTGGGAAAAAAATTCCTGTTATCGCAAACATGCCTCGGGTCGCATTATACTTCATATCAGTGTTAATTTGCCCTTTATAAAGCTATACTTCAAGCAACAAACCGAAGAGAGTCGGAGTCACGCGCCAGTCTATAAGCTTACTCAGTTTGCCAGAGATACCTATCAAAATGCATTTACAGACTATCTCTACAAAGTATCACCGATCCGCCAAGATAAGAGATAGTATACAAATGGAACACCCAGCCTTGTGTTCTTTCCACGCATTGATTAGCGTCGTCGTTCTCGTTGCGCTAAAACACCATGGCAGTATACGATTAAGCGCATGTACTGTTATAAATGTGAGTGAGACCACCTATCTTTTCAGGGAGCGCTATCGAGAAAGCTGTTTGCACGTATGCATACCTTTCCTGACTGGCGGACGTCTGCGCTCCTGTCCAGCGCCACTCCTTCAATTCCTTATACCTCCTCCTCCAAGCATTGGCACGAGGACGCAAAAATGACGAACACACAAGGCAGATCGCCATGACTTCCATATGTCCAAAAGCACCGGTATGATTGTTATGCGACACAAATTAGACCAACGATATCTTTTGGTTTATCCGATTCAGCAGATGTCCTCGCCAGTCGCTGTATAAGACAAGCAGCAGTCAAGGTGCGGACCAACAAAGAAACACTATTCCTGACAAGAGCTTCGCGAGTCGCATGTCCTTCCTGATTTGCAGGTCTGCCACCTGACAAAACAATGTCAATTGCATTACTTCGTTCATTTAAGCAGACACCCATTTGCATTTTGAATTAATGGCACTGAGGATTATTAACTATGCCTACAGTCGTGCACCCGGGCTGTGTTCTGACTCCTAAACTCTTCTCACAAATCACAGCCGGTTATGGAGCCCAAACACGCAACGCAAAACGACAGGGCATATAGAACACCCAGAACAAAAGAAAGCGAAGGTTACCACGGGGAAAAACAAAATGAACTACGCGCACAGCGTTGTGCGAAATACCCGAGCCCATTTGCTCCTTCGGGCGGTACAAACCCAGCCGAAGAGAGCAGCAGGTGTTAGAAACAAGTCTATAGAAGAGCGCAACCTCAAAGCGCGCCGTCACACCTCGCACAGTGCTTATACTGCAGCACCGCGGGCAAGAAACAATGAATCAGCCATCATTAGGGACACCTCGGCTGTTCGTGTCCTTCCTTTTTATTCGCCATTGTTATGGTCCTCTCACACCGTCTTCGGGACAGTTCGCTAACGAGGCACCGAACGATCCGAGAAGAGAGCGGTTCTATCGGCATCGCCCCGGGGCAATGAATAAGCCATGAATGCGCTCGGCCCACACGTAGAAAGAAAGCTATTTCGTAGAACCGCCGCCGATGAAAGCGAAATGTGAGGAATAAAGCCTTGCGCCACTCGCCGGCCTCCGTGTAGGGTTCCCAAATGCACCGCCACGTATCGTCCACCTGCGCAGTATTCACCTCAGGGAACGAACTCGGTCGAGATTCCGTTAACGCACTTTGTTCCCCCCTTGTCCGTCAGCGTTGAGCGGCACGCCGTGATCGATTCTCGTTAAAATGAATGTGCCATTACGGAACTAAACGGAAGAAAAGGGGCTATGGCAGTTTGGCAAAATTACGAAGGACACGGGCTGTCGCTAAAAGCACCGCAGGAGACGTTAAAAAAAAGCTTATAGTTCGTTTCTCTTAGCTTCGCGGCGACAGCAGGAGACGAGGATTTGTAAGCGCATTTGATAATGCCGACCTCGTTTCTTTGCACGCGCGGCTCGGTTCGAAATGACCTATTCTCTGTGTATAACGACAAATTTGCCTTCGATTAGTGAAGCAGTCGGTGGCGGCCACATCTTACGGCAAGCGACATAGATGTCGAGAGCTCGTTAGGCACGAGGGCCAAGTGTGGCCCCATAGCACTGGACCCATATTTCAGTCCAATTACTAAAGTCCGCACTGGACGTAAAGTCCAATCCATGCCACTGAGTGCGTATTAGCATTAAGCGGATATGTTTGACCACTAATTGGCCTAATCTTACCCATCTACGCGAATGATCTCTTCCAATCATTCATTAGGTGATCTGGCTAATGGTAAACTCGTGCTGAACGCCACATATTTATTTTTTAATTTCAACGACCATTCAGGCCGCTAGCTTCAATGTTTATTGGTGCAAAAACAACCTCCGTCTTGCACATACATTTTGCGAACACGCTGACCGGTGCTATGGAGCGAAACCGTAAAATCCGGTATCACAGAAAACGCCAAGCAGAGTGCTTGCTCGCGGTTTTTTTCATGGATACAGGCCCAGGAGCCCATTTGCGTGTGACGTCAAGCGACAACGCCGCAGAGAAACGTGTCTTGAGACTTGCGCCATTCTACAGAGTATAACAGTACATTGCAACCCTGTCATCTTTCCTAAGGACATCTCGACTTACAGGACTGAGCGGTGCGTCCTAGCGACCACATACAGATTTATTATGTAGCGTTCTGGCGTGTTTACGTACTCTATGTGCATGTTCTCCGTCGAGGCGTGCAACAGAGCGACCCGCATGACAAACGAATGGCCAACGCCAAAGGCTGCGGCGCCATCTGCTTCACAAAAATCGAAGCACCTTCGCAGCAAAGATATTGTCTTTTGTTAGGCATGGCGGCGTCAAAACAGACGGCTGATCTTAAAAAGAGGACGTAACACTGCTCGAAGAGAGATCAGGTTAAGCGGAAGCTGATTTTACGTTTTACGTTTTGTTCTCGCGACGAAGAGCAAGTAACGGGACTCAATACATATCGAAGCGGGTGGCGAGGGCTCCGCCGTGATGTCATGCTACAGCTACGGAATCCACGCAACGCCCGCAATGCTAAATGAAAAAGTCAGCGCGCATACGTAATCCGGGGAGCACTTTATAGCGGTCTACGCGTAATGCGGAACATACTAAAGATCTCTATTGGGAACAAGAAGCAAACGCTGGCGACGACTATCTGCGACGGTAAACAATCCGATCACAATTTCTATATCATGAGGACCCAGCCATAATAGTTGGTGACAACGAAAGACAGTAAACGCTGATTAAACGAGATCGTTAGGGCAATTGACGAACCTAAATAATTACGAACCTAAATGTTCAAGTGACGGGTGGCCGCCACGCACGACACTGACGTATACATATCGCCATGAAAGCCTATGCCTTTCGGCGAAAATGGCCAAGGTTGTGTTTGCAATGCCGGAGTACACCTGATTTCTTGAACCTTCCAGCATTGCTCACGTGGACTGAAATATACATATGCATTTGTGATACCATTTAGTTCTCCCTCAATACTACAAGTTGCCCTCCGGCGCTGGAAAATGCCGTAGCAAATTTGTTTTGCATTGAAGCATGTAGTTACGTAATCTTTATCGGAGTAATATTGTTATATAGCGAGGATAGCAGCCCCACTTTTCTATCTTTATTCCGGATGCTCAATAGTGTTTGTTTAAAAAAGTTTAAAACATGTTTGTTATTCCTCGCTAAGTTCGGGTGGCACATATTCTGCGCAGGATGAGGCTAGGTTCTATCTCTCCTTTGCTCCACTGCCCGTTTGCTGCCGTTTTCATCCACATATAAAAAATTAGCTATACAAGCGCACATTCCCTAAGTTTGCGCAAAGGAACACCTCTCGCTCAGCAACCAGGGCTATTCCGGATAGTCGTGTTTCTGGTTGGTCGGTCTAATAATGATGAATGAAAATGGCAGAGGAGATAAACAAAGACCGAGAGGTAGCTTTCGAATAACATACCCCACGACAGTAGCTGGCAGAGGTCTTTCCGCACGTTTCGCTATATGCCACACGCTATACCCTGTGTAGAAACGCTCTTTTAAGATGGAACGAATCGGAAACAAACAAAACCAAAATCAGCGAAGAACAGAAGCAAAAAAAAAAAACACGGCGCGAGATACTGCCGAGGAATTAGAAACGTGAGGATCAGTCAGCCGGAGCCTCGCTCGTCCGCGAGCCTTTGTTTACGATCTCGACCTTTTCCCGTGCGAGGCCTCGCCTTGCCGAGGGAATCTCGTTCCCCAAACCGTGCGTTTACTAGCGAACCTTGGCACGGAAACGTGCTCAGTCCCTCGCACGGGTGACCGACCCATGCACTATATAACCCAACGAGAGCAACTCGCGCGCAGCCAGTTTAAAAACCCCGAATCACCGGTGCACGCCTGCAACGCCTCTCTGCACTCGCGGCGGCTGCAAATAGCCTCGGGAATCTGCGCCAGCCACAACCACTCGACGCGTTTGTTGTGTGCGCACGCTTGCGCCCCGTGCGTTTGTGTGTTCGCATACGTGACTCAGTGCGAATGCGTAAAGTCTGTATGCGTGCGTTTGTGCGTGTGTGCGTGTGTGCGTGCGTGTGCGTGTGTGTGTGTGTGTGTGTGTGTGTGTGTGTGTGTGTGTGTGTGTGTGTGTGTGTGTGTGTGTGTGTGTGTGTGTGTGTGTATGTGTGTGTGTGTGTGTGTGTGTGTGTGTGTGTGTGCGTCTGCGTGTGCGTGTGCGTCTGCGTGCGTTCGGAGTGCCCGTTAGTGCAAGTGCTCCAGTGCGCGCGCGTCTGTCAGCTGTGTGACCCTCACTGCGACAGGCGCGTGCGCAGGCGGCGCAAGTCGCTCCACGGGGCCTGCGGGCGCGCGCCGACGCGTGTCCCAGCCACGGTGTTCTACGCACAACGGGCGCAAGCGCCAGCGATTGCGGTTGGTTGTGGGCTCTGCGGTAAATAATCGCCGCCATTGCCGCACGCGCCGCCGTGAGCCTTAAATAGAGCAGACGCGCCCGAGCGAGCAGCAGCAGCAGCCAGCCAGCCTTTGCCGGCGACCTCGCGCGAGCTATGATTGATCTTGACGGCGATTGCGGTGCGTGCTTTGGCTTCGTGCCGGTGTGTCTCGTCCTCGTCTTGGGTCCCGTCTGCTGTAGCTGACACTGCGCGGCTACTTTTGCCGTCGAGGCGGTGGAGATAACGTTAGTAATAGCAGCATGAGTTGCGAAGGTAGGAACTAGGTATAGCGCTCTCTTTAGGAGAAGTAGTAAGGCAGGACGCCTCCGGCCACGGGAGACGCTCTTAAGGCAGTGCGTTTCAGAAGGGCTCGCTCTGCGTGTGCTCCGCCCAGCCGTGAACATGAACTTACGTGCAATGTCCAAATTAACTATGTTAAAACAATTAGAAAAGGCAGTAACAGCGTGTCACCAAAACGGCACCTACCTAACATCCTGCACCGCCCATCGCAATCTCATAGAACTACGCATCGCACGCGTTTTGGGGACTTCCTCATTTTTTCTTTTCATTAAAATAAAGTAATATAAAGAAGTATGCTAACCTACATAATGCTCACGGCTATACTCCCGTTCACATAATAGTAATAATACTGTTTGAATTTACGTCTGTTGTATGTGCGTCCTGGTCCACAACAAAAATGCACGTAAGTACCCAGGTAGTCGGCATTCCGAGTGTGTCAGTTTCAAACGAAAAATAAATGAAGAAAAAGAATTGAAAAACAAACAAGTATAAAATTAATAAGTAGAGGAATGTATTCAGAACACAATAGCGCGTCATCTCCATACGTTGAGGTCACAACAACATCACAATACTTTTTTTCACCGCGAACTTGCAATTCTCACTGTTCGCTCGTTGACGTTTCTACGCACGCGCGAGACCGGAAATCGAAGCTAGAAAGCCAAGTTCGAACCCAACAGCAGCAACGGTCGATTTACCTTTCTTCTTTTTCTGTTTTTTTTTCTTTCCTTTTTCACCGACGCCGTGACGGCAGGACATGACAAAGCGAGTTAACAGAATCCAACAAGGCGAGTTGGATGCAGCTTTTGTTTTTCTTTTTCTAAAACGCCGTCGTCGGCGAAAAACGCGGGTGATCGATGGGACAAACCTTTCGAGAGAAGCGCGCGTACTTGCGTCGGTGCCAAGCGGCCGCCCGTAAAGCGCCGCGTTTGCGTAAGCAAATCGCCCAACGCCTCCCACCACGCGCGATTCCAGTCCCCGCGGGCCGCCGCTTCGTCTTCCTCTCGCTGAAGGCGGAAGGGGAAGAAGACAGAGAAAGCGCCGATGTGTTTTTCGTATGGCCCAGCGCGTTGCACACTGGAGACTCTCGACAAACAAGCGCTGAAAGGCGCGATCGCTTCGCTTCCTTTTCACGTGCAGCGCATATGTCAACCAACAAGAGAGAGAAAATACAGAGGAAGGCAGGGAGGTTAACCAGAGGTTGTTCCGGTTGGCTACCCTGCACGGGAGGAAGGGTTAAGAGGGATAAAAAGAGAAAGACAGTGGATCAACCAACAAAAGCACACGCTTGCTTATATAGAGGCAAACTGTGGAGCTGCGTTTACTGGGGTTTAGGCGACGAGAAGTTTCGAGAGGTGGCTACACGCATGAAATTAGCCGAACCGCCTTCTCGAACGCAGCCGTTCGCGCTTCGCTGTTTGTATGCACAGGTTGCGTCGAATGAATAACCATCGAACTGAGCAAGCAAGTATGGTCTATTCAACAGCCAGGCTTCATCCGTTATCGCTCACAGAAAGGGCATTGGTGAAATCCGAGACATTGTAAGTTTGCGATAAAGGTTCTTTGCATGTTTTCTGCATGCAGGCTGCTGGCGATTTCAAAAAAGAAAAAAAAAGAACATACACACATCTGTTTAAGCATTCGTGCTGCGATTCTTTTTTTTTTTCTCTCCACATCTGGTACGCTTACGTAAATCGCCAGGGCCACGCACATCTGTAGCTTCTCATTGAAGGAAATCACAAAAGCCCAGACCCGTGTTCACACTCACCAGTCTTAAGAAGGCTACACAGACCACCCGGAGCGGTCGGCAGTTGCCCAGTCACAAATTATTTTTGCACGATAAAAGGCGCCCTACATTCTATACTGTCGTAATCCGCCTCCTTTTCCGGTATCACTTAGCTAATTCGCTTTCCCTACAAAGTTTTTTGTCCTTCTCTTTCTAGAGTTTAGGCATTATTATACTCTCTCTAATTTAAAGCCACGCTCCACTGTCACCCTTGCATCGACCATTGATAGTCCGGGGTCCTCTTCTTATTATTTTTTTTTTGCGTGCTTCTGCAAATTCCGCTGTCTCTGCACGCAGAGCTCCACTTCGACTACCTCGTAATTTACACATTCCCGTCTATACTTAGCACGCGATGCGAACATTCAGACACATCGCGACGATGGCGCGCGAATTCCGTCCATTCCGGGACGCGTATCGCGGCGCTAACAAGGGCGCGTCTCTTGCTTCAAGGCCGGGAACGTGGGAAACACACGTCGACTGGGCAAAGAAAGAAGGGAAGAAAGAAAGGAAAAAAGCTCGAGAATTGAGAAAAACATGCAACGAAAGCAAAAGTTCGAAAAATATAGAGAAAGTTAAGGCGGCCGCCGCCGAGACGGTGCGTGATAAGATCGCGCATAACTTCACGCGGACGAGCCCTACAGCTGGCAGAGAGGATGCCGCACCGGCCGACGGCCGCGTGCGCCAAAGAATGCAAACAAGGCGTTTATCAGCGCGCGCACTACATACAGCGCACGCCATGGCGAGACAGCTTTACCTTAGACAAAAATATCTGTAGAATAGAGCACTCGTTAAAATGGCAATTAAACACCGCTCCCGTGTAGACCCTCCGCTTCGTGTCCCTTCCCGATCTCACGGACCAAAACGCATGCCGGGTGGCTGACAGCATGTCGCTAGTCTCGAAGACAGACGGTGTCTGCGGAGTCCATCAGCATATAGCACAGCGCAAAGAATGGCGTAAACGAAGTTTAAACAGAGACACATTTCTCAACTTCCACTTAATGCGCGGATTGTTTGCTTGTTTGTCTGTTTGTTTGTTTTTTCGCTCTGTCTCACAATTATTGCTCTACGTCCTCGGAAATGTGATAGATAGACAGCAAAGCTCAAATATTGATAAAAGAAAAAAAGGAAGAAAACTCACATCGCTGTAAGGGCGCAACTGAAGACAAGAACACTTGCCCGATTCGGCGTCCTTAAGAAAGCAATCGTCTGTTCTTGTTAATTTGGCAGAAACGTTTATACATTGCCGCAAACGCGCTAGAAACAGATATCGTGAAAAAAAAAAAACCTTTACGCTGGAAGATTCAGAACCGCACAACGATGAAGTTCACGCGGTCAACGGTGATACTATCTGATACGTGCCGATAACGATGAAAAGCATTCGTAGCGCACATAATAGCCACTGTTTTGCGATGTAGGACGCGATATAATTGAATAGCTCTTACAGTGCGAGAAGTACCAAGCTGATAAGATGTCACAAATCGTTCACAGGTTCATTTCTTCGATGGTATAGAAGGGCAAATATGTAGAAAAAACCGAATCTTCGTTTCTATTTTCTCGTCTTCGGAATATACGTATAGGCGCGATAACACACCTTCATTATCAAAGCATCCTCATTTCCTCTCCGTACTCTACTTTACATGATAAGGACATCCGCTGATAAAAAAAGAAGCACTGTAAAGAACGCAACATTGTTCGTGACAACAGTGCGAACAAGGACAAAGCCCGTAATCCTGTCGTGTTGAACAGTGACAGATGGGCACGCAACTTATTTCTCCGTGTGGGTTAGCGTCGGTATCACAGGAATGCAGGTCACAGCTGCAGGCGTACACCGCACTCTTTGTCTTGGCGAATTATCTATTTCGCTCAGCACCTAAAGTATACCGGCCCGTAGGTGCGTGGAATCCTAGCGAACATTCGTGCAAAGGTGGACAGAACGCAGCGGACGTTAGCGCTTCCCAGGCCGGATTTTGCATGAAGAGCAGGTCGCTTGTGGCCCATACCGTTAGTTCGGTGCAGTTCTGTGGAAGCGCGCGCACACATTTGATTCGCCTATCTCAAAGAAACGTCTCGGCTATGCGGAGAAGGACGCAGCGCGCGGTATCTCAACTTATCTTTCCCAAGTTTGTGTTCTTTAACACACGCTGGGAAACAGAGACGAGGACAAAGGCATATATCACCTTTCGGTTATGGCGTACAGATTGGTGTCGGCGACTTGTTTCTGCTAGTTCTGGGCAGGGTAAGCAAGAAAACAGTACCTTGGGACATCCAACTGCGGGTAAACTGAGCTCCCTGAACATTGATGACTGTGGCTCGATGTCGCTCACTGTGGAGAGTACTGCTGCACACGGCCACTTCGCTGTAGGCATTACCGTGTTTCACGGGATGTTCGATGCGCTACTTACCGTCAGAAATGGCGAAATATGCTTTCTTTTTTAGTTCCTTCTTTTTTTTTTTTGTAATGGAAGCAAGCAATAAGTGAATTGTGCATGTGCTTTAGCACAGCAATTCCTTTTACTTTCTCTAGAAGGCGGCATGACTGACCCTTCCGTACAGCTAGGATTAGTTAAAAAGAGCGAGGGAGAGATTTATTATGGTACCAGAGTTGAGAGGTCGGCCTGAATCAAAGTTCGGACCTACATGCTCAACGACGGGGGAAGGGAAATGGCATTAAAAGTACAACGTCATTACGTGCACTTGTCAGAAAATGAAGAAACCTTCATCCTACCACGTCGAATTTATTTCAATAGAATCTGCAGCTCGTTGGGCTAAAAACTGTGCAACGTTGAGACATTCAGCAACAGTAGACCACAATTCGTTACTTAAGGTGATATTTAGGAACTTAGAAATATTGCTGATACTTTTTGGGGAAGCGGCTACTCATAAAGCTTGAATCTTCCGCAGCAAAGTTGCTATTTGCGATAAAAGAAAGAAAAACAAAGGGTGACCGGCATAGAGACGTGACCACGGCGCATACGCCATGCCATACGGCGCGGTGAGGTCACTGTACACGACCGCTACGCATACTGCGGCCATCGAAATGCGACATACTAGTAAAGGTTCTGCAGTGACGTGAACCTGCTGCACCCAACTATATAGTCACTAACCAGGACACCTCGGTGACGGCGATTGCATCACGCTGCGCAAACTCGCGGTCACGTAGAGTCAATAATGGTGCTTTGCACACAGTGATGTAAAAGGAAAAAAGGATTCATCTAATTTATATGATGCGCCCAAAATAGACAGGACAATCGTCCGGCAACCTGTGCATTAGGTCGGCCTAACAAAGGAAGTGGAGGGGGGGGGGGCGAGGGGGGGGGGGACACTGAAAGAAATTAAAGGAGCAAGTAAAAAAATACATCAAGTAAAAATACGATTACTACGCCAAGCCAGCAAGCTTTTATGGCGAAATAGAACGTCGAATCGTGTGCAGATAAGTGCAGCCACTGTTTCTCGTAAGAAGCCTCGGCAAGTGACCTCGGTGTTTTATCTAATGAGCTCGCCTTGCGACGGCGTACACCTGCAAATTAACAGTAATGAAGGCTGTGCTACTACACTGCATTTAGTACGTGGTGAGCATGAAAGAAAAAACAAAAACGGACAACATGTACAAAGTGCAGCAGTCACTCAGCCAAACTACCACATTGCTGAACACCGCACCGCATTTGATCGGGAGCCGTGTTCGTGTTGAATTGGGCGCGATCTACAAATTTATTTACAGTTGGTATAATGCGCGTGGTTTATGACCACTCCGTTGACAACACCAATCAAAGAGCACAGCTACTTGACGGCAGTATACTAACGAATCTATTGGCAAACTTACGAGGCCCTTTGCCATATATATATCTACTGCAGAAAAAAAAAGAAAGAGGACAGAAAGAAAGACGCAGACAAAGGCGGCGTATTTGACAATTTCCGATTTTTGCTGTTTGTTTTGTTTTCACTGGCCCCCATAGAGTGCTTCCACCGGGTTCCTATGCGCATTGCAACAGGCGGTATATACCCAGCTCCGATTGGGCGAAATCGTCGGATACAAGTAAGAGGCATCTTTCTCCCATCATAATTTTACTTTACCCACTTTCGTTTACTTCCTGTATAGGGTACATGCACTCGAAGTAAGACGCACTGCTCATAATGACTTAATCGACGTTCATTCTCTCTCTCTCCCTCTCTAAAACTATTTGTGGCAGTTCAGTGAGCAATATTATTTCTAAAGGAAATGCTTAATCGCTGAAGAAACCGTGCCAGTAACAAACACGATACGGAAAGGCTTCCATACAATCGATAATTTGAAGCAATGTAGGAATAATGCGCTGCTTTGTAGGATCAGAAGATGACGCACGTCGTAATGCAAAGAGTGCAGCGAAATGAGGAAGAGGAAAGTGGGGGAGAGGGGGCTCGCTTATTTCTCATCCGGTCACGGACCGAGAAATACGCTTCGGCAAAGTAGGTCTGACTGCATTCAAGCCAGGTAATTGCTGCAATCTAAGTTCGAACATACACAGCGGAGGCAAGCACAACGCGGTCACAGCAGCCATGCAGGCACGACACATAAAAGCATATAGCCTTTTTCTTGGCTATACTATACACTCCGTTTTCCGCATGGCAGGCAACGCCTACTAAGTGTGGAAGGACTTCTCCTGCGGCTTGCCTTAATGAGCGAAAAACAAAAGTCTGTCACTCATGCCATAACGTGAACCCAGTAAACATTTACATGGTCATTTCTGTCTTTTTTTTTTCATTTTGTGCACACCGAAATGGGGCCGCCGGGGCCGGGATTCCATCCCGCGACATCCTGCATAGCAGCGCAATTACGCCATAGCCAATAAGCCTCCACGGCATGTTACGTAGGCATGTGTCATACAGAATCGTAGACTCACGCGTAACACCAAGCCACATGCTCTTATGTTGCGAAATTTGACGTAATCATTGCGCCGAAGGCACTGCAGAACCGAACTCACTCACAATCGGACAAGCGGTGTGCACGACTCGTTTCTTCGGCCAGGGGCCACGGCGCACCGCTTAATTGCGCTCGCGACCAAAACCGCGCTTCACCCATGGGCAGCGCGAACGTGCACGAATAGTAGGCGGTTTAACGCAACTTCAAGTTCACAAGTTGTAGTTGTAGCATAGTGAAATAGTTCCTACGTTGAAGGGCGGTGCCAATCGAATACAACGCCTCTGCAAAACGTGCCAGCACGAGACGTCGATATGACAGCACTACACCAGCCAAAAGCTTCGGCACCTTTGCATGCCTGTTGTGAGCATTAAGGGCCGATTTACGCTCGAGCCGCCCATCGCCGCAAGCCGCACCGCACGCGTGCGGTCGCGCGAAAGATTGCACGTATCAAACACTTGTGCACAAATTTCGGTTTACAATGTGTAAGGTATACACTGCACACAGTGTAAATTGTAATTTATGCACAAGTGCTCGATACGTGCAATGTTTCGCGCGACCGCAAGCGTGCGGTGCGGCTTGCGGCGATGGGCGGCTCGAGCGTAAATCGGCCCTAAACGGAGTACAACAACAGCGGTCTCCGCATGGGCGCTACGCGGAATCACGAAAATGGACTACGTTTAACATATTGGCCGAAGCGTGCGTGCGTGCGTGAGCGAGTAGAGAGCTTTAGGTTAGGATACGCAAGAGGCTTGCGTACGCAAGAACTCGGGACCACGGTACTGCGTATGCGCAGACCACTATATACGTCCGTGTCTGCCATGCGCAGTACCGTCGCCCCTAATTCTTGCGTACGCAAGCTGCTTGCGTCCCCTAACCTAAAGCTATCTAGGGCGTGAGTGCTTTCGGCGGACTTGCTTAAACATAGTGCGCGCGGCTCTCGCGGCCTTGCTGACACGGCGCGCCCGCGTTCGGAGTGGCTTCTGCAAATTGTTTCCTTAACAAATGCGTTTAGGCCTTCTTAAGGTGTACTCGTTAGGTTTTTAAAAAGAGTGCGTGCGACTACAGTCGCAGCTGGCCGGTGACCACGCAAGGGCAGCCGCGTTGCTTTGCGGTGCCGTGTAAAAGAGGGAGAGACAGATATGTCGACTAGGCGAAAGAGTTTCGAAACGCCCATGTAAGTCAGCGCCTCGAACGCGGCGCCCATGGAAAAGGCGTCGTATAAGAATGCAGAATATCACTGGCCTAAGAGCGCGAATAAGTGTACGCCTGCCCGCCTGTTTACGAACACCCCCGTGCCTGTTCGTCTGGCTTCGTAAACTGCTTGTCAAGGTCATTACTACGTGAAGCAAGGCGTTCATCGAATTACCGCTGGTACATGAGAGAGCGAAAAGAGCTTTTTCTTTCTTTCTTTCTTAGATAAATTACGGAAAGGTTTGCCTGGCGTCACTCCTCCAAATGGGAATGATACAAGGAAACCAATGTAAAAAAAAACGATACGTGAATAAACACTAGCGGCGTATACACACAGCTCAAGTTGATGCAAAGGTGTGAAGCGCGAAGCGCGGGAAGGACAACTGACGACGAACACGAGCACTCATGTTTGTTAACGGTCACTGCCTATATACTGTTCACGGCGCACACGTCTGCAGCAAAAAATGGCCGTATCCCCAAATTAGCTCACTCTTCCACCTTAACTCAGATTGAGGAACCATGACTGCCAGCGGTTGCAATACGATTACAACGGAACAATAACGATTAAAAGCGATTCTCGCTAGGCGGAACTTGTCGCTGACGGAGCGCGAAAGATGAACAGCTTTATTCGCGCATTTTTTTTTTTTTTCGCGGAGAAACAAGGAAGTGTAGGTCTTCTCGAGCTCTACTTTGACCCATGCATTTGATATGACCGGCAACTTCAATAAAGCGGGACCTTGTCAGCATCCCGCACAGCCTTATCGGACACCGGAGAGCAGTCGGAACTGCCCCACATGCCATTGAAGGCCTCAGAGTGAACGACTTCTACGGTTCAAGATAATATATTCACCTGCAAAGTATTTAAGCGATGAGTGGGATGACAGTAAGATAACCGCTTGACACAGAACGTTTTTTTTTTCTTTCGCGACTTCATTTGGCCAGACTTTTCTTAGCATAGGAACCGAATACGCGCGGAATCGCGGTATCAACTGACCGTACTGGTTGGCTGCACAATCGGACGCTGCATGCGTACGACAGGTGTCTACCACGTTGATTGATTAATTGCCTGATTGGTTTTACTGCCCAAACAATTGGCCAAACAATCACCTGGGCAATTGCTTGGGAGACAGACACGAAAGTTGAGGATGGAAGGATGAAGGTGTTTTGTCGAATATGCAAACGGCTATACGGCGATGTATTCCGACGACTTGGGATAATTAACGAGCGCCTTGAAAACTAAGCAAAGCAGCATTTCTTACATTCCGCTCCCACCGGAATTCGACAGCCGCGGTATCGGGTATCGCGCCCGTGATCTCGTGCTCAGCCACTACAATGCTGTGTCGAACGAGTCACGCTGGAACATGCAGCTCAATAGCTTTCGGCCAATGTGGAGTGAAGTAAGCTTGTCATCGGCGCTTTAAAGCAAGTGTGTACACAAGGCTGAAGTAAACATGAACATGAAGCAGAGGTCGGCAGTAAACCTGCTGTCTAATCTGACACGACCTGCACACGTTCATACTTGCTTGGATATATATATATATAGTGAGAGAGAGAGAGGGGGGAGGGAGGGAGGGAGGGAGAGAAACTTTACTAAACTGCAAATCACTTTAAGAAGGGTTGGTCGGAGCCCCTGATTCCAGGGCCCCACTGGCATCTGCCGCCTGCCTGACCTGGCTATTTAAGGACTTTTGTCTTGCCAAGTCGGAGAGGGCGTATAAGTATCCAATTTAGGCACACGCTGATGTCATTCCGAATGTGGCACGGCCTCACTTGGTGACGTCTCCAGCCGCTCATTGTGTTTCTTCGAGTAAATTGTGCGAAATATGCGGTCCTTTGTCTAACTTCATTTTTTTTTCATTTTTTTATTACAACAATGAGACCAATTTACCTGACGCCAACCACTCGTAAGAATTACCCTTCCCCGCACCTCGCCTCTTCTACCTTCGAACAACGTATGTGGCAGACTTCACAGACCTCCGTGGAGCATTTCCTGACCATAGGCTTGTCAAGATTATATTAAATTGCCTAACCTACCGTAAGTGCGCTTGCTTCCCAGCAAACATCCATATTACTGCCGCCGGCTAGGCGGCACACATTACTTTGTGCCTCCACACTCTAAACAAATGTACCATCAGTCCGGAATGAAACGCCGAAGAAGAACGAATGAAGAAAAACACCTCTTACACGTGAATACCTAAATGTGAGATGTGCATGTGATCGCGGCTCAGGCGGACGCTAAGAGCGTCATAACTCCAAAGCAAAGCCTAGGCGAGTTTAACAATTTATACAATCCACGTCAGCCACAACCGCTACAGTAATACAGCCGACGAAATCACCCACTGTCCCTACTCCCCATGACAGCCCAGCTATAGTTTCCTTCTTTCCAACAACTACTTCATTTTCGTAGCGCCAAGCTCTCTTCTCCGACAGGACAGACGTGCTCTAATCGCCCCGTGTGCTTGCAACTTTCCTGGTAATCAAACTCGTGTGAAGGAAGTTGGTGGTCTCCGGAGGCTTTGGGCTGGGGCAGCCCTTACACCTTCCGCAACCTGTGTAGCCACCGTAACCTGGGTCCGGGGCTCAGCACCTGAGTACACTGCGAAATGCTCAAGGTGCTCTAGCTCCCCGTGCGAAGCGCATCCTTGCCATCTGCTGCCGGCAGTGTCCAGGGACAAATGCAACAAGAGAGAAAGTGCTTAGCGGTGCCAGGGTATACGGACCGACCAACCCACAGGCTATGCGAACGTTTAATTATGGACAATGAGTGCCACACGCCACTTATGCAGCTCCTTCGCAAAGAGAGACTGAACGCAATTATTTAACAATAATGTGCTGTGTGGCTAACCATTCCATAAAAAAGAAGAAGAAGAAAAAAGAAAAAAATGATGCAAGCCGGGAGAAGTAGACCACCGAAGGGCCGAATATTCTACAAACACGAAAAATAAGCCCTGGACGACTAAGAAACACGGTGGGAGACAGAAAAGAAAGCAGCAAGCGCAGAAAGGAAAACAAGGAAATCAATGCAATTAGAGTATCGCTCGAGTCAAAGCACAGCCCGCTGCAAGTACACGGCGCAGTATTTGCAACACAACACGATACAGTCGCCATACCACCGACGTTCGATATTCGATCGAAATATAAATAACTACCCAAAAAGCAAAAAAAAACACAAGCCAGCCAGCCCTGCGATTAACGAACTCTGCCTAGCTGCCCTCTATCAGGACTGGCTTCAGTCGAGCTTATATCTCATTCCACGCGACCCGAGACTTTCTGCGCCGTCGGCGGTGTCTGACAGCACGCTAGATAGGTCGGTCAACCCGAGACGCGAGGAGGGAGGGAGGGGGGGGGGGGATGAGGTGGCTGATTACGTCGACGACAACCCGAGCGCGGATATCCAGGTCGCTTTATCCATTAGTCGTCTCGGTGCTGGCGGGCACGCTTGGCGCCAACAAGCGTTCGCGCCGCGCAGTCCGAGCACAGTGCGACCGAAAGGGCACCGCTGACGTGCGGTCACGTAAGACTCATGAATTTTGATGGAAAGGTCGAAGTGTCGCGGATCCGATGCAGTCGAGGCATCGCACAGAATCGCACGAGGAGAGGCCGTCGCGGGCGGCTGTTCTGCCGAAGGCCACTCGACGCATGCGCAGTTGCTTGTTTTCGCGATATATATTATATATATATATATATATATGTGTGTGTGTGTGTGTGTGTGTGTGTGTGTGTGTGTGTACGAACGACCGTGTTTCTCTGCGTCTTCGTGGTCACGTAGTGTAAATCTAATCTGGGACACATCGATGCGTGAACGGAGAGAGAAAGGAGCTAACGAAGACAAGCGCGAAATGACGGTTAGAGAAGAACTGCAGGCTGTGCACGCCTTGTCCAAACGTTACGTGAGGTGATGGAACACCGGAACTTTCGAATCGAGTCGAACACGAGATATATGAGAAATAAAATGGATCTCGGAACATTAACTCAAATACAGTTAGTCGGCTTTTCCGATTGCAAAAGTAGAAAAGAATGAAGCATGGTGATGAAAGCCGGTAAGTGTTCTTTTCATTCAAACATGTGATACTGCAGTTAGTAATGCGCTGAACTGCTAAATCAGCAACGCTTGTGACATCGTGAGCGGTGAAATAGCACCGGTCGTTCTCGTTGGCTTACGAAGGGCACTTGAAAATTCCTAATCATCAGAGGTACGAGCCCCTTTTCATAACAGACAGGCTATTATAGTCGTAGAATTACTCCAAATTCTGCGCAACTGAGTATTAAAAGAATTATAATCTTAAACTTTCGAATCCGATGATTCAACCTCAATCAAAGCACACTGATATCCGAAATTTCAATAATTTCGAATAACTTATTCCACAAGCCGTGTCTACAACGACTTGGTGGAGAGGAACCAACCAGACGCCTGTTCACTCGCGACGAAAGAAAAAAAAAAAAACTACAGCGAATAAATAGTGGTCATATTGAGTGAAAACGTTTTGATGAACGCATCATGTATATGCTAATAGGTCGCAGACATGGTAAGCAGGCCTGGAATTATAGGGCGCATTGCCAGGAAGAACTCGCTGTAACCATTTACATAAATTATGGCAGGTCGCAAAAGTGACATTTCCGCTTGCCCCAAGGGTGAGAGAAAGAGCAGATGTCCGGGGACAGCGTTATCGACCATGACCTTCTAGTCATCCACGGGGAGGCCGACACGTTCTGACTTTCCTTGGCACATTTCTGAGTGATTTAATCTGATCTCAACGGCTTGTTTTGACGGAAGATTGCTACAGCAGTTGCTAAAAAAAAAGAGAAAGAAAAGAGAAATGAAATAGAATTACGCTTAAACGAAACCTTTCAGAAAACGATGAAGGACAGGAACATCGATGAATAGAAATAGAAATTTGGCCAGGAAATGACAGCTTTGTAATGATTGCCGGTTACAGCTATCAAAAACAATCAGGGTAGAGAAACACGACAGATAAAGCGCCCTTCCCCGCATCCACAAGGATCCGCAATATTCATAAATCATTTTAAAGCGGACGTCTACGTTTTGCAAGCACTGCCACTTTCGTGCAGACGACAAATCGCGTTTCGGATTTTCTCCGACGGCACAGTTAGAGGCGTACGCAGCGCAAAGCCGTCTACGCGCGGACAAGCTTGAACCAGCGCTAACCAGGCACCAGTTAAGTTACCAGCGCCTGGTACCGACATACTCATCCACGCGTTCGTGTTTTGTTTTCTTTTGCAGCGCTCGAGAACTCCACGCCCACCAGGTACCAGCAGAGAAGAAAAATACTTGAGCAAGACACGACCACTCACGTACCGGTCCAGTGACGACGTAGGAACCCTTGTTGCTCCGCCACAACATCTCGCCGGGCGCGCGTGGTATATTGCATTCACGAAACAGTAGGAGGAAAAGCGCACTCGGCCACGAAAAGCGACGTGGAAGACACGAGCCCGCAGAAAGGGGCTGCACTCGAGACACCTTCGTCGCAATGTCCACGGAAACGATCCTGGTGGCACGCGCGGAGCACGCAAGCAACCATAAGGCACGTGGCCCGCTCGCCGTCTCCGAGAGAGTGGTCAATCCGGGAAGACGAGCCCGGCCGTACAAGCGAGGAAGCGTGCAATAAAAAACCCCGACGGCGGCGGCGGCGGCGGCAGGGCTGCGGCGACGGCTTTTCCGCCAGCGCAACAACTGACGTCTCCTCCTCGACCGCTACCGTCGCCTCGCCGGCGGTCCATTTCTTTCTCCGTTCTTCTCTACTCCTTTCGAACGCACTGGATGGCGACGCCCTCCCCTCTCCAGCACAGTTGCGTTCGCGTGTAACGAAAGGGCAGCCGCGCAGGTGTGTGTACATACAAGTGGCAGCGAGAGCGGGGAGTTGACGTGTAGGAGAGAAGCGGGAGAGGGAACTCTTTCCAGCCTGTTGGAGCAGAAGAAAGGCGCGTAGCGGAGACAAAAAAGGACGCGGAGACAACAAAGACCAAATGTCAGTGGCAGCCACGCGCAGAGCAAGGAGAACATGGCTTGGAAGAAAGCTTAAGAAACAAGGTTGCTGGGGAGGGACAGAGAGAGGTAGGGGGGGGGGGGGGGGGGGAGGCTGTCGCTATCTTCTGCTCATGTGCGTCTGGGCACGCTCCTCCTTGTCGGACTGGTCAAGCGTCCGGCATAGACCGCACGCGCGGACGCAGGAGCGAGGGGCAAAGCGAGAGGAGAGAAACGTCAGGCAAGGGGCCTGACCGGACTGCCGAGTCCAACGCGCAGGGGCACCTGCGTTCGGCGATTCGCTCGGCCCTTTTCTTACTAAAGGCTGCCGGCGGCAGGGCGAACGCGACGCGCGCCCGCGCTTCGATGTTTGCCAGCGGCGCCGTTTGGCAGCGTCGGCGGCGGCGTGCCGCTTCCATTGCGCCAAGTGGGGCGCGCGTGCCGCAGGCCGGCAAAGGAACGCCGCCGTATTTCCGACCGGCGGCGCCACGGCAGTCACGGAACGACCCACAGCCAGCGGCCGAGACGTCTCGCACTGCACCGGCGACCGAGCCAAGCCGAGTT
Source organism: Dermacentor andersoni (assembly GCF_023375885.2). Classification (NCBI taxonomy): domain Eukaryota; kingdom Metazoa; phylum Arthropoda; class Arachnida; order Ixodida; family Ixodidae; genus Dermacentor; species Dermacentor andersoni. The sequence continues at coordinate 127,039,308 of NC_092815.1, read as the reverse complement.
GGCTGAGCTGCCTCCTTTTTTCTTTTTTTTCGCGTGCCTCTACCGCAAACTCCCGTGTGTATCTCGGGCCCTTAACCTCGCGCGCAAGAAAACAACACCAAAGAAAGGGTAATAATAATTTAGCCTACTAAAGGTACGAGCCATCGCAAAAAAGGAACTGTCAGGGAGCCGTTGTCGACTACGAGGAAGTGACATTTCTTCGTATTCCATTTTTTTTCTCTTCTTTTTGCAATAGAACGTGTACCTCTCACATCAAATGATCTGCACCTCTGTCAACTCTTCTAGGACACCTTGAAACGAGGTGCCTCAATTTATATAGTATACTGTGGAATGAACAGACTTTCACACTTGTTAGGCACTAGTATATTGCGGGAAATTTCCGTGTCACCCGCCATGTTGGCTCCGCGGCTATGGCTGCCTGCAGCTGTGCACGAGGCCACGGATTCGACTACCGATCGCTGCGGCCGTGTTTCGGTGGGGACGAAATGCGTAAACGCTCATTCGCTTGGAATTTACGTGCACGTTAAACAACCCCCGGTGGTCCAAATTATTTGGGAGCACTGCTTTGACAATGTCCATGCGCGCGGCAGCATTGCCTATGGTTACATAATGAACCAACTAGCCCAAACCAAACCTTTATTGCTTTTATAACCCACTGTGCAGCTTTGGGATATTAAATTCCGCCATCTTGTTGTTGTTTTTTGAATTTTCGAGGAGGCTGTCGCCCTTTAGTGACGCTTTATCACTGTTGTTATCTAAGATTCGGTAACCCCAGCCATTTGACGCAAATAAAGATGGCCAGCCCCTCATTCAAGAACTTACTCGCGAAGATCTCCCCTACTCTACTGTATCGCAAAACAAATCCGCTCACCCCCATGGCTTGGTGGTTTCAAATAATTAATTGTTGGGATAGTTGCTTTTGCGTAGCACTTGTCCTTGGCTCCCTTTCTTGTGTCTGTGACTGTTTGCCGCGCTAATTTACCTATACAGTTTTGCCACTCTAAAGCTGGACGATCCGGAAGCTGGACGATTCTTCACTTCTTACATTTCTGCGCCCCTCCCCCCCTTATAGTGTAGCAAACCGCCTTTTCAGTTCTTTCAGTTTGGCTGTATTGCTTTTTCTGTGTGCTAGAAGGTTTGTTTCACTCAAGCTTCTGCGTTTATTTTGATCGATGTTTTTAGTGTACTATTCCTCCTGCATCAGTCTGCTGTATGTGTTAACATTTGGAACTGATATTACGCATGCTTCCTTCCGTAATAACTTATTGGCCTTGAAGGTCTGTAAAAAAAGAAAGAAATTCAGGCAGCACTCTTCTACGATGACTATTGAAGCATGCGAATTGCAATCTTCTTAACGTGAAAAGGACTTCGGAGTAATTTTGAAGGAGTTATTTCTTTTCAGTGAAGAGGCGCTGTGAACGACGTTAGACCCACGAAAGTGGTTAGATAGACAGCCAGAAAGAGCGCTTGTATGATAATGTCAAGAATGCTATTTGCATTATAAAGACGGAGGGACGGACGGACGGTTTTCCTCGCTGGGTTAGCATAGAAATGCTTCCGCATTTAATAAACAAATAAATATGTTCTCTGCCTTCCTCCTTTCTTTCGTCTCTGTCTCACTCCACGTACTACGCGGTGTTTCACGGTACACACTTGCTCATGCGCAGCCAATGACGCAAAGAGAAAGTGCGCCTGGAGAACGCGTCGCAGCTTCGCAGTGTAACGAGGGTGGCAGCGTTGCACACGCTGGCCAGGCGATGGCGTGACGACAGAGAGGGCGCGCGCGAAGAATAAAAGGGGGCGGACACCCCGAAACAAAAGACGAGCGTCTTATCTGACGCACACGCGCGCGCGATCGAGATAAGAGAAGCGCGTGGTCCACGCCACACTCCGTACGCGAACAAGTCATACGGTGCGTGCGTGCGCGCGTGCGTAATCGAGTGTCGTATATACGGCCCGAAAAGAGAGATAACGGTTTCACGGACGACGCCTACGAGATAATGCGTCAACGCCCGCAGTCATGGTGTAGAGGCTCCGCAGTGGCTCCCGTTTGTGGCGCAACGAAGACAGAATGAGGCCAATAGCACGCCGAAAACAAGCGGATATATAAACTAGGAAGAAAAACAAGAAAAAAATGTAAATGACAAGCGACGCCCCTCACGGCGCGGATATCAATCCTCTGGCGTGAAGACGCATATCTTCTGACTTTGTTTAAGCCTTGTCGTCGTGGGTAGTTTTAGTGAGACGGAAAATATATCGGCTACACCAGTTCTCTCCATCCCATATCATATGAATAAATAAATAAATAAATAAATAAATAAATAAATAAAACTGAGCAGAAAACGATGATCAAGGAGAGGCCGGCGCGACGATGCGTTCAAGCAGCGTCTTACTGCTGTTCACACCAATACTTATAAATGTGGGATACACTTCGCAGTCTGTACATGAAGGATCGTTCACAAAGGTTGTTGTTCTTGTTTAGTGCCTTTTCATTAAACCACCTTCTATCCTCCCTTTCTGTCACAACGACACAGCTTCAACGGCCAAAATTTGCGGCGCCATTTCAACAACGAGCGTTTCTGGTTCAGTCGGCAGAAGCAGAGCGCTAACATCTCAGCATTCTCTCTGCGCAGTCAACGCGCAGAAAAAAAAAATCGCAGCGAGAAGAGAGAACGTCGGAAAGCTGACGGGAAGTGTGAGTCATAACGCCGCCTTGTCCACCTTTCCACGCTTGTTTCATCCTTGCAAGAACATTCAGTTTCGTCAAACTTTACCTTTAAGCTATACGCCCGTCAACGAATGGTAGTAGAACAAATGAACTATGCACGTATATCGGCACATAACGAGAAAAGCAAATTCAGCAAGAAAATTTAATGCTCCGCTATATAGAACGCTCACGAAAAAAAGAAAACAAATACTATGGGGGCACCAAAGCAATTTTTATGCTGTGTAAGTGCGACATCATTACTTGACGTTGTGTGTGCCGCCGAGTTTAGTGTAGCGCTGGAATGTTGCTGAGCTAAGTGCTGCTGCGTTATGTTTAAGAGTGTAATGTTGCGACTTATGAGGTTGCAAAAATGTAAGACGACAAGCCTGTCGCTATGCGATCTCTCAGCTGAGAAAGGGAGAAGTAAACTTTATTAGAGGCGTAAATTAGTAGTTTAGACCCTGGCAAACGAGCTAACGTGGAGGCCGTGTGACCGCGATGCCGTTAGCCCGCTCTGCCAGCACGACCTGCCATTCTGGATCATCCGGATGTCGTGTCGTCGTCGTCGGACGGGTGCATGAAGCGTGCTGCATCTTATTCGTCATCCTTGTCCACGGTTTCCGGCGACGGCGTCTGCGGGTCCGCCGGAAAGCGAAAGGCAGAGCGAGCTGCTGGCAACTCGCCGTGCTCGCTTCGCTGTACTCTGTTCGTTACTCCGCAGCCGCTCGCTTTGCCATCCAGTGAATTGCCCGCCAGGCAGAGCCAAACCACGTGCGCGGACACGAACATATTCATCACTGTCGCCTGTTACGTCGCTGGCACGATGTAACAGTTCTTCTCCGGGCCGCCGCGCGCGCCCGAGCAGGTCACCGTGTCTTGAAAGCCATCTGCGACGGGGACAGAGTCCACCCTTGCGCTGTGTTTTCGCAGCTTAGCTCACGTCGATGCGAGACGCAGTACGAAGGTCAATTCGCTCGCTGCTGCTGCCGCGATTCTTCACTCCGGCGTTCTGAATCGCGTATCCGCGGTCATGGAGTGAGGTATGTTCATGTTTACTAGTGCGCGCGACGCCATGCGTGTTAACTTAGATAGTATGCCTATCTTTACAGGCTTATATGGCCGATAAAACTACTATCCTTACTTCGTATAGCTGTGCACTAATTTGCTACCGCAATCGATGGGTCGAACCCGCCGTGGTTGCTTAGTGGCTAGGGTGTTGGGCTGCTACGCACGAGGACGCGGGATCGAATCCCGGCTACGGCGGCCGTATTTAGATGGGCGCGAAAACACCCGTGTGCTTAGATGTACGTTAAAGAAGCCCATGTGGTCACAATTTCCGGAGGCAGCCCCCTACGGCGTGCCTCATAATCAGATCGTGGTTTTGCCACGTAAAACACAACAATTTTTTGAAAAATTTAAATCGATATTTCGCGTTCCGAGCGAAACTGCGATATTTTCTTAATTAGATGAAGATGACGTAATTTGTGTGCCGTTTTTCTTCAACAGCCTTTCGCCACTGCTTTCTGATGACGACGCACGCACAATGAGCAAAGTACTGCTGTCGCATTAAATATGCTTTCTCGTTTTTTTAGCCTGTCTGTGACCCGCCGAGGTTGCTTACTGGCTTTAGCGTTGCGCTGTTAAGCACGAGGTCACGGTATCAAATCCCGGCCGCATTTCGATGGGGGCGAAATGACAGAGGGCCCGCGCACTGGGTGCAGGTTGAAGAACACCAGGTGGTCCAAATTAATCAGGAGTACCCCAGTAAGGTGTGCATAATAATGAAGTTGCAATTTTGGCGGGTAAAAGCCCGAAATGTAATATAATAACCGTCTGACTATGTTCCACGCGCCTTATAATGTGAGCGTCCATTCTGGGGAGGGAGGATTTCGGGGGCCATTTCTGTCAAGGTCCCGAAAGCCTCCTCGGCGTCGCAAAATGTGGGCGCAGGCGGGGGCACATACACGTTCGAAGGGCCCCGAAGAGTGTGGCGATTGCGGCCAGAGAACGGAGCAGTGATCGTCGTTCGGCGTGCCTTGTTATTTGAGGGGCGTGCGCGAGCGCGTCCACGGACACTCTACGCGGCGCCTTCTAGTCACATGTTTTTCCGAGTCGTGACGTCGCCCCCGTCGAGGGCCCAGCTTTATCAAAACAGATACAAAAGACACTGCGGGATGCTCCAGGGATGCACGAACGCTATCTGTCTGTTCGCTCGGGCAAAGGTATTTTTCCGTCCTTCGCCGCGCGGGGTCTTCTCTGACGCAATGGCCTCGCCCTCCCCCCTCCTTCTCCCCGCTGCACAGAAAGGGACGAGTATACGACGGCCAGTGGTAAACAGGATGCGCGAATGGGAGAAGAAAGTATTCGCGACTCCGCACATAAAGCTCGCCGGACATGAGTGATGAAAGGATAAGGACCGGGTGCGCGCGTCGCGAGCAATTCCGTTTTACCGCAGCAAAGCCACGCACAGCACATCTGACATGCAGTAAAGCGCACGTAGGTACAGCATGCGTGCATTAGAGGAGAGCGACGAGCAAACGATTTGAATGAAGCCTCAGATAACAAGTAAGCCGCTTCCGACCGTGCTTCCGAAACGCAATTCTCGCGCGCGAACTTGTACCCTACGCGCTTGGGACGATGAACTGTGTTGCATATATAGCATAAGCCACTGGCGCCCATGGTGACGAAAAAAGTTTACTTTATGATATGCGCAAGGAATACTGCCTTTACTTGCTTACACACAAACACTAAATGCCTGCATCACGAGAAAAGCCTCCGTACACGAGTTTTAATCGGTCCTGCACGCCGTTTTTATGTTCCAGTGGGCCTTATCGATTGCGGTATATACTACCTAAATTTGACTGGTTGCTCGGCGCTTACCTTCCATGTGATTTCCTAATTTCGTAGAGCTCACTGAATACCCTTTTTTTTTTGTCTAAATACGAGCCCTTACACCCCCCACCCCCCTCCCCCATCCCCAACCCGTTAAACACTGCTAAGAATGGCGAGCTGCAAGGAAAAATTGCCACCCAATTACGACTGGGGGACAAGGCGCGCATCCCCCACTCTCCGTCGCTGCAGCTAGACTGCGTTCGAAGAAGCGGGCTTTGTGCTCAAAACCGCCTCCATCCACGAGCCCCATCTCCGTTTTGACGAAACGGGTTCGACGGACGAACTATTGTGCCCGAGGTCCCCAGCGCGAACCTGATTTTGCTACGCATGAGCAAGCCGCGGCGGGACAACGAGCTACCCAGAATGTCTCCGAGCTTCCCGGAACGACTCCCCTCTGTCGTCGGCTCCAGTCCTTCGCACCTGTGTGTTTGCGTGTGTGTAGGCGTAAACGATACTGCGGAACGACTCCCCTCTGTCGTCGGCTCCAGTCCTTCGCACCTGTGTGTTTGCGTGTGTGTGTGCGTAAACCGGTCTGCGGAGCGGCGGCGAATTTACAATGAGTAAACGAACGCTCGCGTCACCTTGTCGCGGGAGGCGGCTAGTTTTGCGATGACGAAACGAACATTCGCTGCCTTGCATCGCCAGAGGACCGAGTGTTTAAAAACGGCTGTTGGGCGGAGGCTCGACACACTTCTCTCGTGCAGTCAGGTTGGACTGACACACTTTTCTCTTGAGCAGTCATGTTGGACTGACACTCTTTTTCTTAAGCAGTCATGTTAGACTGATTTAAATTCTGTAAATAAACCCATTTTCCTCGTTATCGATGAGAAGCAGTTCTTCCCTTCATCAACGTCCTCAGCGTGTTTAAGTTGGACGACGGCATGGGCCAGCTACCTTCGAATTCATGCCGGACTCCAATCTTGGCAACGGATCTCGAGCGATGGGATTGAGCCCCCAATCCTGACAACACTAGTGCTTTGCCCGAGACGGGTTCTCCAGTCGGCGCCAAAAGACAGACGATGACCGCCACTGATATTCCTCTCCACGCAGCTCCTTAGCGATATTATGAATGTCACATATATTGTTTTATGAGCGTTGATATGCATCGCGCCTCTAAATTCCTACGTGCAGTATAAATTAGAAAAAAAAGCTAACATATCTGGATCTGGCCTCCGATTAGGCATAATTTGTGACATTCTTCTGTCGTTACGAGGCCGCGCTTATTTTTGTCAAGCGAAATACTTTATTGACCTCTCTATCGGCACATGGAATTTTGATGCAGAGCACGATGTCGCGGGTGCGATTCCCAATCGTGGCGGCTCCATCTCGATGGCAACGAATTGCAAAAAAAAAAGAAAGAAAGAAGAAAAGGAATCCAAAGACGAAAACACTCGTACGCTTAGATTTAGGTGCAAAAAACCTTAGGTGGTCAAAATTAATCCGGAGCCCTCACCTAGGGCGTGTGCCATAGTCCAGTCTCGCATTGGGACGTTTTTTAAACCCCACGGACCAATGTACCTATCACCATTGTTCCGCGAGTATGACCCGTACTAATAGGCACCGTTCTTTGTACAAGCATGCGACGTGTCATCGTCCTCTTCTGGCAGCATATGTAACACGTGTCGATGCGAGCGCTGGGAGCTTGACTCAAGCGGTATGTGCTCTTTGCAACGCCATCCAGCATGCACCTTCCAGGGCAGCCGCTAAATGTCACTGATCGAGAGGTGAAATGCCATCAGGCGATACTTTGACGTCTGCGACACCGAGTGCTCGACACGTGCTACTAAGGAAGACGAGGGGCGCGGGACGTATCGAGACGGATATGAACGGATACCTGTTGAGCGAGATCGAACCTAATCAGTCAGGGTGTTATTGGTACCGAGTAACCTATCTGGCAAAACACAGTTGGCATGCGACATTTTTCCTGAAACTGAAGCCGAACGGGGAACAAAAAAGAAGAAAAACATTCGTCTGCCGTTTCTACAAATGATGTTGACGGTCATTCCAAGCACATGAACGAACGTTCGCTCGTCATCGTCTTCATCGACATCAGTCGCTTCTTAGTCACTAATTTCTTACGACAGTGCGCTCTCTATCCTCTCTAACGACGGGACGCTGTGTTGAAACAAAATGACGCACGCCAGCCCGTCAGCTGCACTCATGACCACCGAGATTCGGGGTGGTGTGCCACCCGATCTCAGAAACTATGGTGCATTATAGTGCCTAGTATATTGTGGCCGCGACGCGAGGTTAAGTTTCCGGCGATTCCGGCAAAACCACGTTCTCGTATATAAGCTGAACGCCAACTTTCGACAGTCCTTGTTAAATGTAGAGTGTACATCGGCCTACAACCGCGTCAATGCGGTATTGAACGACGATAAAGCCAAAGTCTTGGTATACGTCTCGACTAGGTACACACGCACGCACCTGTCTTGTGTTTCTGTCCTTCGCGTTTGTCGTGTTTTCCACGCTGTGCCTGCATTATTTCTAAGTATAATATTTTTGAACATTCTGAACAAAGGACAAATAGTTTAAGTGGTTACCCATACACATGATGAAATGGAATTCACAGAAGTCGATCGTAAGAACACCAGCGAAAGCGGAGCCACAAAATGTCTCGCTGACTGCTGAAACGCTTATCTAGGAGCTGCAATTCTTATTCATTCAGCACGCGAGGCAAACCCACGCCATTTCTCAGCACACAGGCTCACCAGACTTCCTGCACAATGCAGGGTTGAATTGATATATACATATATATATCAGTTTTTGTTGTTGTGTAGCTATGCCGTATGGCAGCCCGCATCGAAACAAATGCTTCTATAAGCGATAGAGATAGGTGGTAACTGATTTTGGTTGCAGGAAAGGAAACAAACAAATAAAACGAGCGTTCGACCAGTGCATAGAACACAGAAAGCGAATCTCGTAAACACATAAGGCACATTCGCCACGTACTCGCGTTACGTCTTTTTCGAACCGCCAACATCAGAGTGCCGTCCGCGACAGTTCTCGCTGGTGGAAAACGCTTCGGACGGCAATTTAGACATACAGAATTCATTTGCATGCGGACGCTGTCACAGAGACCATGGTACTTCGAAACACACACACACACACGCGCGCACACACACACACACACACACACACACCCACACACACACACACACACACACACACACTTGTGTGGCTGAAAATAAAACAAAAGGAAAGGAAAAGAAAAAGGGAACATTCGACCAACGTCTGCATTTATCGCAGGCGTTGTATCGCAGGCAGCCGTTTCGTAGTATCCAGTTGCTCACGCTAATCAGTGTGTGTTCTATAAAACCAACGTTCGGTCTACCCATAATGTCGAATCATGCCGTTTGCGCTCTCGCCTGGTGCTTGTTTGACAATACTTGTTTTACTAACCCGTTGCTTAAAGAACAGCTATTTCGCTTCCCGCCTACGCCTCCTCTCGCCGCTAATACGAATTAAAAGTGGGATTTCCTCACATGCCCGTATACTGTTGTAATCGTACCGCTGGCACGAGTTGTTGGTATCTCGGTGCTGACGCCCGTTATTGCCAATGGGTCGCAAGCCCCAAGGGTAGCGTTGGCCTGGCGGCCTGGGGCACTGGAAGCATCCGAAGGTCCCGGCAAAGCATGAGAAGACTGGTAACAGAACAACTTGTTTATTCTAACATAGCAAAAGAGCGGCCGGTCAGGTCGACCGAATTGGAGAGACGGGAGAGCACGTAACTCAACAGTACAAATCGGAGCCTCTCCCCTGGCGTCCGGGGGCAGCTGCTCTTATACTCTCGGCGTCGCGGTCCAAAAGGGAAGGAGGGAAGGTCACGGGATGAAGGTCACGGGACGGCGCAGCAGGGGCCCACGACGGCGCGAGCGGTTGAGCCGAGAGACCTCCAGGCCCCTCATTCGGGGAACTCCGCTCCCCGGCTGCCGCGCTTTGACAAGCGAGGGCACACACACACACACGCACACACGAAGACACGTGGCACTGAAACACGCCTGGACACGCTTGGCGGGTAGGCGTTGCGGCGTCGTTGAACGGGCCAAAATGTCCGCCGCTTTGAACAAAGCCCCGGCGTCCGTTGCATCCGCGCCGGCATTACCGCGCGTTGTAGGCGAAACGTAACAGACCGCCCCGCCGGGGGAAGGAGATCCCGATGGTCAGGGGACTGCATCCGCTGTCCGGAGGGATGTCGCTCGATGATGCTCATAACCGAAGTCGGGCGTCCTTTGGCGTTTCTTGAGCGCAGCGCACAGAGAAGCCCTCGTTCTCACGTTCAGGTGCCCACAGGACACTGCAAAGTGACTTCGGGAGAGTTGACATTTTTATTCTCGTTTCCGGCAAGCGTTAGAACCACGCCTGAAAGTCAACCGCTCAGTCAGCAAGCACGGCACAACCCTCACTAAGCCCTGCCAGGCTCTTTCCCCTTTTATACTGCTGCCTAGTTCCTTACAGTAGTTTAGCAGCACTCAGAACGCGTCCACAAATCGGAAAATTGCACTAGAAAGCACATCATCACTTTGAAACACTATACAAAAGCAATAAGTTAAAAATCCTGCCTCAGGAAGAAAAACATCAGTAACAAGCAATTTTGAGGCTGATTCTCACGTTAGGGGCTTCGACTTAAGCCATCGGCGTTACCGTTGAGACTCCCCTTTTTGTAACGCACCTCAAAGGAATATTGTTGCAAAGCGAGGCTCCAGCGCAGGAGGCGGCCATTTTTGGGAGAGATGGTCTGCAGCCATTGGAGAGGGCAGTGATCCGTTTCAATGATAAACCTCGAGCCGGCTAGGTAACATGACAATTTCTGAACGGCCCACACGATACACGCACACTCTTTCTCGGTGGCGCTATACGCCTGCTCACGACTGGTCAGCTTACGACTAGCATACAGGACGGGGTGTTCTACTTCTCCATTTTCCCGTTGGCACAGTACAACGCCCATGCCTCGCTCACTAGCATCACACTGAACAACGAACCCTTTTGTGTAGTCGGGCGATCGTAGCACAGGCTGGCTTGTTAGGGCGCTCTTTAGGGCGCTAAAAGCTCTTTCCTTCGTCTCATCCCAGACGACTGTTTGCGGCTCTGTCTTTCTTAGAGCATCCGTCAAGGGAGCCGCGATATCAGAGTACCTGGGGATGTACCTCTGATAGTAGCCGGCGACACCTAAGAACGACCGAATATCGGTCTTCGTGCGCGGTTGCGGGAAGTCTCGCACAGCGGCCACCTTTATTTCAGAGGGGCGGCGACGACCCCGACCAATCACGTGTCCGAGGTAGACAACCTCGGCCTGTGCTAACTGGCACTTGGGAGCCTTGACTGTCAAGCCCGCATCGCGCAGGCGGGTTAGCACTGCCCGCAAGTGCGCCACATGCTCAGGCCAGGATGCGGAGAATATCGCTACGTCGTCTAGATACGGTAAAGCGAATTCTTGCTGTCCCCGCAACACTTTATCCATGAGGCTTGAAAAGCAGTATGGCGCGTTCTTCAAACCAAAACTCAAAACTTTAGGACGGAATGTCCCCATTGGTGAAATGAACGCCGCATACCTACTAGCCTCTTCTGTAAGTGGAACCTGCCAATAACCCCTGACAAGATCTAGGGTGGAAATAAACTGAGCGCTACTCACTCTCTCAAGGCGCTCCTCGATGTTAGGGATCGGATAAATTTGATCCTTAGTGATGGCATTAAGCCTGCGGTAGTCGACGCAAGGACGAGGTTCCTTGCCCGGTACCTCAACTAAAATCAAAGGGGAGGTATAATCACTCTCACCCGCTTCAATAACACCGAGCTGTAGCATTTTCTTTACCTCAGCCTCCATAATATCGCTCTGGCGGGGTGACACCCGGTACGCCTTGGATCGTACTGGCTCTGGGGAGGTAAGTTCTATGTCATGAGTAAGGACAGAAGTCCTACCAGGCCTCCCAGAGAACAGACCTTGAAACTCTTGTAAGAGCTGGTGTAGTTCTGTTTTCTGCTCAGGCGACAGCGATGCTTTACTTATTAAGTCACTAATGACTTGATCGGTGTCTTTCCTGTTCGTCACTGAGCCTAGTCCCGGAAGCTCGACCGGAAGCTCTTCTAAATTTCCCGCATCGGGAATTTCCTCTCCAGTATCTGGTGCCTTTAACGCTACAGGCTCAATTTTATCCCGTTCGGGCGTGCTCTGACTACCAGCTTGCTGCGCCTCTGACCCTTTTTCATCGTTCAACAACGTCGGTCCCGCAACTACCGCCTTTGCAGCGAGCTCCCGAACCTTCGATCTGGTTAAGGCCTGAACGCTAGCCTCACCAAACAAAAGCCCCTTCTCGCGCAGGAGGTGATCGGACCTGTTCGAAAATAGGTACGGGTACTGGGGGGGCAGCATAGATGACACTGCGGCCTCCGTCTCAAGTGCTCCGAAAGGTCCTTCAATAAGCACTTTTGCTACCGGCAGACACACGCTATGAGCTTCCACTGCTTGCTTGATCCATGCGCACTCGCCCGTGAACATATCGGGTTCTACGTAAGAGGGATGAACTACATCCATCGTAGCTGCGGTATCGCGAAGCACTCGGCACTCTTTCCCGTTCACGAGGAGGTCTCGCATGTAAGGCTCGAGAAGCTTGATGTTCTCGTCAGTGCTGCCTAATGAAAAAAACACGACTTTTGGTTTTGTTTCTGGGCACTGCGCCGAAAAGTGACCCGGCTTCTGGCACGTATAACACAGGCGCGCTTGCCTCGCCTCGAACCGCTTTCTGCGTTCGGCTTCGGCTGCCGCTGTCTCCTTACGTTCGGTCGGACTGCTTTCACTCGCATCCGAACTGCGTGTGTCCCCCTTTGCTCTCATGGGCGTGAACTTTGGCCTCTCAAACTTGGAGCCAAATTCACCCTTTTGACCGTCCTTAGCTCCACGAGCCCGACGCGTCACAAACTCCTCGGCTAACTCAGCGGCTCTAGCCACCGTACTAACGTCTGGCCTATCCAAGACCCAATACCGCACGTTCTCAGGTAACCGACTATAAAACTGTTCTAGCCCGAAACACTGCAGAACTTTCTCGTGGTCACCAAACGCTTTCTCTTCTTTGAGCCACTCCTGCATGTTTGACATTAGCCTGTAGGCAAACTCTGTATACGACTCACTTCTGCCTTTCTCATTTTCCCGGAACTTCCGACGGAACGCCTCCGCTGACAGCCGGTACTTTTTTAGCAGACTCGATTTCACTTTGTCGAAATCCTCTGCCTCCTCTCTCTCCAAGCGAGCGACTACGTCGGCCGCCTCGCCGGGTAGCAAAGTGAGCAAGCGCTGTGGCCACGTTTCCCGAGAGAACCCCTGCTTCTCGCACGTTCGCTCAAAGTTAACCAGGAACAAACCAATGTCCTCTCCAAGCTTAAACGGCCGCATCAGGTCAGTCATTTTGAACAATACTCGTTCTCCTGCACCGTGTGCCTGACTTCCATTACGAGCGCGTTCCATCTCTATCTCGAGACGCTTCAATTCCAAAGCGTGTTCACGCTCTTCTTTTTCTTTCTGTTCTATAAGTTCGCGCTCATGTCTTTTTGCCCGCTCCTCAATGGTCTCAAGGCAATCCGACAGCTCGTCATCCTCAGCTTCTAACTCAAGAATAGCCCTTAGCAGTTCTGGTTTTCTGAGTTTGTCTGAGACATCCAGACCCAACTCTCTTGCAAGCTCCAGCAATATCGGTTTGCGCAACGACTTCAAATCCATGGCTGCTCTGAATGCTGCTTTCTCTACTGCCTACTATTGTCTTGCCGCAAACTAACCCGGCAGCAACGACAACCCCAATTACCAGCTCTGTTTCTAACACTAACAAAAGCCTGGCAAAACTCAGAAGAAGAAAGTCCCGCACTCACCAAACCTCGCAGCCAAGACTTCAGCGCAGTCGTTCCGCTGCAGGCAACCAGTCATCACACAGGGCTCGTTGCACTGCTCCCGGATGGTCGTTGTGCTGCTCAGCATACAGTCAACCGCATCTCTTCGCTGCTGGCCTCCGTTGTCGCGATCTCACCGCTGGCAACCAGATGTAGGAATCGTACCGCTGGCACGAGTTGTTGGTATCTCGGTGCTGACGCCCGTTATTGCCAATGGGTCGCAAGCCCCAAGGGTAGCGTTGGCCTGGCGGCCTGGGGCACTGGAAGCATCCGAAGGTCCCGGCAAAGCATGAGAAGACTGGTAACAGAACAACTTGTTTATTCTAACATAGCAAAAGAGCGGCCGGTCAGGTCGACCGAATTGGAGAGACGGGAGAGCACGTAACTCAACAGTACAAATCGGAGCCTCTCCCCTGGCGTCCGGGGGCAGCTGCTCTTATACTCTCGGCGTCGCGGTCCAAAAGGGAAGGAGGGAAGGTCACGGGATGAAGGTCACGGGACGGCGCAGCAGGGGCCCACGACGGCGCGAGCGGTTGAGCCGAGAGACCTCCAGGCCCCTCATTCGGGGAACTCCGCTCCCCGGCTGCCGCGCTTTGACAAGCGAGGGCACACACACACACACGCACACACGAAGACACGTGGCACTGAAACACGCCTGGACACGCTTGGCGGGTAGGCGTTGCGGCGTCGTTGAACGGGCCAAAATGTCCGCCGCTTTGAACAAAGCCCCGGCGTCCGTTGCATCCGCGCCGGCATTACCGCGCGTTGTAGGCGAAACGTAACAATACAAACTTTTTTTTAATTCCTTCAGACCATGCACGCGAGCACCGACTAGAATCGTGTACCCATTTCCGTGTCTGCAATTAGTGATGGTATAGCCTTCAAGAAAACCACGTCTGAAGCTTTATGTGCGTTGAAAAATTAAAATAAATAAATAGATAAAAAATAAAATAGAACCATTTTTCTATATGAAGCATGCGGCTTTTAGAGTACCTGAATAAATAAAAGCAAAATAAATAAATAAATAAGACTAAAGCTTGTTGCTGGCTTTCTCCTCGATAGTCTAGTCTATTCTTTGAGCCCTTCAGTGTGAAATCAGCCTTACGACGCAAGACTCATGACCAACTGGTGTTTGAGGCCAGAGAGGTTCTCCATCAAGCCCTCATAAACGGACATGACATCATCTTCCAATGGCTTCCGGGGCACTGTGGCATCGTCGGAAATGACCTTGCTGGCGATGCCGCCCGGTCAGCCCATAAAGAATCCCTGACACTTCCTATACCATTATCAAGGACAGATGCTGCGAGGGTTCTTCGTTTACTTGCTCAAACCAAGACTGAAGCTTTGTGGAACACTCCGATTTTCTCCAACTGTCGTCTTCACCGGTTGGGTCCGACATTGAAGCTGCAGATTTCATCGAACTCCCCCCGCCGTGATGCAACTTTACTGTGCCGCCTCTGGTTAGAGGTGGCGTTTACGAAAGCCTACTCATTCCTTATTGGAATGTCCAACACACTGATCTGTGACTCGTGCAACTGTGAATAGACAATTGAGCACGTGTTGTGTTTTTGCAATCTCTATGACAACGAATGTGACGTTCTTCAAAGGGTGTTAAATTGATTAGATAACAGACAATTTTCAGAGACTAAGATTCTCCGACCATGGCCGCATGCGTCGCAGGCTTACAAAGCGATGCCGGCACTGCTACATTTCATGAAAGCGACTGGCCCTAGTGGCCGATTATAGGCGTGAAGTTATGGACATCCGCATGTACTCACACCGATAGTGCCTTCTTCACTCCCTCTCCTATATTTTCTTCCCTTAAACCCCTCCCCCTGTGTAGGGTAGCAAACCGGACGTGCCTCTGGTTGACCTCCCTACCTTTCCTTCCTTCGTTTTCATCCTCTTCCTTGATTCCGCCTTCGATTTTCGAATGCCGTAACACTTCTTTTCTCTTCATTTTATGCATTCTGACTCCCCGACTTCTATATGCGACGAATACCAGTGCCAGCCCGGACAGAAGACTCTCGGTAGAAATTGTACTAGGCACAACGAACACGTACGTACAGCTCGTGCATATTTAATGAAACCAGCGACGAGGCGCGCAACCTTAGATCCTTCTCTTTCTTTTTCTTGTTTTTTTTTCCTGCCCGAGAGCCGAACTTTGTATGGCTCATGACGAATGATTAGGGGGCGAGGCGCAAAAAGTCATTCTTTCGACATATTTTTTTTCTTCCCTTTTCTTGCCTTATACTGTGTATCCGTGAGAAACGACCAGGCCCTATCGCAGTCATATTGTCGTTTATTTCGGGTCAGAACCCGGAGACAGCGGCGGCGTTCGTGTGACCTTATCGGCCGAACTGGTGCCAGCGAAGTCCCGACGAGTGTCGCGTCGTAACAACACTGTCGCGCTTCGCCGCACGGCTGTGGCGCTTCGGGCCGATTCTTCCGCCCCCGCTCTGTGCGCACAAAAGGAGGAGAACCAATAATGCCGCACACAGCAAATGTGGCGGCATACGGCATACGAGGGATCCCCGTGGACGCACACGGACCGGGCGTCGATGAGAAAGGAAATTGAATCCAGCATCTTGGTAGGAAAGATATTGGCACGAAGGCGACGTATGCATTGCGAGCTGCTTCTTCTTTTTCTTCTTTTTTTCTGCATAGACCTTTAATGCCCTGTATATGCGCACTCCGGTCCTCGTGTATGTCAAAAACGGGAGGACACGCAACATTATCATCTCAGTATACGAATCGGTGCAAAACAAAATAAGGAGAGGACAAACCTTTGCGTCAACCATCTGCTTCCACTTCAACAGAGCAGAGTGCATTTTCCCTCCGCGCAGAAGGAAGAAACAGCAGGCGATGTGGTACTTTGTAGCCGGTGACGCGAACAGGCCGTTCATTCAATGCGGTCACCTGACGGGTGCTTCTCGTAAATGGCGCGAAATTTTGCGTTAGACTTCGGTCGTGTGTTCCACTGCTTTCACACAGTCATAGCCTCAAACAGGTCGCGAAGCTACCGCCGGTATAACGGCGCGAGCGCGCTGCGGAGTTTACAGTTGCTCTGTGGCCGAACATTTCGCCCTCTGTGTGGCATTTCAAAGTTCGCCGAACTGCTATATGCGCGAGAGCCGTGGAAGGCGAGTGCGGGCAAGTGTATTGGTCGTCTTCTATATTTTGTTTTATTTTCTCGCAATAAAGCAGCCCAATTAGCATAATGTCATTCAGCGGCAAGGAACTCGAGAAACGTCGGCGCAAAGAACGACTGACGAAACGCCGGAAGCGAAGCCTGACCTTTCCTGCCTCACGGAGGATAGTGACGTAGACGAGATTAAAGACGCGTCTGCGGCGCCACGAAAGAAACTGGCTGTTCCTTCGTAAGTTCTCCTAGGCGTTGGCCTATACCGCCTTCGCTAATATTATGTCAGCCATCAGGATTGGCTCCAATTCAATCTCACGAACGATTATGTAGCGCGTAAGAGCTTTTTGTGCGTATACGGGCCCTGAATATCCTTCCGATATGTGTATTCCTTAAGTGCTTCACGCTGGTAAGCTCTACAATGCTGGTTTATGCCTTTCTGGTATGTACCGTGAGATCATGTGCCTCCTAACATTTGCGCTCCGCTGTTGACCTTTTCACGAACCCTTACGAACTTCCATATGCTTAAAACACTGCGGAGAACATCGCCTTTGCCCGGCGAGAGAGATATACAGGCGAACAGGTAAACCAGACGCGCGTGTCCGGTTTACGACCCTACACAAAGGGAAAGCGATATGGGGGGGGGGGACGCGAAAAAAAAAAAGAACAGAAAGAGGGCCATGGACACGGCACACATTGTGCACGCAAGAGAGGGTGCACATCACGCTAAACGGTGAAAGAAAGAAATAAAGAATAAAAGGAACTCGGTACGCCATTGAAAATAGGAAATACAATACAATGCACATATGCAATGCACATGCACAAATGCACACACACACACACACACACACACGCACATACATACATATATATATATATATATATATATATATATATATATATATATATATATATATATATATATATAGAGAGAGAGAGAGAGAGAGAGAGAGAGAGAGAGAAAGAGACACTGCAGTGGTAGTGCAGTCAAGGAAGAGACTCAGCACGTCTCCTCACCCTCCTTCTGGCTAGGAGCTCTTTGCGAATGGCAGCTGGCACAGCGACAACGATTACGGCGAGTGAAGGCGACTTGCACCCTGCCCCGAGTCAGGGGAGCCACACCCCGCCGCGAGCACCCTTCTTTCTTCACGCGGGATTCCTCTAAGACAGGAGCCACACCACCCTCATTCCCCGTCTCGCTTCATGCACCGTGTCGTCCCGTCCATTAATTGGAGGCCGCCCTATCCGTTGCTCCATTTATAAACGCAAACACGAGCAGTCGCACTGCATATATAGTACACGCGCGCTCGGCTTCAATAGAACGGTGCAGTTTTGTAGGAACTACACCGCCAAGCTGCTTAGGGGATGTGTGCGTACACCGATCGCAACCCTTTTCGCACCTTACAAGTGCTCTGTACGTGAAAGAGATTTATAACAAAAAGCCACTGACAAATCATTACGACCGGATATGTTCTTAGCCAGGGCGGCAGGCCAGTGACAAGCAGTAATTTTTTTTTCAGTCCAATGAAATGTAATCGAATGTTCAGTCACAGTGCGTATAGTTTCATGTTGTTTACAGGATCCATAGCCAAAGGCTAGTGCCGAATCATCCAACTGTAGTATAATATACAGATATTTGACGACATTCACAGTTCCTACGAGCCTTTCGAGCAAGAAGCTTTGTGAATGCATCCACACGGTCCCGTCCCTTGTATACCTGCACATGGCTTCAGCTGTTCACCATATTACCATTCCGATTGTGTAGACTCCTGTCCAATCACTATCATCAAATGAGAGCTCTCCGATGCCGATTAGTAGGGGAAATCGTCTTATATATGAGTAGCAAGTTTTGTGAACGCGTGTCCCATTATATAGGTATCGGCTTGACGCCGTTATGTACGGCCAGTCAGGATAGCCAATGCGCCAACCAGTCACGAGGCGGTCTTGTGTGCAAGAAGCTTGGCAGGCTCGATCACCACAGTTATACCTGATAGTGCATAACTTTCACGTAGAAATCAGCAGGACCAAAAGTCGTTCGCATGGTCTGGTAGCGCTTTCCTAAAACAACAGTTTCCACGGACTAATCATACCAAGAGTTCGTTTGCGCTGAGAAAACTGGACTAAAATTAAACAAAGCAGTTCCTAGGCTATAGAGTAGTTCTCAAGAACAGGCTCCCGTCGCTCACGATATCGGACACGTGCTTATCGAAGGTGACCGGCCACTGATAATAGGTCCTTACGAACGAAAGGCTTTGCTGACTCGGATGCCTGCTTATTGCGTCACAATGAAGCGAATGAACCTTTCACCAACTCAATTGTGCAAGACGTGACGTGTGGGACGGCGCACTAGGCATGTTCTGATCTGTAGCCCATCCTAATGTCAACAGGCTAGGTGAGACCGCGCGTCACATTATAGGTACGCCAAGCCTTCTCCACCAGAACCATGTGTAGGCCTCATTAGCGACCTTTGGCGTAGGATACGCAAGAGTTCTGCGTGGGATACAGAATTTACGTGCGTATATCGCCAAAGCAGATAACATTCTGTCGATTCGCTGCTCTAGGCCCACTACTCGAAGATGTTGCGCACTACGGTGCGCAAGATCTCCGACTACATAGTTTCTAAAGCTACTAGTTATACAGTTAAGAAGGAACCTGCAAAAGACGGGTTTTAAAGGGTCAGTTAGAGTGTGACGTATTCATCAACAGCAGTCTTTTACAGCGAAGTTGTTACTCTCTAGTTGGTCGGGATTTTTCGTGTCGGCATGCGCCGACCCAGACAGACCACAAATGGCAGCTGAAAAAAGGCTTTGTCTTTCAATTCCCGCGTAAAAGATTTACGTTTTTTTCGTATATTCGAATAACAATCCGGAGCTGTCATGTCTGCAGTTTGTGTGAGTAAGTTGTTCTTTACGCATTTTTCTGACGCAATTTACCCTTAAAATTTAATTTAGTGCTATAATCCACTTGCGCTTGGCGGTGGGCCTAGCAGAATGAGTATTGTTATGATTGGGGGTTCAATCCCATCACTCGTGGTCCGTTGTCAAGATTGGAGTGGGCATGAATTAGAAGGTAGCTGGCCCATGCCGTCGTCCAACTTATCCACGCTGAGGACGTCGATGAAGGAAAGGAGTGCTTCTCATCTTGAACGAGGAATATGGGTTTATTTAGAGTATTTATATCAGTCTAACATGACGGTTTGAGAAAGTACATCAGTCTAACATGACTGCTTGGGAGAGAGTGTCCTGAGCAGCCGCAAAACAGCAGTTTTTAAACACTCGGTCCTCCCCCGATACCCAGGTGATGGACACGGCCGTCCAAGCACCGTAGGCGAGTTGACCAGGCACCGTAGGGGAGACGAAGCACCGTAGGGGAGACGACCCGGCACCGTAGGGGCATTTATTCCCCGAACTGCAGCGCGCCCGCCGGCCGCCCATTGTCTGGCGTCTTGGTCGGCGCGTGGGAAGGGGTGTCAGTAGACGTTTCCGCGGCTCAGTAACAATAGTTGGTCCGCCGAGCCCGTTTAGTTACAATGACGACTTCGTCAAACTCGGCTCCAGCGACGGAGAGTCGAGGACGCACGTACTGTCGTTCACATGCAGTCGACTTAGTCACGCCGTGGCTGGAGGTGTGCGGCGACGCTCCCGGAATGTTGCCTCCACAGTCGCAACTGGTTGGCAAAACTTGCACTGCAGCTGGCCGTTCTTAACAGTATGCATGCTGCACTTCCGCACACATACGTGCGCGCATGACGTACGTCGCTAGCGGTAGTGGTGCTAGTGTAACGTCTTCTAACGTCGGCAACAGCTACGTTGTATACGTCCACTTTCACAGGGTGGAATGGAGGCGGATTCTTCTTGCTTTCGCGACGCCCCGGCTTCAACTTCCACGAAGCTGCACAGTTTTTCGCGAGACTCAGTACAGAAATATACACAGACAAAGGGAAGAGAACGAGAACGAACTCGCCAGAGCGTTCAGCCAGACGATAGCGTCGGACCGTTCCGAGCAGTTGGCCAGAAGCGCGCGCCCGCCGCGCGTGCTACATGGGAGCTGGCACGTGTGGCAAACGCGACACGCACGACGAGAAAGACGCACCAGGGCGCATGCGCGTTGCCGTTCGGGCGCCAGACTATAATTCAATGGAAGAGCAGCTTAACAGCATCGCTGCTAGCGGGACGCGCGCCGTGCGCGTCCTTGAACTACATTTATAGAAGCGCGGAGCATGATGGCGGCAGGCCGGGGGAAGAAAAGCGGGGGCGCTTTTGATGTTGGTCCGCTCGTTCGCTCGGTCTTTCTTTCTTTCAGTTGTGTCCATTTGCTGCTTCCTGGCCTTGCGGGCTCGTCTTTACGTGAGAGAAAGTGACACGGCAGAGCAGGCGATGGCTCATTAAGTTCCACACTGCGGCCGCGAAGCGCGTCCGTATACATACGCGCCACTTTATCTTCGGCCTGACTGTGTGCGGACGCAGAACTTTTTTTTTCTCTTATTCTTTTTTTTTTTGTCTGGACGACGTGCTTTCGCGTGTGCAGATGGGAGGGCCCCCGTTTAACGTTTTGCTGAGTTCACCAAAAAGATGTCCTTTCAGTCAAGCCTCGTTAAAGGGGAGCAGGGTGGAGGGGAGCACGTACTGGGACTCTACGCTTCGAGGGAACACGACACGGCAAGTTTTGGCTGTGGCAAAGCATCGGATATAGCGTTAAAAAGGTGCAGTTTGAGCCTATATAGAAGCTAAATATAAAACTTTGCGGTGCTTCATCGTGCTTCGTAGGATCCTGCTTGCCCACAATGATGCGTGCTTTGAGGCACGTGAGCTTCCGTTTGAGTCGGTATAGAACATAGGCTTTGGAGTACGTGACGGCATTTACTTATTCTCTTGTGTTTTGATGTGCGAGATAAACGTTTATGTAGCTTCTTTTGTGTAAAGTGAACTGCATGATATAGCCCGAAAGAGCATTACCATAGGTCATCTCTGGTGTTGCTAACAACACGATTCTGCGACGTAGCGGTATGCAACTTCAGCTCTGTATATAGCGAAACCACTCCTTCAGTCGAACTTGTTTCCTCTTATTATCGCCATATAAAGTGAGAAGACTAGTTACACTGCCGGTAAACTTCTTTCAAGTGAGCACGCTGTGCCGCGAAGTCGTACACGGCTAAGTATTTATGTTCACTTCATAGTCTATCGTATGTCAATGGTCAATCGAGAATCTGAAAGCTGCGCTCATATTCTTTGCACAGAAAAACCACAACTCCCAGCAATGCTATACGGGTGAGCTTCGGCAGCTTTGATGCCTTCGCACTGGCTAGTAGCCAAAGCGTGACTGTGTATAAAGAACAGTATCCTTCTTAGTCGCGCAGGCTATTGGCTGTACCAGCTATATCACGATGCTCCGCGGCAGCACGAATACTCTTGTCGTAGTCGTGTAGTTTCGGTTTTGTTATATGTTCTTTTATTTCCCCCTCTCATTCTCTTTCTTTTTTGTTCTGTGTTTTCCCCTCGGTGTATGTGTTAAGAACAGAGGAGTATACGTGCCGCATGTGATCGCATAGCGGCGTCTGGAAGATGATATTTCGTTATTAGCTGGAGAAGTTTGCAACACGTTGTACTGCTGGATGTACCTGCTTCTTTTCCTCCGGAATGACAGATATTCCGCTTTCCGCGTCTCCATAACGTCGCACCAATCCGTGACCCATGTCCGCGATACTTGTGCTTGGAACGTATGGTAGGCGTGAACGGCCTCATTTGCCTTTGCGCAGGAGTCTTAGTGCTTTGAGGGCTTCAGTACTGACATCCCTGTTATTGTTTTGCATTCTTTCTTATGACACTTTGCACCACTTTCTGCACGTTTATCATGCGAGAGAAAAACTAGGCGTAGCCGGGGCCGCTTATAGCCACCAACAGCTTCTTAAACGGAGCTATCTAATAATAATAATAATAATAATAATAATAATAATAATAAAAAGGCGTCGTTACTTTCACAGATACAATAAATTAATAGTGTGTTACATGATTTATCATCAATCAAACAGCGCTCTTAAACGTCCGCGGTTTCAAGCTGAATTTTCTTTCCCCTGTGGCGCTTCGCTGCGGGGCACACATCCCGTTCGGGCTCGCTCTTCCCTGCGATAGCCAGCGCGCTTTGGACGCTGGGAGACGCCGCCCCATGACTCAGCCGTCCTTGGCTTGCGCAACCTTCACAGTTTCCTGCCCGAACACTGTGTGACGTAACTGCAGGATACGTAACACACACTGCGGCACGTGAGCAACCTTACTCGCCGTGTTTACCTAACTCGGGGCCTCTGATCCGTGAACACGGCGGTGATCGCCGTCACGGCTGACCGCGCAATTGTGATCGGGCTGCACGCGGCGTGCGCGGCGGGCACGGTGCAATGAATTGCGCGGTGTGGCCGAATACGCTCGGCGTACACTCGACTTCCTAGCGGGCTGGGACTGATTTACGCTATTTCCTCCTCCCGCTTCGTTTATGCATCGACGCAGTGCAGTCAACCGGGCGCTGCAGCACTCGATTTATTGAAAACCTTTTTGTCTTATACAGCGAGTTAAGTCGTATGCAACGATGAATTGAGCGCGTCTAGATGTCACTGCGTTCGGACGTATCTATCGACTGCGAATGCTGAATTTGAATATACAGAAGTGCGCAACAAAGGAAGCGCTACTGCACTATATAAGGCGTAGTTAAGGCATAACATTGTCGCTGGAGGTCTGAAGGTTCTAGGGAGAACGGCCACAGTTTCACGAAAAAGAGTGAAGCGTTACTAGTCTGAGTGCATGGTTCGCTAAACACACGTGTATGCGCTTCACTGCGCTGTAGAGGACCGTCAGAGTGAGCGCAGTAGCATTTCTTGAAAACAACCGTAGACCGCGTCTGTCGGTCACGGTGCTTATTTCTACTTTCCCAGTTTATATGTATAACTCTACTTTAAGCAACTCGCGCGGAACTGGATATGACTGGGCCATGCGGACCAGTTTGTAGCATCGACATCACAGCCGCCATTAAACAATCTTCTAATTTTCCTTCCCACAATGTTGCGGGCTTGCGCTTAAGCAACCCTCAGAGCATTTACGCGCTACAAGACGCATGGTAGACACTGTATGGCTGGCACTATTATAGTTTCGATATTATAGCTAACTATGCCCATAGCAGCTTCACGCCATGCACTCGTTTCTCTACAGCACCCACTCGCTCACTGATCAAACGCACTGCTGGAGTGGAATAACGGCAGCTGGTTGCACGGCGAGAGCTCTTTGAATAAAAGGCTGTTCCAAAGAAATGAGCACGAACTTTCTGCAAGACAGAACGAATATTTCTCCACGTCGGATACAGATCGCGAACTGATGTAGTGGTTGAAAATGACCCTAGTCAAAAGAACTTCGCGACAGAGACGTTGAAACAAAGTGTAACGCAGTCGGCACAAACGGTGAACGCGATTCGGTGCCTCAACATTCCGAAGCTTGAAATAAGTGCAGCCGTTCTCTGCGGCTACTATGGGAGTCCGGACGTCAGATAGGCGAGCCAAATGTCTCACAAAAGGATGCAACTTTACATTCTACACGCATAGCGGAGAGAGCCAGACCCATGCGGCGCTTACGCTAATCACATCGCTGCTGATGCTGCCGGCTACAGCCGCCGCCTCTGCCCACTGAAGTCCCCGACTCCGAATCTATTCAGAAGGACTCGACTGAGAGACAGCGCCGCCACCCAGCGGTTTCCATTGCGACGGCGGGTCCGGCGGCCGCGTTTTTATTTTATGTCCGTGTCCCAGTCGATTCTGGCAGGGTTAGAATACGCGAGAAAGAAGCGAAACCACCATTACGCCATGCCCTGCACAGAGGCGTGCTCGCCGACACCGTATAAACGAAGCGGCGCGCGCGACGCGAATGCGAAGACACAAAGAGAGCGAGAGTTTCATCATTTTGTTTCGCAGGCTGCGCGCATCCCTTCCACGTTCCGTGTTTGTCTTTCGGATGACCCCGCCCGCTGCCAGCTCCCGTGTGTGTACTCCCTCCACGTGCGATCCGCCGAGCTCCTTTTGTTTCGCGAAGTCCTGACCTCACTTATCTCTCTTTCTCTGTCGTTCTCTCTCCGCTGTGTTTCTTTGCGCTGGCGCTGAAAAAATGTCTGCGCGTGGCGCTTCCCACTACGTCCCTTTGTCCGCGCGGCACCGAAGCTACTAAGCCTAGTCAGCGAGACTGGTGAGCGCTTGCTTGCTCGCGATGCGAAGGCGCACGACGACGACAATCGTAACCCTAATTAGGGTAATCGTTTCATAAGGGTAATCACCGGGCGCTGCCGTCTTCTTGGGCAGTTTCTAAGCGCGCGAACTGCAGAGACGACAGAGGGTAGGAGGAGGAGCTGTTTCTATTCAAACTACACTGAATCAAGGAAAGAGCGGCAATGGCTCTTGCTACAGCGCGTGTGCACCGATGACATGTGAGATGCAAACAAACAAACCGAAAACGAGGAGCCCAGTCTGAATATAGAAACCACTTACCCCGGACCGAGAGCTTCTGCCGTGTCGAGCTATAGCGCTCTTGCTGGCCATAACCGAATAGAAAAATTTACATACATACATACATACATACGTATATATATATGCTCACATCCTAGCGGTGTGCCTTGCCATAACTTTCGCGCTAATTATACTCGTGATGGCTACGCTTACCCTGTTCTTTCTGTCTTGCTCTCCTTTTGGCCAGGAGCATGGGGAATAACTTTTATTTATGTTCATCTTCGCCTGACGCATTGCCGTGTCGTTTCATTACACGGAAACGAGCTAGACTTTGCCTCGAGGACACGCAGGAATTGTTTCGCAACGTTGCCAGACTTGTCCCACTTCGAGCGAGCGCCGAGCTATATATTACGCCATATAGGCTTAAATGAAAAAAAAAAAAAATGAGACAAGTTTGACAGTAATGAAGACCATATCACGGTGATGCGCCGAGACATTGAAAGCTGCAGGAATGTTTTTCTTTCTTTCTATCTTTTTTCTGGCATGTATATAGACAGACTAGTAGTGTGCAGCCACGTTTGAGCAATGTGAGCGCATGAGCTTTCCCGTATGAGTGTGTACGTGCTGAAGACTTCGTGCATGCATAATAATTAATTGTGCCCGGATGTGTTGCTTCACTGAAGCGTTGGCGGGAATGGCAGTGCACGAACATAATAGGTGGCTCACGAATAGAGAGAGAGAGAGAGAGAGAGAACCCTTCAATGGAAGGCAGAGATTTTAGCAGGCGTATAGAAATCGCTGACATGCTACTCTGCGTGGGGAAAGGAACTGGGCAGAGAAAGAGAGAAGGAGAGAGAGGAACACCGGTATTGCGTCGCTGTCTGCTCCGTATATATATATCCCTGACGTTCAGTTGAGACAACATTTGTCCGGCGAGCCGAACAACGAAAAATATGAAAACAGCCTGCGAGCACTGCATGTAAGAAAATTACTTGGGGCTACAAGAAGCACTCGGTCTCGTGTGGCTTTAACTATACGCTGGCAATGCTAAAGTCAACCTTACGCGACTTTGCAAGTTATCACCTTTCCATTCGTGAGTGGTGTTTGCTATTGGCAGACTATCTTCGTTTATGTAAGGCATCATGATTGGTTCACAGCAGCAGTTGAGAGCGATTCTCGTGTACGAATGCCTTTTTTGTTTTTTGAGAACACGGCCCCATATTCGCTATATCGTAGTTTCAGCTACGATGATTCGAAGATGTGTAGGCACAGGCCAATGCCGGCGCATCGATGTCGATGAAACCTACAAATGACATTTAATTCCTTACTGCGCAGCGCTTCATCGATATGTACTTACCGCGCACTTGTTTTGAAGTATCTACAAATTCTACAATTCACGACTCAACTGAGTCGTGAAGTGAGTGAGTGAGTGAGTGAGTGAGTGAGTGAGTGAGTGAGTGAGTGAGTGAGTGAGTGAGTGAGTGAGTAAACGTTTATTGGGTCCAGCAAAACGCGATAAAACACGCACCTGGCTAATCCCACGACGGGACTGACAGGCCTAGCCTGCCGGCCCGATCGCGGGCGCGCTGGACGGCCAGGATTTGGTCCTCAAAGACGGGACTTCGCAGGAGCGCGTCCCACTTTAACTTGGCGAACCTCGGGCCCAGCGACCCGCACTCCCAGAGCATATGAGGCAAAGTAGCAACCTCACCACAGGCCACGCAAGAACAATTCGGATAAATGTCAGGATATATGCTGTTAAGGGACGCCGGATTTGGGTAGGAGTTCGTTTGCAAGAGTCTAAGCGTGGCCGCCTGCGGCCTGCTTAGCTTGGAATGAGGCGGTGGGAAGAAACTTTCTTTCTAAGTAAAAGAATTTAGCGATTTCGTTGTGCGTGATAGGAGCGTTCAGTTATTTGCCATTCGTGCTTCAAATTCTGCTGATGGTAAATTCTGTGTAGACATTACGACGCTCGTTTGAAGCGTGAAAAGACTGCAGATTAAGTGCGCTATGTCCGCTGGTACATCACGCGCAAGACACGGTAACGACCAAATATCCGCTTAATATTTTACAAGGAGGCCATAGAGTATATTTGAGCCGCTTATCAAACCATGAACTATAACCAACCACTCGGATCCTTGGAAAACCCAAAACCCGGTCAAGATGTCACTGCGATAATGTTTAGGACTGTACTATACATTTACGTAAATAGTGCACGCTATGGGCTAGCACATCTCACCTACCCACACTGCCTTCTCTAAAAAAAAAAAAATAACAAAAAACAACAACAAAAAGCAGAAAAACATAAAAGAAAAAGGAAAGGAGCGAGTTTAATTGAGCAGTCTTACTTCGTGACATTCTCATTGTGAATTTTTATGTATGTCGCCCGGAACTCTTCCCAACTACTTCGTTCTTTCGCAATCCCACGGAAGGAAGTTTGGCGTAATTGTCTCCGCCTTCCACCAGGATTACCATGAGCGGAAGGAACACTTCTGTGCCGTTTGTGGCTCGGCGTGGCATTCTCGAATGCCTATTTCTTCCGCATTGGAATGGCCGACACCCCTGCTTGCGACGACTGCGGCAGAGAGGAGACGATCAAGCACCTCCTCCGTGACTGTCCCCATTACAATGTGTCAAGAAAAGTGCTAGAGACCGCGCTCGAGAAACTGGACGATCGTCCTCTCATAGAAGAAAAAGTTCTAGGCCACTGGTCCACGCGGATTTCGGCACTCAAGGCCTTAAGGGGTCTGCTCAAGTTCTTGAAAGCCTGTGAACTATGCGACCGTCTTTGAAAGTTGTAGCGCGTAACATCGCGTTATTTTGTGAATCTTTTCTCACTTTTCTTTTATTATTTCACCTTTTTATTGCCTTTACCCCTTTCCCTAGCACAGGGTAGCCAGCAGGTACACACACTGGCTAACCTCCCTGTCTTTCCTCCCCTTTTGGTCTGTCTTGGCGTATTTGTGAAACATTTCGGCGACCGAGCTTGTGTACCGAATTTTCTAGAGCGTCGTTTTTCGCGCCTAGTTTTTGCATCTTAACGTCTCCCCCCCCCCTCCCCCCACTTTAATCAGAAGGATTCCCAGGACTTTATCCGACATATAAGGTTTTTACTTGCATCTGGAACAACGATAAGAGCCGGAAGAACTGAACCGCGACTTATTTATTTATTTTTTAATTCTTCCATCTTCTTTTAAAAAAAATCTCATTCAGGCCAACTCAGCATCTAGAACATGCAAAAAAGATAAGCACGTAGGAAACACGTTCGCGCGTTCATTTATTTACGCTGCAGCCGGTGTTAGGCTAGCGCGTGTCGTTAAGAGCGATGGTTTTCACGCGGAAGTGTTTGACATCAGCGGCTGTGAAATCGTCGTTAACGTCCGCGCGGGCTAACCACCTGCAGACACCGATCAATCACGCGCTTTTCAGCATGACTTACGTCGAGAGAGAGAGAGAGAGAGAGAGGGATATGAGGAAGGCAGTGCGAACTATGTATATAGCCAACGAGGACGCAGTTGCGCTCTGATTAACCCGTAGAATAATGTTTACGTTCCTTCCGACAGGCGTTGTTTCAGATATAGGGTTGCGCGTTGGCTTGACGAGCCGTTATCACGGGGACAACAACAACAAAGCAGAAAATCCATTCCGGTAGGCGGAGTCGCAAAACGCCAGCCATTGACTACGGTTCATTAACCATCGTCCGCTCAAAAGACGTGCCACCGCCGTGAGCCCCCCGACTCAAGCTTGCTCAACACTCATGCGGAAGAGCTGGCGCCGTCACGTTCGAGGCTACGGGGATGATCTGCACAGTCCCCTCGTAATAACCTTCGCAAGAACAATACCCCGCTGGCTTGTTCGTTACATATTGAGCGATAGTGTTTTCTTTTCGTTTTTTTTTTACTACAGTTTTATGTTCCTGTCTACGAGCGCAGAAACAATGGCAGCATGTGGAGAAATGAGAACGCGATTACACGCGTGACAAAGCGTGGCAGGAGTAGCTTCGGCGTTATTAGGGTTCCTAAAAATACCCTTCACAGCAGAACGTCGGAATAAAAAAAGAAAACACGTGAAGCTTGCGCCAACGTTTCACGTGTACGAAGCTATTGCGGTGGACATGTCGTGCGGCAGATTAATGAAACGCGAACGGAATAATCCGAACATTAAAAAAAGAAAGCAAAGTAAGGAAAAAAAAAGCTACAAGAACTTTAAAGAGTAACTGAATATTGGTCTTCCCTCACTATCTTAGAGGCAGTAACGAAGCAGTTTTCCGGGGAAATTAATGAAAACTAATCTTTCTCAAAGGCGACTACTCAACAATGGTGTCCTCTTCTTAAGAGCGAACATGAAAGAGCGTTTCTTTCCTGCATTTCGCTACATCGCTGGTCTGTGTCAAAGAAGATAAAGCAAAACAAAATAGGAATACATGTCTCAAAGGAGATGCTAAGCCTGCGCACAAGATTGTGGGTATAGTACCGGACGATGTCTCTATCTTGTCACATGAAGTTCACCGCCATATGACTCGAGAATTAAAGCAAAGGACGGATGCAATTATTATTATACAGAGGCATCGTGGTTGTGGGGAAACAGAAGTGTACTCCCCTACGCTTTTGTTGCGGTGGATTGTTCCGAAGAGACGGTGATTAAGGTCTTAAACTATGGATCGCGAAGAACACAACAGCGCCGCTCGCGCTGTACCTTCACGGTTTTAATTGCATCTCCTCGAGGATGTTGCCCCCAGCCTGAGCCTCGGGTCCGCTAAGCCAATTTCAACAATGTAGTGACTCCCGCTGAAGCGATACGGAAATCGAACCATGAGATGCGGTCTATGTTATAATTATATGCTGACGAGCGTTCCACGGGAGCTCACCTGGTCGGGATGAACTGTAGCCAAAGATGAAAACTGAAAGCCCGGCAAATGAAAATACGAGCGAGAAACGCAAAAGAAGTTTCAGAATTTATGATGTTTCTTGCTTGGGACATCGTCCATGTTTTACGCTTAACTATGGCCTTGTCCAATTGTTACAGGCCATCGAGTCGGGCACGCAGGTTCATTCTCAAAAAGCGAGAACATCCATGGCGAAAGGAAAGACTATACATAGGCTTACCGTGGCCGTGCCATGTTTTCGTAGTGCGGGTCCCGTAGTTCAAAACTCCATGCAACGACCCAAGTTGAAGGAGTGTCAGTGGCACCACAGAGCCACTCAAACACACACACACACACAGCTATATATGAGCTATAGCGTTTGGTGAGAGACGAGACCGACCGCGCTTCACACGTACGTCGTTTCGAGGACCGGGTAACTTGCGACTCGGAAGCCGAACTCGACAGGAACGTCGCGTTTGCTCCCCACACACGCAACAGACCTCCCTTTGGCTTTCCGAGAAGTCGTGCGAGCGACTGGAGAAGACAGCCAACGGTGCATCAGTTCCACTGGGACCCTCTTCGTGCGTAGGTGAGGAGGAAAGCAAGGTGTGTGTTGTGTGTGGAAGAGGCCCGTCTATTCCGAGCTGAGACGAGACGTTCGCGCAAGAACTCCAGAGACCCGGTGACACGAAAATCTTTGCCCCCCCCCCCCCCCCCCCCCCGCTCCTTTCCGCCAGCCAGCCTTCCTGTTCCTCTGCCCGCCTCATCGCTCCGTCAGCGCCGCGACAAACGAACAAAAGAGAAGGCACGTTGATGGCAACAGCGCAGGTAGGCGTCCTCTAAGCGACAGGACCGCGAAGCTCAGTGAGGAAGGAAAGGAAATGATTGTCGGCTTCGTGCACGGGTTGGGTATTTAGAGAAGCGGGACAAACTGGCCGCACTCGGGCGTACCGCAGGCGCCAGGTTTTTTTTTTTTTTCTCTCTCGCAACGTTGGGCCTCGGTTTCTATAATGAAGACGGGCCGCGCGAACGTAATCCTGCCCAATTTTCTATCGTCGTTTGCTTCGGCCATGCAATCTTCCTTTCTTCTTTTTTTTTCCTTTCCACGCCTGCTTTCGAAACGGCTGAAAGGTGGAACTAACGAGCTCAGTAGGTAGGCGCGGTTCTTTTATACCGAAGCGTTCTGTGGACCTGGACTAAAGAACGCCGAGCACTCGCCTAGGCAACCAAACGCCGACACTGTCGTTTCATCCATACGACTGACGCGCCATACGCCCTTGTTGTTATTTCCTAGCGGCTAATTCTGACAGTCACTGTTGCTAGGCAGTGTACGTCGCCGTGCTTCGCATCCTACGCGAGTTCCTAAGACAAAGCGCATCTAAGGTAGTTTGAGCACAGGCTTACATATATCGTTACAAGCTGCATCTCCCTGAGAGCGCTAGTGTGTATTGAGACACTCAGACGAGCCCTTCACAAAGGAGAAGATCTTGGGTCCGTGGCCTCGTGCGTCAGCTATATGCAAGGCCACAAAGGCGCTATAGTGCGCTTCTTGAAATGCACCAGCCGGTATGACCGCCTGTGAGTGACTGAGGCGATGAACGCTTGTGTGTATAACAGTTCGAACTGTGAGCCTCTTTCTCCCTTCTTTTTCAATCCCCTTTCCCACTTCCCCGGTGCAGGGTAGCCTACAAGGCTCGGCCCGGTTAACCTCCCTGCCTTTTGCTTATGACTTCTCTCTCTCTCTCTCTCTAGTGTGTATTAGTGAACAACATATTTATTTTGTTTCTTGTCTTTTGATTGCATGCTTTCCCGTACAAAGATTCTGGGAGTTAAACAACGAAGCAATGTAGAAACCGAAGCAATGTAGAACACCAACGGCGAGCCACGCGCATATGGCTTGTATAGAAGTAGTTAAGCCAGAACCAATCGGCTTTACCAGAAATCAACCCCGAATGCTTCCCTAAGATGAGAGAGAGAGAGAGAGAGAAAGAAAGGAAGAAATAAAGAAAGAAAGAAAGAAAGAAAGAAAGAAGCCAAAAGGTTCAAGCAGAGAGGTTAACCCGATTAAGCGTCCGGTTGGCTAATCTGGACAGGGGAACGGGGGAAGGGCACAAAAAATAAGAAAGCAAGAGTATAAAAAAGAACGAAGAAAGGACGCGTCAGTTCGCACTCTATAGTTCTTCGATTACTCCCATGCTTTTAAAGCAGTTCGGACTGACGTGAGCTGAGGTAAAATAACAAAAATGGTTGGGGCTCATTAACGGTCACAGCAGTGAAGATGAAAGTGCTCATCAACTTTCTCTTTTGCGTCTCTCAATATGTTATTACTGCTAATTAGCTGAGTAAAGACTTTTATGGCTATATGCGGCACCCGGGCTACTTCACTTATACTGCGCATATTGCACTTTATTAAGGACACACATGAGCTATTTCTCTGGTTTCGATAGAGTCTCTAGGTTTGATTTATTAAGTCAAAAAGAAAAGAAAGTGGCTCACGCGAGCATCACAACATAGACGTATCTGCTGTTTAGATGGTGACGATGATTAACTTTTTTTAAAGGTTTCGTTGAAGTATTGATCGGGGACTCTGCGACCTAAGGTTACAGAGTGGCAAGAAACTAGCCTCTGCGACCATATGGTGAGCTTAATATAAATCAGCAATCAGAAATTCGATAGCCTGGCGCTGATTATAAGACGCCAATTGACGGTGTTGACAAAACTGCAACGGTAAAAAAAAACATAAAACAAGCTCTATGTTGCGCGAATTATACTCATCACCAATAAAGGTATGGGTGCGCCATATTTGAAAAGAATCGCTTAATAAACAAGCTCGATTGCTTTCGGTCGGGTCTCGTGAGCAGTATTCTCAGAACTGCACTTTACGTAGTCTTCGCTGATAAATGATTGAAAAGTGCGGAAGCGAAAATATTATATTTCGCCTTGCACGCACTGCAATTGGCCGAAAGATCTTGCGCACGGCAAAAGACGTCCTTAGTTTGGCAGCATCATCAACTAGGCTGATGATGATGATGATGATGATGATGATGATGATGATGATGATGATGATGATGATGATGATGATGAATTCGATCAAGACAGATTGCATTGCGCGGACTGGCGGAAACAGGTGGCCTAGGCTTTTAACGTCATTCATTGTGAATTTATGCTAACCACATTCGAATTCAAATATCGGGCTATCAACGCAGACTGTTACTACGCATAGATGAAGGACGAGTCTGAAAAACAATTTTAAACTCTTGGTTACTCAATCTTAGCAGAATAATCATGTATCGCGCATCGTTTTTTTCTCGGCAAACCCAAAAAGCTATAAAAGCTTTAAAGTCTCGAGGCCGCCCAACTCGACGCGGCAAGAATCGAACTCGACGCGGCAAAAAAGAAAAACAGCGAGTTCGCTTCTTTGGGCGTCAATGTGGCGTTGAACTGCAGTCAGTGATACAGTGACATCATCGCAAAGGCTTCCCGCATGTAAACTCATCGCCGGAGTGAGCTGCCGTAACGATTATTCAAGTTAAAGGATCAAGTAGCAGACGGCCCTTGTGTCTGGTCTGCTGCTTAATTAACTACGGTTTACGCCCGGTTCGGAGAGTATGAATGCCTATCAAGTCGACCACGGGAAGGCCAGTGGGTTCAGTGTACACAAAGCGGGAATTGAGCGATGTGTTAATAGAGACTTTTAGCGTGTCCGCTATTCCGGCAAACCGGGGCGGTTTGGGCGGATTACCGGATGGTCGGGGGCGTAAACGTGAGCGGCCGGAGCGGTGCAGCCGCCTGGTGTTGTAGAGCTCAATCAGACAAACACAGAACTAAAATTGTAGTAACCTAATTTATTCTGCTTCGCTGCTGGTCCAAATTTTTGGCAGCGGCGTAATTGTGTTCACAATTACGCCGCTGTCAAAAACTTACACCCCAGCTAACAAGAATATAGTAATTGGCTTTGCGTTTAGGTGGTTGAGCTTTGCACCACCAGCTGGCGCCACCAATCTGGCCGCTGACGTTTACGCCCCCGACCATCCGGTAATCCGCCCAAACCGCCCCGGCTTGCCGGAATAGCGGACACGCTAAATGTCTCTAATGAAGGACTCGGGGAGCAGAATATAACAAAGAACGCATACATATAAATGGACATTCAGGACTTCACTGCCGTGATTGCTGGTGCCATGCAATACAACACACGGTGCTTGGAGTGGTGATTAGATTTGGAACAATTACGGGCTGTGTGCAGGCTGGACATGCAGAGCGTCTTCATTACTTCGGTTTGCTGACATATGTACGCGTATGTTTCGTGCGTCTCAATTTGCACATACACAAATCTTGTGGCTTCTTCCTTGTCGTTTTTATCTTGTCCTTTTTATTCGCTATGCTTTCTTTTTCCGCTGATATTGTGAAAACCGGTGCCGATAAAACAACATAGCCTGGCTTGCAATGCGCTGTATAGCTAAACCTAGCGTCTGTCTTCATATACTGTTAGTCTGTTGTTAGCTTCACTCTGTGCGTTAATACCCAAGGCCACGACTACAGAATACCCAGACAATGACCACCCTTGGCAGACAATTCGTCGCCACATCCACTTCTCTCGCATAACACGAGTAACACCATGTGTGCACAGTTCCCAACCATATTAAAGTCACTATCTTGTTCTGGATTCGGGGTAGGATCGTCATTCACTCCAGTATGCGCGTTCAACCTTTACTGGGCGCTGTTCGTACGCCTTGGTTCCTTCCTCCTCCTTTCTTTTTTCACGCCTTATACCTTTTCCCCGGTGTAGGGTAGCAAACCGAACGCGCGTCTGGTTGGTCTTTCTTTCTTTCTTGCTGGGCGCGCCATTTGTGCCGTCTCTAAACAAACAAATTGTGGGCCATGTGCAGCACATACACCTCGTGCTTCCGGTACTTGGATGCAGATATAAATAGTTAGGCAAAATTCTTCTCACTCATTCACAGCGTTACCGAAAGGACCGTGCATAGTGCCGAAGCGAGGGGTCGCGCCTCCACTGGCGCCACCCACGTGACAGCTTCACTCTCGACTTCAATCAGTGCTTTCCCCCTCCCTTCCCCTGCCCTCGTGGGTGGCTATCACCTGTATATCACTGCGGTTGAAATCTTGATTCGTGGCGGAGTCAAGAAGGAACTGCTTGCCTTCGCGTGGCCAGCCCACGTGAGTAAATCGGCAGCTTCGCCATTAAGAGTGGAACGCGATAGCATTCAAAGATCACCGACTGCTTGTCACGCTTCCCAGCAACCGCAGCTTCCTTGCGGACGCGCGGAGACGAGCGCCATCTGGATGGTGTCGTTGCAGGGAACCGAGCATGCCGCGCCGCTCGATGGATGGTAGAAACGCTAGAAAATGGGCTTGTGTTTGAGTTTGCACGTAACAGAATTACGTCTTCTGGTATATTCAAATTGCAGTCCGACGCCATCATGTCTGTAGGTTGCGTTTAGGTCGTGCTTTACGATTTTTTTGAGGCATTTTACTTTGAGGAATTTGATTAGTTCAGTAACGCCTCTGCGCCACGTGGAGGGCCTGCGTGGTGGTGGCTCGGAATGATTGTTCGCGAAACGGCGTCTGACGCCGACACCAATTTTTTTTTCAACCTACATTTGATGTGACAAGGGGAGTGCGGCAGGGTTGTCCTTTGTCACCGATATTGTTTGTGCTTGCGATTGACCCGTTGTTAAGGCGGTTTAGCGAGAGCCCGCTCGTAAGAGGTCTTCCTATGCCGGGAACCGGGTGCATAAAAGTATCAGCGTATGCGGATGACATCACTTTGTTTTTACGGGATGGGGACAGTCTTGTAGAGGTATTTCGTATTTATAATTGATATGCTTCAATGTCTGGGGGCAAAATAAATATGAGAAAATGTGAAGCATTAAATTTAGGTCGCGCCGAAATAACGCTACCAGGGGACATTAAACAGACCGAGCATATGCAAATACTAGGTATCAAATTTTGTACAAGTGGTGTTTCACCTCACACGTGGCGAGACATTGTCAGCTCCATTAAAGAACAGTCGGAAGCAGTGACTGCGTCGCCACTGCCGCTGGCAGAAAGGGCTTTCTTCATTAAGAACGTATCGTGCAGTAAACTGTGGTTTGCTGCAAGGGTAGCTCTCCCGCCGTCACCAACAGTACGAGTAGTAAACTCACTTATTTTCTCATGGTTCTGGCTAAACAAGTCGCAATACGTAGCGCAGCAATTTTTGCGTCTGCCGAAATCAAGCGGAGGATGGAGCTTGCCGTGCATAGTTACATTCGGGAGGCTGTTGTGCACTAAGAGTACATGTGATCTACTTGATGATGAGGAGTACCCTGGTAGGCCACTGCTCCTTTATTGGCTGGGCCATTACCGTCGAACGCTTATGCCGCAGAGCACAGGCAACTTGCTTCCGACGGCGGTAACGCCAGCACCGCAGTATGCGGCGGCTGCGCGCTTGCAAAGCCAGCTTGTACAACTAAGAATTACAAAGTGGCGTGCGACACCAGTTTCCAGGCTTTGTAAATTTGTTGTGTGAGACAGCTGTACCTCCACGGACAGCTACTACACAAACATGGGAAGCCATGCTTTCACCTGATTTGCCCTCTCAAGTGAAGGATTTTCATTAGCAATATCAGTGGGGCATTCTACCTACAAGAGACATGCTTGAACGCTGGCATATGGTAGCGAATGATAAGTGCATATATTGCGCACAAACAGAAACCAACGCGCATGTAGTAAAGGACTGCGTTGTAACACGCACCTTCGGGAAGCTAGTTGCAAGAATGTTCGGAATATCCATCGTGCGGCCACCACAGCGCCGAGATCGGTTTGCGAGTCTCGTCTACTACAGCGCTAGCTACGTATTGTGGTGCTTCCGCAACATCGTAGAACGATCTCGGCCGTCAAATAGAGCAATGTACCCCAGAATGCGGAAACTACGGGTGATAGTATGGGGTCATCTTGAAGAACAGTTGTTCAAACTCGGTGAAGCCGAGTTTCTTCGCCGCTGGTCTACGCGGTACATAACCGTCTCCCGAGGCAAAGTCTTTCTACAGCCAGAATAATGCTCAATTCTGTTGCCTGAGTTGACACTGTATCTGTATGTGCCCCGGGTACCTTTCATAAATTCGAGGCTGACAATAATGCTTTTGCGTGGACGCTGTAATGAGTTTTGTTGTTCTTGTTGTTGTTTGTTGTTGTTGTGTGTAGCAAAGCCAGTGTCAAGCAGATACTATGTATTATTTCATTTGCTAATCTGTTTTGTTTACATCAAGTATGATGTATTACATGTGCTGTATCTTATATTGTACTTTTCGTTCGTACCACAGTTGTAGGCGTGCCTACGGGTCAATAAATTTCCTTGTCGGCTCTCAACGCTAGCTGTAACTGACAATACAGACGCGCTTAGGGTGTCTGCCACAGTTCTAACAACGCACAGCTGCTCAGCAGAGGAAGGGGCAATAGCCCTGGCCATTGTCCATGCCTCGACCCTCTCCGCACAAGACACCCCCCATCACCATAGTGACAGACTCGCAGGCTGCCTGCCGGGCCTTCGCGCAAGGAGTCGTGACTGCACACACACATCGAATTCTCTCCTCTGTCCCCCCTCCCACGTTACACAGGGTGCGTATCGTCTGGACTCCTGGACACGCCTCTCTCCATGGTAACGAACGCGTTAATGCGGTAGCCCGAGGTATGACATGGCCGGGCACCATCGGAAGAGCTGTGCAACCCAGACGACGCACCGCCAAAGCCCCTACATTACACTGAGACGCTCGAGTACTACCGACAAAGTCGCCATAACTATCCCCCTCCTCATCCTTCGCTTAATAGAGCAGATGCCGCTATCTGGCGGCAACTGCAGACCAATTCATTTCCTTGTCTCCACATGCTACATATCTTTCATCCCACCCTGTACCCTTCCTATTGTCCCCACTGTGGGGCCAAACCCACGGTGTATCACTCCATATGGGAATGCCCTAACCCTTCAAGTGTTCCTCCTATACCCAACCCTACCCTTTCCTCTTGGGAATCTGCGCTGCTCAGCACAAGCCAGCAGGAACAGCAACGGCTGATCCAGCGGGCTCGCGAAGTCGCGCATGGCAATGGAGCCCTGGACTGAGGGCCCCACTCATCGAGGAAATTTTCTACTCGCTTTACGAAATAAATGGTTATTCTCTCTCTCTCAACGCTGTCGCGTTAATGTAGTTGCGAGCCCCATCCTCCGGTCGACATGAGAATGCTTCCGCGAGGCAGGCCCTGCGGCGCGCGTTTTTTCCCGCTAGTGTGGTCGTGTCTTAACAAACCCTGCAGTAACTTCACCACCAAGACAACTTGGACCGGTCTTCACCAAGCAAACGCGCGGTGAGTCATGCGTGCTCGCATTGCGTCGCAGTCTTATCCGATTGACCTGGTTTTATTCGCAGTTTCCCAATTGCGATGGCGCACTCGGTTCACTGGCGTTCACGTCCGCGCTCTATCTCTCTCTCCTTCTCTCGTCAAAAGAAGATCGACGGAAATCTGCATGAACACGGACGTGCGGGAGAGGGGGGGGGGGCGGAGGCATAATGAAAGTATGGGCGCCGAGCAACGCAGAGCGCGATCACGCTCGACATGGCGCCTGCTCGTGCGGGACACGTCGATTCGACAACCCGGCGCGAACGCAAAAGAGGAAACGAAGCGCAAAAGCTCTGCGCAGATACACCGGAAATGCCTAATGCAGATGAATCCCTCGGCAACTCTCCTTCAACATAGCGCCGGCGGTAGATGCGCGAGAAGAGAAACGACCAGAGACGCAACTGCGTCGCGGCTAAAAGATCAATTTATATATATATAAGCGCGGCTGTGGAATATGGAGGGATCTCCATTGTCGCTGTTCAGTATAGTGACGGGAAACTTCTAGTATGCTCCTGGGGGTCTATTTCGGGCGAAGTCCATTGCAGCTTACGATATCGTTGCAAAAATTAAATGGTTTCTCGGCTCTTGTTCCTTATATTTTACACACTCGTAATGAAATCGTCCCTCTAAACGCACACTGACAAAATGAATTTCGTGCGCGCAGTCCATGAGTAAAGCGGCAAACTTTGGAAATAGACCCTTGTGGTAGTACGGCTATCATGTTTCGCCGCTGTCGCAAATGATACGTGCAGACTGCAGTAATAATGGTAACTCGGCCCGGAAATTGTATCCGCAAACAGACGCTCCATATTATGGCATGTACGGTGCAGATACACGTATAAGCGTACGACCTCTATGCACGAAATTTTATGCCTCAGACCGAACATGCGAACGAATGCTTATGTGCCACCGTCATCAAATGAAACGTGAACAGCAGAGAGCACAACCGAAGGTATACTGGGCGCACCGTCATCACCATCGGCAGGCGCGCTCATCCGGTTTCAATGCATTTCCCGACGATGCTCATCCTTTTATAGTTTCTGTTCTGGCTCTCTCTTTCTTGAAAGTGACAAAAGGAGAAATCGAAGGAAACAGAAGCGAGTATATAGTATCGCCCAGTTCGCCGAAAGCGTACGTGCTATATCGGCGTCAAATGAAACGCGAACACAGGTGCGCGTTGCACAGTTTGAGCACAGTCATCATTACTGCGCCGTCATCTTTTGTCGCTTTCAAGTAAAAGAGAACCAGAACAGAAACGAAAATATCGCAGTATAGAGGGGAACATCATCGCGCACGGCATTCAAACCGGATGTGTGCGCCTGTCAATGACTTCAGCTTCAGTTAGGCGCCCCGCTGTTCACGTTTCATTTGACGCCGAAAGTACGTATTTCTTTAAAGGGGAGTGCGCAAACGTGGGCCGTCGCTAAGCTTTATATTATCAGAGTTGCCTGTATTTATTCCGTATTTCCTCTTTGGAGGACAAACCAATAAAGGACAAGACGCTGAATGTACACAAAAGATAAATAATAATAATGATAAAACGTAAGTGGTTTGAATGGACACCGCTGTCCAGAATTCTTTAGATTTACGAGTCAGGTCTTATAGACATTCATTCATCTTTTGTTTGTCATATGGGTTTCATTCATTTATTCATTTCCAGTTTTTCTTCTCACCTTCTTTTTTGTTTGGCTCCTGCGACTCCTGTATTTTTTTTTTTTTCATTGTCATGTCATCTCAAGCCTGTCACGTGAAGTCGCAAGTCCTGCATATAAGAAGTCTGACAAATTCAGTGTCCATTAAATCATTTCCCTCTCTCTGTCTCATCTAAAATATCAGCTGCTTGCGTTTTGAACCGCTACTGCTGTCTTTCTATCGCTTAACTCTACGCTTATTACTTTCCTTTCATCGCTCGCTTTTCATCGCTATCAACGTTGCTACATCCAAAAACTGAAACCGCTATCGAATTCAATTCAATTCAATTCAATTTATTTTCAGAATTACAAGTGCTCTTGTGGATACCAAAGGCTAAAAGCTGTTGGAAAACAGCTTGACTAGGCCGATGGTCCATTACAAGGCACGGTTGCATCAAAATCGTAACTGTAATCCTAGCCAACGTTACACCACTTAGTCATCTCTTCTTTCTTCTTAACGACAAGGCCCGGCTTCAAAGAAAAAACAAAAAGAGGCACATTTGGCGAGAAATAAACGACAGTAGTTCCCAACGTATCCAAGGTAGAAGAAAACGACTACTCAGAGCTCGCATTCCACAGTAATCGTTATGAATATGAAAGACGCCTTCGATCGATGACTCGGAAGCTGCGACAGTGGATTTACATTTGACCCTGGAAACTAATTTATGATGACGCGCCGATGGCATGCAGTCGTCGTACCGCCATTAAACTTGCGCTAAGTGTATCAATATTGTGGCGCCAGTACCACGCGTAAAGCATAGACTAAGATCATTCTAGAGTCACCGAAGCTCCACTATAGCTAGAAGACTTGAAACGTTGCCAACTTCGCGCAGGCATGCAAAGCCTGCTAGCAAAATCTGCCAGCGAGAGTCGGCACCATACTTGAAACCATTTCTTTGCGCTTTTATCAATTTCTTTCGGTGACAGGGGGAGCGGCGTTCCCGTTTGCATTTCAAATGAAGTCCAGCCAGCCTGCGACGTCTTGCCTTTCAGAGAGAGAGAGAGAGAGAGAGAAAACGCCGTCTTCCCGATGTGGCATGGCCAATAAAATAAAAAATAAAGGACAAAGGAAAGCACGACCGCGTCTACGAGCTCGCCCCACGCGCCGCTCGGAATTCACGCTCGGCGCGCGCGCCACGTTTGCGGTAGCAGGAACGTTGTGCGACTCGGCTGCTGATTTCCCTGCAGGACTTCTACTACGCAAACCTCGTGTTTCTCAAACGTCTCGGCTTTCGCGGCTTCCTGCGTGGACGTCGGAGAAGGTAGTCGCCACGAGCAGACCCGACAGAAAAAAAAGAAAGAAAACTCCGCATGGCTGGACAAGGCGGCTCTTATGTAATATAGCCGTCCAAGCGATCGTTATACGCTGGCTGACGACGCAGTTTCTGAGAACAGCTATTGCAATACGGAGACGCGCTATCTCGCCGATACTATGCTGTCCTGAAGCGCGCCGACTGCTGACGCAGGAACGACGGATTTTTGGAATTGTCACTGTTGTCTTTGACTCGAGTCCTACAGCGCGTTACCGTAACAGAGAATTGTAAGAAATTGAGATATTCAGTGACGTAAAAGCCATGGGCTGTTTGTGTTGTATGATCTTGGACGTTGCAGGCGCAAATCAGGACGCGATGGAATTAATTCGGTTAAAAACGCCGACTCCAATACTTAGGGTCATTTCACCCAGCAGCCAAGTTGCGAATATGGGGGGGGGGGGGGAAATGCGTATTGTAATAACCAATGCATAATGAGAAAAAAATAAAGCTCGGTTGTTAGCGTTTGTCTTCAACTCCAATTTAAAATTAAAATAATTTAAGGAGATGTTGCGAGTCTTATGAGCGATGGCCGCTCCTTTGCTTCAATATGTGATGAAAAAGAAGAAGAAAAATAGCGGCAGAAAAACTCAACATCGTATAAAGCTTGAGCGACACACATTCAGCTTTTGACGAACAGCGGATGCGACCAGTTCCGACCCCTCCGCCAACACACCCACGGGGAATAATGCAGCACCTCTATAGAGAGCCGTAGCACCTCTAATTGCTCTGTAGGCTCACGCCACACTCTTCAGAGCTTAAGTTTATCTATTAATCAGCACCAAGAAGAGACAATTTAAGCGAACTCGGCTGTAAGATGTGAGAGGCATGAAGGAATGAAGTGGACAATGTACTAGCGTCTTTCCACTCTATTACCGGAACGCGCCACCTACACAACAAACCCTGCGTTCGTTCTTATTTCTCGGTCATGCATTTGCGTATGCTTATTACAAACTATACTGCACGAAACGGCGCAAAGAATTCGCACATTCCTCTTGCACCGGTCCCGATGCTACACCAGAAAGAGCATGCATTTTAAGAAGTGCGATCGGCTGACGCGATATATGATTCGTTGACGATTGGCAGCTCATCTATAACACAACACCGACGTGAAACAAAGACGAAGCCAATGATAAAAAGCGAAAGCCAGGGTAGGAAATAAAACAAAAAAAAGAACGCCATGTTTTTACACTCCACCACCGGTGACGTGTTGTACATGAAGTAGAATGTGACATCCATAGCCCACTGTGACCGTATGACGGTCTCGAAGAATGGCTTGGCGGAAACCGCTGAGAAGTCGACACTTATGGCCTT
Source organism: Dermacentor andersoni (assembly GCF_023375885.2). NCBI lineage: Eukaryota > Metazoa > Arthropoda > Arachnida > Ixodida > Ixodidae > Dermacentor > Dermacentor andersoni. Next base: position 126,996,652 of record NC_092815.1, on the reverse strand, counting down.
TTACTAGCTTAATATGTTGAAGCGCCCGAACGACGTTAAATTCTGCAAGGTGAATGTTTCAGAGAAAACATCCGTTTCATAACACCCTGAGATTAATGAAAGGGTGCACTAAATGGTGTTCATGCAAGCTAATGCGCACATTTTCAAAAGTTCCCATGATGAAGTCCAATGAAGTCCGATCCGCCCTGAGGGTGCAATTTTCCTGGGTGTGCACCTTTGTCGTATTTCGCTCGCTGCTTTCTCCACAAGCTATACAGACAAACGGGAAAACCTTACAAAGGTTTACTAGACTGACGCTTTTATAGCTACGCTGGCAGTATATTAATATATAAATAAAAAAATGAAGGGGGCAAAGGCCGAGAGAGGAACGTGCGCAATTTGCTTGTACAAAGAAACTTTGGGCGACGATGCGCGCGCCAAATCTTCTCATCGATCGCTAGTATAACTTGCTGTAACAAAAATAAAAAAATGAAAGAAACCAAATAAAAAAATCAAACATACAGAAAAAGAAGGAAAAGAATACAGCAACTTCGAAGAAACGCCATCAAAGGCAGGAGAGAAACGGCGTCCATGCTCATGCTGTTTGCGCACCCAGTTATATTATTCTGCGAGCGTCGATTTCCCAGAATCCCAGCGTGAAACGGTAGACGCGTCGGCTGGTGCGGACAGGGAGAACAGCGAACTTATACGCAGTTCCCCGGAAAACTGAGCTCCTTTCCTTGCTTTCCAGTGCGGCTTTATATGGTTACTGTTCAGCGCGTAGCGCGACAACACGAGAAGGCACTATGTGGCCGGCTGGACGCGTAACGCCAAGCAAGTTTTCTATACAGCACACACGGACTGACGCGAGACACCTTTTTGTAGGAGTTGTCGCTTGCTACATTGCATTTATGCGAAATGCAATGTCGTGTAGCATTTATGCGCCCATTATTTTCATCTATCCATCTCCATATCTCTTTTCAGTTTCGTTTCTGCTTTAAGCCCATTTAAAGCCGCAATAAAGAGAGAGAGAGTGAACTTTAATGAGCACCAGCAGTTCAGTCGGCTGGGCCTAGGCCTCCCACGATGGGACGTCGATGTCATGCCTCTTCGCCGCTTCGTAGGCCTGCTGGGTCGCCCAGAGTTGGTCGTCGAGATGGGAGCTGCGCAGGGCGGCGTGCCATCTCGACGAGAGGGTCACGGGATTAAGGTCTGTGTATTGATGTTTGCACTCCCATAGCATGTGGGAGAGTGTTGCTTATTCAGTCTTACAGACCTTGCACGTCTGGCTCGGGTAGATGTCGGGGTATATGGTGTGATAGCGTGTGAGGGAGGGATATGTATTCGTCTGTAACAGGCGAAGGGTGGTTGCCTGTGCTCTGTTTAACGTGCGGTGAGGGGTGGGGAAGTTTCTTCTTGCGAGGTAAAATGACTTCACAAGGTCACTGTATCTTGTAAGGCGGTCGCGTCCTGCGGGTGCACCTGCACCGTCTCCGGCACGGTATAGTCCTCGTGCTACGGAGTGTGTAACCTCGTTGAGGTTGGTGAGGTGTGGGTGGACAACGCCGGCGTGTGCTGGGATCCAGACGAGGGTGATTTGATTTTCAGACGAAGGCGGGGCTTGTTGTAAGACACGGAGTAATTGCTGAGAAATACGACCCTTGATGTAGTTGACTGCTGCGCGAGAATCGCTCAGTATGGTGTGACAGGCTGGGTCAAGAGTATTGATGTATATTTCAGCTGCATTAGTGACCTACATTTCAACAATACCAAAAAAGTACGTGCTCTCGTGAGCAGGCTTTGGTAAGCCAGAAATGACGCAAAAATGAAAGACGGGTGGTGATGCTACCGTGAAGTTCGCGCACTAGCACACAGGGTTTGATCGCGTCTACTCAGGCCCATTTCTCAGTAGCTAGACATGGGCTCCACTGTTCTATAAAGGAGCCAAAGCGTGAACTTCGAAAGTGAGAACTTCTATTGCGCCGCAACGGCCCAAATCCTAGACAGCACTTTGAAATTTATGACGTCACGCCGACGTGTGACGGTGCTGCATTGTCAGAAACTGAATTCGAAAAAAAAGAAATCTCACCTACATGTTCCCCTGTAGTAATCGATTTGTCAACGCGAAGCTAGGGAAAATGAATGATTTATACTGAGTTAGTGCTTCACTTAAGAGGCCCCCTGTATTGCTCTTCTACCCAATACCCTAGACTGGTGAAGCGAGGCGGCGTCTACACTGGCTAACCCCACTCCACATTCTTTCCTTCTCTTTCTGCCTTGCCCCTCCTTTTCTCTTCTACAGCACAAGGGGAAGTATTACAGCGAAGCTTTCATTGCATACTTCCGCAGCGAAGGCTGGGCGACCTCTTCCCGAGAGGTAGCGCTGAGGTCATCTTATACGGACAGGATGTCGCACTTTTAAAAACAGCACAACGGCCATTGCTATACCGCTCGAAGAGCGACGTGCGCCTTTAAGTCAATAGCGCGTCGCGAAGTCCGATGTCGGCACGCTATAAGCCGCTCTGTTACAATGGAAACGGGCCTCATTCACCCTTGGCGACTCCCTAATCGACTCGGCGTCGCGTGCGTACAATACCGCCAGGCTGCGTGCGCGCGTCCACCTAGCTATTACGTACACATACCACCTATCTGTCTACACGCAAGTTCGTGCGGACGCACACTCAACGGACGCATGGATGTGCCCCCTTCGGTAAACGTACGCTATAACGCATGCGGGGCTCGCCGTTAACGACAAAGCAAACACGAAAGCGAAGAAAAGAAAGCGAGCAAATAAAAAACGCACGTCTCCGGTGCCTCGGTTTGTACCGTTTGTACTCTCGCTCTCTCTCTCTCTCGTCGCGTTCCCACGCCCTTGCCGCTCTATGCAGAGCGCGCACACTCGCGTGCAGTCAGTGGCTTCCACAGCGAACCCTCCCACGGCAGTGTGGTCTCGGGAAGCCTCCGCGTTCGCGAGAGTAAACTAATTACGCCCTAATTATTCTTTTCCCGACGGACAGGCACGCAGCACGCCGCGAAAGGTCGCTGCTTTGCCGTGGAGGCCTCCGTTCGGCGGTTCCTATCTTTGTTTCGGCCGTGCGCAACTCGCTGCAATCGCCCTGCGCCCGCTTCTTTCTTCCCGGTTCCATCGGCGGCTGCAACCTTCGCTGATAACGCGGAGAAGTTGTGCAACCTGCGTCGCAGTGCGTGCTGCTGCGACTCTCGCGCGCAGCCCCACCTCGGTGCACGACCTGTCGGAAGATCACAACGTTGCACGGTCGGGTGCCCTCTTTATTCTTTTTCTGTTCCGGGTAACTGCCGTTAACAGCGTTAACCCAGGAAGTACAGAAGACGCGGAGAACTTTCGCAACGTGCGGAACCGCCGACATTAGCCGAACTTCGTTTGCGCCGCCGGGAGATGGCGAGACGCGCGAGTCACATGCTTCTGTCGCGTCGTTTTTTGAGTGAGTGCTCTTTGTTTTGCATGTGCCGGGCTAGACTCTATAGTCTGTAATACGAGTACACGGCGTGTTCGTGTTGTGATGTGTTGCGGCCTCCTCTTTCTCTTCTCCATTCCTTTACATCCTACCACTTCTTGCGATTTTCTTCTTTATTTTCTGCTATTCAAGCGGGCGGACGTGGTGTACCTTTCAGGAGACAATCACTAGCCGGCCTCTCTTTCTGTTTGTGGTGTTTATGTAAGCTCAGATGGTTCGGTGGGCTAAGGTAGTGCACTTTAGGCCGGAGTCGGAACGTGAGCGAGAAACTTGCAGAAGCTGCGCGGAGCAAAATTTGCGTCGGTACGTTAAACTTTATGACGGAGGCAAGCTCCCCAATCTCTGTCAACGTCAGCGAGATGTCCAGGACGTTTAATTTCCTGGATTGCAGCTGCGGAGACTGCATGTGGCTTTATCGTTAATTAACCACATGAGCGACCTTCTGAGCCCTTCTAAAGACATGCGGAAGAGTACTCTATCAATACAGAGAATACTTTTGTTATGCGTATTGTGCCTTGCTATAGTGCACGCTTTGATACCAATTTGTCGGAGGTGTGACTGAGCTACTTCAGTTTTCCTAGAAAACCGCAGAAGAAAACTTGTTTTTTTTTTTTTGTCTTCCGTGTTCCACTCCACTGATTTCATGCTTATTCTCGGTGACAATAGATTGAGTGAGCGACTGATATGTGTGACTTTCCATTAGTTTCCTGAATAACATGACTCATTGATTCTAACGAAGCAGGAAAGGTGTCTAATACATTAGAAAGGCAGCCTGACAGACAAATTTGGAAATACTGACGAACTGATTGATGGACTGTTTGACCGACTTGGCAGCCTGACGTGCAGCCGCACAGTATCCTATGTTCCCATGCTACCAAATCATAATGAATTCATTTCCAGCAACGCAGACAATACGGGAAAGACGGGGTATGGAAATTGAAGACGATAAGCAAAACGAGTACAAAGTAAATGCGGGAGCAAACGTTCTGTGCCGAGGAAATGATTTGTCGCCTTGAAAAAGACAAGTCCACTTGTCGAAACCTTGGCTCCCGCATTTGCCTTGTTCTCGTTTTGCTCATCGTCCAGCATACGTGCAGTTTTAAACCACTATAGAGCCCCCTTTCAAGATAAGAACTCCTATAAATAACCTAGCACCGGGTCGGAAGACATCTCTGCTGAGTAGGAAAAAGACCGGTAGTTTTCCGGCAGTGCCGGTATTCGAACCTAGTACTTCCCACATACGTGGCGGAGGCTCAAACATTTGGTCACCGCTGCGCTCTTCTTTGTCAGTCAGATTGGTTATATCGACTTCAACATCTACGTCTCCCCCAAAAAAGGTGATGTCCCAGATATCGCATATTTACTTCGCCGAGATAAATATGCTCGAAGCATGATTTACGTGGGGGACGAGTTTTCATACGAAAGAAAAAAGAGATATATGTTAAGATGTATGTATCGTAAGATGTATCTTAATATCGTATTTGCTGGGTTTGTTCCACGGCTGTGCCTAACGTTTAAGTATAGCAATGCGCCAAAAATCATGTGTCTCTACGATCAGAAGGTCAGGTTACAACTGTGCAGAGCATTACAGCTCCTCCCTTTAGTATTTCTTGTTCGTTCTAATTTCGAAATGTCTTGGCTAATTACAATAAACTATGGTTACATACAGAGGATGAGAAAAGAGAAGTAAAAAAAGTAAAAAATTAAGGAAACGCTAATTCCTTTAAGGAAGCAACAGAGAAGTAAAACTGATGTGCGCACTTAGCAAGAGTATTACGTTCACAGCTTCAGGGGGCCGATGGGCAAACGTCTCACCAATAGCCCCCTCCCCCACTCCGCCCCTCTCCCCCAACTACCAGAATCGACTTCCCGACAAACCATAATAGTCAGCACCGGAAGCCACGTGTACGAAAACAATCACGTCGCTGTATAAAGCACGGGGTCAGCGCACCTAAGACACCGCGTCGATTCGCGTGGCCCGCTCCGCGAATTGACAGCGGCTATATAGTCAAGTGTCCCAGGGCGCGAACTAAGTAAACACAGGTGCTGCTGCGGCGGCCTGGCGTGATCTCCGCCACGGTCATTGAACTTGCCCGCGGGGTTGCTTCGGTTCGGTGGGCGGCAAAGCGGTAATCGAGCCCGGCGCGAGGAACGTAAACGCGAGACTCTCGGCCCGGCGAGGCGAACCCCGCGGGGGTTCGCGGGGGCGTTGAACACGGCGCTGGGGTATCGACGGGCTCGAGACAGCTAGCTGCGCGCGTTGAGCTTTTTTGTTTGTTTTTACTGCGCCCGAACTGCAGAACAACTTGTTGGAAGCTCGACACGTCAATTAGACGACGAGGCGTCGAATGTTCACATCGAGTATATAGTCGCTTGATGTGTATACGGACGGTGGCAGCGCGACCAACGCGTTTTGTCTCAGACTGCTGCGCTGCATTTAAATGACGACGCTTGAGGTGGGCTGAAAACATATACTTGATGAGTTTACAAACGATCGGCTATACTCTATCAGTATAGGAGTAAGTCTGAAAAGAAAAAAAACTAAGAACGATTCGCGCAATGACGCAGAACCAATGCGCCCATGTGTGTGTGTGTGTGTGTGTGTGTGTGTGTGTGTGTGTGTGTGTGTGTGTGTGTGCGTGTGCGTGTGTGTAGAGATATTTGGTGCTAGTCGGAATATATGCTATCAGTAGGAAATTTCTGTGTTCCACCTGATGTGAATATTAAGGAGATGTACATGACTATTACAGCCGCTATCGAAAATGTTATATCGACCAATGCTAACCATAAAATACTCATAATTGGTGATTTTAATACGCCTGGCATTTCGTGGCAAACTGATGAAATTTCAACCCATTCTTCTTACTTATCTGCCAAGTGCAACTCGTTACTTGATTTTATATCTTCTACATGTCTGTGCCAATTCAACAGTATCCTGAACTCTTGTGACAATGTACTAGACCTATCCCTTAGTAGCGCAGAAGCTGTGAATGTGTCCTGTGCCAATTTTCCCCTTGCGAAGCCAGATAAGTATCATCCTCCGCTTCATATTTCATTACAATTCGCGATACCTAGAAGTAGGAGATTAAAGGATACAGCAACACCTCACTCTTTTAATTTCTCAGACGGATATTATGTGGGTGTTTACTATCATCTCTATAATACGGACTGGTCTTCGGTAGTAGAACTAAGAGATGTTAATGACCAAGTCATGTCGTTCACAAATATTCTTCACGATGGAATGAAGAACATCGGGAATAAAATGTTCTAGACGCTCTAAATTCCCCCACTGGTTTTCTGTTGAACTGATAACAGCTTCAAAGATTAAAGATCGTGCTCACAGAAAGACGGCACAGCGTACAAATCAGGAACACTGTCATATAGATGTTAAAATGCACAGAGTACTCTCTAAAGGACTTTAGAAGCGTGATCATTCCATCTATAGCTCATGTGGAAATTAGTACTTCTAAAATTTCAAAATCTTTCTGGAGACGCGTTCGCGAACAGCCATCCAACAATACGAAACATATCTCTCTACTTAGCGACGACACCCACCTGTTCCAAATGTCGTGGGCGCCTTCGCCCTACATTTCGGGTCTGTGTACGGTGAAGAGTACAGTGACAGAGTTAGTGAGCTTTACAATCACCGTTTCGAGGACTCAAGTACATCGGTCACAGGCAAACTTGTTTTTAAGAGCATCAAACGCCTAAAACGGTCTTTTTCGTGTGGTCGTCCTGATGACATTCCACCTTTAAAGGTGAACACATTCCCAAAGGCTTGGAAAACAGCGCGGGTCGTACCCGTCTTTAAGTGAGGGTTAAAAACTACTGCGAATAACCACAGGCCCATTTCTATCCTATGCGCAGCATCTAAATTATTCGAGTCAACTCCGCGGTCAGTAATTTCATCCTCTATTAAAACTTTCACTCCTCAGCAGCATGTATTCATATCGGCACGCTCCACAACTACCAACCTCGTTAGCTTCATGATGCATGCCTCTCAAGCACTGTATAAGGAAGGACAGCTGGATGTCATTTATTTCGACCTCAGTGAGGCATTTGATGTTCTGTACCACAAAATATTCCTTCGAAAGTTGACAAAACTTGATCTGCGCCACTCTTTCACAGCGCTCATAAGAACGTACCTACGCGACCGGTACTTCTACGTTAGCGTAAATGGTCAGTCGTCAGAATTTTGTGAGATTATAAGTGGAGTTCTTCAAGGGCCTGTCCCGGGCCCATCTCTGTTCTCGTTGTTCATTAACGAAGTTTCGGCAGTCATTTAAAACTATTCAGTTTTGTTATATGCTGATGACGCGACACTTTTCAAAACGGTAAGAAATGTTAATAATTGCACCGCTCTTCAGAAGGACATTGCGAATTTTGCGTCATGGTACGCTGCAAACAAGCTGGTCATAAACGCATCAAAACGAAAGTTGCAAGCTTCAAGCGGAAGACTAACAGGACGTTATTTCCCTATAGCGTGAAAGACGTTCTCCTACCAAGAGGTCAGGGAACAAAGGACCTTGGAGTGTACTTCCATATCTCTCTGAGTTTCTCGCCTCACGCTCAACAGACGAGGCAGCGTGCACTTCGATCGCTCGGCACAGTATGTCGGGTGACGAGAGACTTCAAACTACCTGGGCCATTTGTAACTTTATATGAGAGCGTATGGCTTCAAGTTCTTGAGTACGCCTCCGTCGTTTGGAGCGGCACTTGTAGGTCAAATTATGAACTTCTCGAAAGTAAGCAAAAAAAGTTCACATCTATATTTAAACATCGATCTATTCTGTAAAAAGCCTTCCATCTCCATAGAGCTTACAGACTCTCACATTAATTAAAGCAGCCCTCCAGAGCTTGCGCGGTTTACGACGTGGCAATTATAAACAGGTGGTGTCTAAAATCAAGGAAACTTGCCATTGCGCTTCTGAACGAGGACATGATATCATCTTTCAGTGGCTGCCGGGACATTGTGGTATCGTTGGTAATCATCTCGCCGATGACGCTGCCTGACGTGCCCAGGATGGCGCACCGACACCCCTTATACCTTTATCGAGAGTAGAATAAGATGCTGCAAGAGAGCTTCGCAGTCTCGCTCGTACCATCACGTTAAGTTACTGGCATTCAGCACAGAATTCTAGGTGTCGTTTATACAGCCTCGACCCATCACTGAAACATAAATTACCAGCAAACCTTTCACGATGCGACGCAACACTGCTGTGTCGGCTGTGGGTAGAGTAGCATTCACCAACTCCTACAGCTGGCGTATTGGAATGGCGGACTCACAAATGTGCGCTAAGTGCAAGTGTGAATAGACCATCAGTCATCTTCTGTGTCACTGTTCTCGCTTTGATAAGCAACGTCAGACTCTCCAATGTGCCTTGAATAGACTGGGTGACAGGCCATTTACAGAAGCAAGGATCTTGGGAGTCTATAGCCTCACAGTTAATTAGCCCAGAAAGCAGTTCGAACGCTTCTTCACTACCTGAAGGCAACAGGCTTGATTGCCCGACTGTAGACATGCTGCAGCTAGCTTAGTGCATGTGCAAGTGCGCTATCGCCTCATGTTTTCTCTCTTTCTCTCTTTCACTCACCATTCCCCTCCCCACGTGTAGGGTAGCAAACTGGACTCAGTCTCGTTAACCTCCCTACTTTTTCTTCTTCCCTTCTCCCTTTTTTCACGTTAACTGCCCTCACCTGTAGACGCAACAAATCGGATGTTCTTTACCTCCCCAAATTAATACATGGAAAATCTGCTGCTCTCGCTTGCTTTCTAATGTGCGCTTTTACATTCCGCAGAAAAGCACAAGGAAACAGCGTGCCTTTCAGCCTTTCAATTTTTGTGACCCTCTATGTAGAGTGCAGGCAACATATAACGCCCATTCAGAGTGCCTGGGCATCTTTATAGCTAATTTTAATATTTTCCTGAAAGGAGTTGCAGAGGAATTTCAATAACTGAGCCAAAATTCTCATCTGTTGAATGTTCCGTCATTCTGTAATTGTTTTCTGTTTCTGCAGTTTCGCTCTGTGTTCTCTTTGTGTACACATTTCAGGCTGTGTTAAAATCTGTATTCGTAAAATTATTTTTTTTTTATGTGTGCGCGCGTGTGTAAGTCTGCATGTGTGTGTGGCCGTGCACTGTTTTTTCTGTGCATTGTTTCGCCGAGTGCGCCAGCACCAAGACCCTCGTGGTTGTTCATGGGCACTTTAATAAACACCTTTGATTGATTGAATTATTATTATTATTATTATTATTATTATTATTATTATTATTATTATTATTATTATTATTATTATTATTATTATTATTATTTATCTATTTTGAAAACATATATACACTATACCACCATTTAGACCACCAGCTTAGATGAACTCATCATTTGACCGCTCTGGAGGACCAAACTAGTGTCGTAAATGTTCGCAGAATTGCAGGCTCAGAGTTCACGAATGTGTCTGGGAGTACCGCAAGCTACATACATAGTCACCTCACTATTGCAAAAGCACGGCAACCCAGCATTCTGCGCACCCACTTCTTTCAATGATAGAGAACCATCCGGGTGCACAGATACACGCCATGTTTCAGGAGCATAAATCACGACCTCCATGATTTTGTTTTTTGTATTTTTCTGGGATTTAGACATCTGCTACCCACCATGGCTTCTGCAGGCACCGAAAATAGAAACGTCAATCGAAAGTCTTAAAAATAAAAGCGACGTTCCTACATTAGCAGCGAAACAATTAGCCCTACATCAGCTATTTTACAAGTACCGGTAGTCTATCCACGTGTACACGGACGGTTCTGCATCAAAGAAAGTGCGGCTGCAGCTTATGTTATACCATCCTTACATGTTACAGGTAAAATACGCCTGTCGACTAGGACTCACGTCGTCACCAATAAAAGCGGAATTAGTGGCCGTTCTCCAAGCCACTTACTTTATGAAACATATGAGACACCCAAAAAGTGGGTAATTTGCAGACTCCTTATCGGCTTTAGCATGTCTTGAAGAAATTGATGACGACTAACGACACGCACGAATAACATACAAAGTACTAAAGGGTTTAACTCAGGCTACTGAAAGAAAACATAAAGTGATATTACAGTGATATCACAATATTACGCTCAACATTAGGATCGGCTGAAACTTCCTCTTACAAACAACCTATAGCTTAGGAGCTTTTCGGGAATACGGGCCCTAATGCGTGCAATGGGTTGATATAACAAGACAAAAAAAAACAGAGAAAACAACAACAACAATAACAACAAACCTACGCGCTAATTGGCCAGGAGAAAATGGCAAGAAGATAGCGAACACCTATTTACGTTTCCAGATTTATCAAAAGGTGATATCCTGCTGGGAAGTACTGCCGCTGACACAGATATATTCAACCATCAAGCCCAAAATTCCACCAGGCGATGTTGAACACATGTCACAGTTAGCTTAGTGAAGATTCCTTTTGCGTAAAGTTGTTTTCACGAAACAAATTTCGTGGTACCTACGAACATCTCGTGCTATAGATTTTGACCAGCGTAACCTGGGGCCCATTGTTGTGGTTTGGCGATGCCTGCGATACATTATTCATTCACTACGAAAAGACATCGACTTGCCGAACAACAGATATGTGGTGCTATGCTGTTACAATGTTACCCTGCCCGTCTGATTTATGCAAGGTCATCCAGTAATAATAACAGGGAGAGAGAGAGAGGTGCAAATGAGAGAAAGGCAGGGAGGTTAACCAGAGTTAAAACCTCCGGTTTGCTACCCTGCACTAGGAGAAGGGAAAGGGGAAGTAAAAACAGAAAGAAGAGCATGACAAAAATAAAAGCGTGAGAAAAAAGTATGAAAAGGGATCGAATGGGGTCATTGTAGTCTTTCTAGTAGGCCACTGTCACGTAAAAAGGTCAACAAAGCCTTGACCGACTTTCGCTGCGACGACAGTTCATGTCGGCATTCCAAAACTGACTGTTCTGAAAGTGGCCTGTAGTCAAGACGTGCCAACGCGGCCGCTAGTGACAGCCGGTGCGCGCTGTATCGAGGACAGTGGCAAAGTACGTGTTCGATAGTCTCCTCGCCGTCGCAGTGACTGCAAGTCGCGCTCGCGTCCATACCGACTCGGAAGGCGAAGGATCTTGTGTAGGCGACACCAAGCCACAGTCGGCAAAGTACTGTTGTTTCGAGTCGAGAGAGTCCAGATGGGGGTCGAAGTCGAAGGGATGGGTCCAGTCGGTGTAGACGTGTATGCTTCAAGCTTGGTGTGTTCCATAAAGTTTTGATGGCTTCATTTGCAAGTACACGAATTTTCATCGCAGCGTCTGTTCTTGAGAATGGAATGGAGTCTTGCAAACCTTCCTCATGTGCAGATCGTGCTGCTGCGTCGGCATGTTCATTGCCCATTATGCCACAGTGGAACGAACAACACACCGAAGCACGGTTCGGCAGAAAATCGCCACTTTTGCGTGTAATGCAAACCGGCAGCCCTGTTTATTTTCACTGTCCCTTGTCCTATTATAGTGTACTAATTCCAGCATTTTACAAATTTCTTCCGTTCTACATTCACAACTCTATAACTATGCAAGAGGATAGCCCAGCACCGTCACACAAATTCATGTGGGCACTTCGCTTCGGCTATCCATAAGCGAAAACTTTGTAACCAGGGGCCGAAGTAAAAGATTTTCGTTCCTAAGCTGTTCTTGCGATTGGCCGACCGACATTCCTTAACATTATGCCCAGCATCAGAATTGTCCTCATATTTTTTTTCTTTTTTTTGTGATGAACAGTTCAAGCATGACAGCTTTTTCGTGAATAGGCGACCAAGTGCTCTGGGTGTCCACTCAAATGCGCTGGAGTAAACTAATCTTCTTATAGGCAACATGAATCACCGAGCAACGTTATTGATGTGAAGTGTGCACACATCAGCAGACGTAAGGCGGCATTGTCTTTGACCCGGTGCGTACAGTGCTCACGGATTGAAATAGGACACGGAGCATTTAGTGCAACCCTACATATGTGCAAAGTACGCGAGAGCACAATGTCATGTCGCTAGGAATTTGGTCACCAAAGGTGACGAGGGCTCCCATGTAAGTGTACGCGCCAGAATTACGTCGATGTGACACGAACTCCAGCCGGTTGAAGCGAACGTATGCGCATTACTTAGCCCTAAATTGACGCGTTTCATTCCGTGAGCACTGTACCTGATAAGCTCAATCAAGCTAGGTGACTATTTCCCACCGCCCCGTTTCAAAGGGAACGCTGATAAATGAATCATCATCAGCATCATAATTGTAATCATCGGCATCATCATCATCATGCAGTCGAGGAAAAGCTTCGATTCTAGGGCGGTTTGTGAACGCGGGGGTGAAAATACAGAAAAATAAGTTCGCTTTACACTGCCACTGTTAAACTACAATCTACAGGGCCAGTGCTCACCAAATTCACCTCACCTTTCCTCGCTCACCAAGCGAGGAAAGACATATTTAAAATGTGCAATGTGTGAAAGCCTTATCCCAGAAAGCAGTAGCTGCCCACATAAATATTCATCAGTGCAGGCCCCGCTGAAAAGGTCCGTTCGAAGCGCACTTTTTCATGGAAAGTGTGAAGAAATGGAATTTGCCGATCAACTGTCACGAATCTTATTCAAGAGTGTTGGCCAGAAAAAAAAATAAAGAACCACATTTCCGTTAGGGACGCCTCTTCTTTCGGCAATTCGGTGCTAATGTTGGTCTTTGGTCGTTGAATTTGTTACCCTGTCGTGTGAAATATTTTTATTAGAAACAACTTCATTGCATACATTAAGCTCAAATTAGAAGCGTGAAAGCAATGATAAACTTATAGTAAACTGATTAGTGCTTATTAATTAAGAAAAATGATTATTTTATTGCATCATGAAAGCACTCACAGGGAATACAACTTCGCGCCACGGCCAACTGATCAAGATCCACGTTATCAAGATGCTGCTTATACTATAACGTTCTGAGCTTTCAACATCATCAACAAGATTTAACTCCTTTTAAAGCACGTCAAATATAGGATTACTATTCAAATAAATAATTAATGTATGATGCCTATGCATAGTGTACCACCTAACGTTAGCCAAGATGTTCAACGAAAGAAATGATAAAAAAGATGAAAAATACGCGGTGCAAGATACAATCATAAATTCTACAGTGTTCAGTCTTCGAGGACTGACGACCAAACACCGTATGCCTTGCGAAATAATCTTTCACTGTGCTTATTCAATGTTTTTTTTTTCCTGAAACAGCTCGTTTAACGTTATAGCTGGGACGCCCTATATGATGAAAAAATGAAGAAATGAACGTAGAAATGAACATTTCACCAAATATGTATTGAAATTAAAGAAAATAAGTGCTTACGCGTATTCATGAAATGTGCAAATAATTCCCTGAGGCATAACTAATGTTTACTCTTCTGACTACATCTGGACATGAGCAGTGTGGGTTGTAAAGGAAACATTAAAACTTCTAATACATCGCTGGAAGCCTGAGAACCAATTTAGCTGATGGGACGTACTTGAAACGCTTACGCTCGAACGCAGTTAACGAAGTGAACGAGAGAGAGAGAGAGAGAGAGAGGGGGGAGTGACACACATACACGCATACGTATGCACACACACGCAAGCACGGACAAACATATACACACACCTACACGCACAACGCGCGCGCGCACACACACAACAAGCACGAGATGCAACCGGCTCACAAACGCAAGGTTATTTACACTAGTTTACAGTCAGATTCTAACTGGTACACGTTTACTGTATGCGGCATGGTCTCATGTACCCAGTAGGAATGGCAGCAGCACCATAGTTGTGCACAGTGCAGAGATAGGACACTTTCGTGGCTCAAGAATGTGCCGCAGCTCAAGAAGCGTTGCTTAGAAGAACCAAGTTTCTTATTAAAAAAATTTGCGTTCTTTCCGTCTCTGTTGCCTTTTACTGTGGTTGTCTTTTTTCAATGCGCAACTTGGTTCGTATAAGCAATGCACCAACTAGCCCAACGAGAAGTTCTTCTAAACTCAAAAAGCGCATCGTGACGCATGCTTGATAACGTGTCCTTCAACACAACCCTCGAAGTTGTAATGCGATGAAAGAAATATGAGAGGGGTGCAATGCGGCATAGCATCTCCTTGCGCTTAACGTCCCGGAATTGTGCGTGTCGCTTACCGTCGCCTTACTATTTTAATTGATTTCAACCGATTCAAGTTCTTCAATGTGCCCACCAAAGATGTGTGCGTGGCTTTTTTATTCGTTCATTCCTTATTTTCGAGAAGTTCCAGCGTGCGCGCTCAAGAGGTGCGATTAAAAGATATTGCCTTCTGAAGTGTAAGCTTCGAACTCCTGTATAGCAGACGCGTAGAAGCGTCTCTCACGGACCCAGACACGGTTCGTGCCTCCCCCCCCCACCCTCTTTTCGTTTCTGTGATCGAGATATTCTTTCCGCCTACTGTAGAAAATGAGTTTGTGTGGGAGATTTCGCAGCTGTACTAAAAGGGCTCGACGAAATTCTTTAAAAGGTTCCAATGCGATATTTTAGCAATGCAAACGCCTGTGCGCGTACGCACGCACATTTAATGCTTTCTGGGTATGTATGTATGTATGTATGTATGTATGTATGTATGTATGTATGTATGTATGTATGTATGTATGTATGTATGTATGTATGTATGTATGTATGTATGTATGTATGTATGTATGTATGTATGTATGTATGTATGCATGTATGCATGTATGTATGTACATGGCGTGTATGTATGCCCATACACGCCAAGCAGCAGTCGATTTCACTAGCTTCGATTACTTGAAATGCCCAATCACGTCGTCGAAGACAACTTCCTAATGATCTAATTACAAGCGTATAGAGCTGGGAAATTTCATCGGTTCTCATAACAGCAACCACCCAGAGCAAGGAAAGCGCCAATCAAAAAGCGGACACAAGGGCGCGCTGATTGTACAGGAACGTTCAATCTCGTCGCTGAACACAAAACGAAGAAATTCGCGAGCTGCCGGCACGAAATGATCAGTCATGTTCCTATAATACGGATCTACCTGGTCAGACGGTTCACCGCGAGACTATTGTCTACAAGAGAGCGCTTGAACTCGCGACGCCTCGTGTAGCGTGCACACTACATCTTGCTTTGAATGATGTGCACTGGTGATGTCGACGCCGTCTCGAGTCTGTTTCTCGCTCTCCAGCATAGCTTGCTTGACTCGGTTTCAACTACGTAAGGAATTAATTATGACAGACTGGCATATTAGGCGTGACCGTTCATGATGACCATTTGTACAATCGATATCTATTACAACAGAAGATATCTAAACTTTTGCAAATCAGCCTCAATTTGTCCACTGCAGACTGTTCTTTAAGAATATCGGGTTCACTCAAGAGGACAAGCCGCAGTATTTCAGATTACTGTTAGACGAAAGAAGAAAAAAAAATGCGAAATAGAAGACACAAGGTTATCATGTTTTCTTTTACGATCTCGTATCCTTCGTCGCGTATACCTTACCCATAAATGCGAGCTATAGTGAGCAATATGTAAACACTAGTAGTAACATTTTTGAAGGGTTTCAAATAATGGTACGGAAGCCAGCAAAGTTTGAGCGCTTGGGAACGACAACACTTGCGTTGCCGTTCCTCAGCAATGCGAAGCCAATGAAGTTGAAGAGAAAAGCTTCGCAAGCTAACCCGGTGACCTTTTCACGCACGCGGACACAAATAATTAACCATATCAGGTAATGCAGGGAACGTTGCGTTTTGTTGTAATTACGAATGGCGGATGACACTCTAAGTACACGACGGCTCCACGCACACAGAGTGACACAACGCCACTATATCACCCAAGACAGAAGTGGCAGTAAGTGATGGACAAGGAGGTCAGATTCTCTTGCAGAACAATTAATGCTCATCCCTGGTGATTCACGCTCTTCGGTACAGAATGCACTTTAGTAATCTTGTTACGAGTTGCGCTGAGAAACTCGGGTCTACTGTTCAGCATAGCCTTGGGCAGCAAGAAAGCAGTTTACGTAAATGTTAGTCCACTCAACCAGGCAAGCCCCACAAAACCAATTGCGTAAGCCCTTTTCCTAATGGAATAGAGGAATCTCCCATTAGCAGTAATGTGAGTTATATGCTAAGAGCCTCCTGCACACATATTCGGTAAGAAAAGTACCGCAAGTTAAACTATTACTGTGACGACAGGCACCAAAATTCTGTGCTTGCTTTCTTCGATGTTCAAAAACTTACTTACATTACAACAAAATAATAATTATTATTATTACATAATAACTATAATTTTTGTTACGAACAAAAGCGGTAAAATTGCAGCAAAAGTTGATAACAGAAGCGTTTAAGCAGCTTATTAGCAAAATTCTATGCAATAAGTTAAACACCATGTGCATCCTGTTGCTGATACTTCATACTGAGTCGGCCTTTACTGCACGGTGATCACCTGCAGAAGTAAACGTCCTGTAGTAGCTAGCTGTACTAAGATCGTCGCCACAAACGTGCGCTGTGAAGAGCATAACAACTCAACCGGAGTAGAAAATAATGGATGCAACAGGATGTGCTTATCGGCATAAATTAAAGCCCGAACCATTCCTAAACTAATCCAATGCGTTCTTTCGTTTACGGGTTCAGCGGCACTTGTAATGTCGGCGTGATTACGACTGTAAACCAAACACTTGCGACTACTCAGTGCTTAAAAACCGGCCACAGAGGGACTACACGTCCCATTTTCACGCAATTACGCATAACAGGCGTTGTGATAAGTTGGTTACTGCTCTCGCATCAATGCTGCTGGTTGTATACCTGCGTACGACATACGTCAGATGTTCTGGAGCAGCCATACCTCTCGAATAACAACCAATCAGTGATATCTTGTCCGGAACCTTCAGCGATAATCTTACATCAAGAGTAATAAAAAAATAAAGAACAATATAGACCTTTATATCCGCGCTGAGGCAGCAACGTATTCACGATCCCAGAAAACTTCAGGTCGTTCATATCCGACAGACCAGTTAGCCAAGGAAGTATTTTGTCCCGTAGTTTGCTATAGGTGCATATTCTTAATGCGTTCAAATAAAAGGAGCGTTCGCAGTGCGACGAGCTCGTGTCGAGCCCATGCGTCGAGCTCACCGTTCTTGTTATAATTTGCAGTAAAATTCATTTTTGGAAAATTCCATCTCTCCACCAAAGCTGGTGCCATTTGAAGAGTCCTATATATTTGTAGGCTATTGCAAATTATGTTATTCCAGAGGGCTCAACTGTAAGTCTTTCGGGAACGTTGTGCGTAAGAACAGGAAGGTTCTATAGCGCGACAGGGAAACAGATATCTTAGAAAGAACTTGAGACATGCAGAGCGTGAAGCTGGGCATCATGAACGGCGGCGAATCGGGACGGGTGTGACGGACGGGCGACGCACAACTTCCGACTGAGAATTGATCTTAATGTTCGGATGAGCGAATACAGAGCACAAGAAAAGAAACAACATAAGTGAATAAATGAGTACAACCAAGACCTATATGCCAGTGAAGACCAGTTCAACACCTGGGGCGATAGGCCCACAAGTACATTTTCCAACGAATAAATCGACGGCAGCGCTAATACAACTCGCGTGAATCGGTCTTGTGCGATAAGAACATCTTTTTTTTTTTTACTCTCCCAGGAATGGGTGGCTGAAGCAATGCGGCAGGGGGGGGGGGGGGGAGCTTTAGCCAGTTTTCGCATTAAATTGTTGGCTTACTCTCAATGCATCTCGTTTGCGCACTGTCCCGCCTGCTCCACCTGACCCGTTCATGAGCTGTTCTACTGTGTGTCACTCCAGGTATACACGTCTCTTCCAGATAAACCACTGGCTAATTCTCGTTGAAGTTCGGCACAGAGATATAGCGTTTTGCAGCGAGTTCCATTAAATATCACGTTTGCTAGCATCACCTCACTTTTTTTTTGTGCGCAATAAAGTCAATGTGTACGCCATCTGCGGTGCCACCAGAAAAATACAAAAATGTCGATTTTCGAAAAGAGTCCCCGCCTGTCACCACTGCGGTGAGAGGTATGTTTCACTATAGAGGTGACAGATGGCGCCAGTGGCCTGTTGCAGCAAAATCGACATTTTCTTTTAGTGGCACCGCCACAGACCATGCGCTTCTGGACTTTGTTGCGAACGAAACAAGCAACTAATTCTGCAAAGGTAGCATTGAGGGGAATCCATTGCACTCTGCACACAAGCACGCGCGATATTTGAACAGAAATCAGCCACCGGCTTAATAGAAACAGTCATGTAGACCTTCCGGTCCTATTTACGGACATAAATAAATCGGATAAATAATACGGACATAGGCATAAATCGGAGGTGCCTGGAACTAACCTTTGATTCTTCATGTACGATCCTACAGAAATTCAACCAACTCAAACGAGAACGAGGAGAACTAGAAATAAAAATAATATTCTGCGTCCTGCTACGGGTGGATTTCCTCCATCGCCGTCGGTCTGAACTAAGCAGGTGAAAAGCGTCCTTAAAATTTTCGAGTTCCCTAAACAACGGTCGAGATCCCACCCCATTCATCAAGCCCTGTGTGCCACGCGACCCCGTGGCAGTTCGGACAGCTTGGCTCAGTCAGACCGACTCAAGCGAAACAGGAAAAAAAAAAGCGAATAAATGACGAAGGCCCAAAAGATGCACAGCGAAGGCAAGTGAAATAAAGAAAGAAAGAAACGGAAGACAACTGCAAAGAAGAAACTGGAGGGAACGGCTGAGGGGGGGGGGGGGGGGGGCGGTTGCTGGCTCATGAAAAGTGCTAGCGGCACTTTTAATCTATTTCTCCGTTTTTTCCTCGCGCTTTGGCGCTTCTTGGGGCTGGGAAATTTCCAAGTGAGCGATTGCACTTTTTATCCGAGCTGACGACGTTGATAACCGGAACATCAGCAATCTTTACCATGTCTCATACACACATTGCGTTTCATTTTACTTTGCACTTTTGCTGGCTTGGAACTACAAAGTGATGGTTATTTGAGTTACTGACCTCCTATTTTATCGCATACAAACGCGTACGCACCTGCGCACACGCACGCACGCACGCACATACACACGTGCAGAGATGCATATCCCTATTTTCTGAATATCTCAGCGTTTTCAGCAGTTTCGAAACGAGTGCTAGCAAGCGTGGGCTCCTCGGTACAATATGGAAAAAAAAATAAAAAAGAAAGCAAATCACGTGCATATATATATATATAGTTCTGCTCCTCTATAAACTACCCATGCATGTATTTCTGGACCCACCGCGGTAGCGCAGTTGCTGTTACGTTGCGCTAATGAGCTAAAGGTCGCGGGTTCAATTCCGGCCAAGCCGGCTGTACGTCGATGGTGGCAAAATGCAATTACGCTCGTTTACTTAGATTTATGTGCACGGTAAAAAAAAATCTAAGTGATCAAAATTAATCCGCAGTGTGCCGCTACGGCGTACTTCGTAATCAAATCATGGTTCTGGTGCGCAAGACCTCAAATTTAACTTCTTTGTTTACTTTTTCTAGGAAGCCGCCTTTCTCTCTTGTGCCTCTTGCCTGCCAAATACCCTGGCATCACTCACTAAAGCCCACATTTATCTTGCTTTGGCTGGTGATATAATTTTGCCGCACGCCATGAAAAGACTCGAACTATTTTTCTAAATGTTTGCCATTGTAAGGAAGTCCGGAGTGGAAGAGGTGGCTGAAGAAAACGAAAAGAAAAAAATACTTATGGCATCTAGCTTGTATAAAGCATACACACTAACTTAACCTGCAAAATTTGTCATGGGGCCGCATGAAACATTTATAAGGAAAGACATTTGACACCCACTCAGAAAAAAAAAAAAAAAGCTACAGAGATGTTACTCTAAACTATAGTAACTTGCTCCGGGAACGGCTCCGAAGGAAAATTATACGCAACTACTCATTGAAGCAACAGCATTCGACAATCGACGAAGCTGCGACTCTGAAGAAGCAACAAAGTGTAAATTAAATTGCCGCCACCCCCAAGGACCAAACATGTCTGACAGACTTCCGCAAGCGGTTCTAAAGTAAATTTCAGTCTGCGCGCAAGTGGCTCAGGCAAGTTGAAGTTCGTGATAAAGGAAACGCAACAGCAAATCACCGACGGGCTCAAGAAGCACATCTCCTCCTCCTCCTCCTCCCTTTTTTTTTCTCTCTCTCTCTCTCTCATTATCTATTCTCACGTCTACCAATCAGGCCGCGTCTCCTAAACCCACAGAAAAAGCAAATTCTTGCTTTTTAAAGGGGTTGACACTTGAGCGAGAACAAGAGGCGGAAACAGTTAGGCGCTGCCGGGCGTAGTATCAGAATAAAAAAAAATTCCAGCGTTGCTTTGCATATCATTAAGCGCTAAAGCAAGCTAGCGCCGCTCTCGAAAGCGATATATACTATCGTAACAAGTACACACGAAAGAAGGTATAGCCGCGCTGCTAAGACTCGGAGAAAGGCAACGCCTTTCGCTTGCCTCACGACTATATGACAGATCGCCGAGCACGGGAGTCCCGGTGGAGCACTTCTCCGAGGCGCCAGGAAGCGAGTACGAATAGCGGCGCGGTGCTGCAGCTTCGCTCGCCTCATCGTTCACTTCTGGCGGAGTTTTCGCTTTCTACATGTTTTTTTTTTTTTTTTTTACGCTTCTGCGAGAACACGATCTAGGGATGAAAGGAAGATGACAAACGCGCGGTTTGCCCCCCCCCCCCTCCCCCCCCCCTCCTTTCACGGTGATAATAGGAATAACAATGACCACATGCAAGGCGTCGGCGGCCTCCGAGCGAACAGAGAAAGATCATTCTTCATGTGGCTTTAGCTGCCCTGGCGAACGACGACCGCGGTTGCAGGCTTGCCGCCGCGAAGGTCAATATTTGCCCACCTTCTTTTTCTCTATCTCTCTCTTCCTTCGGCGGATGCCAGGGCAAACATTTAATCTTTGGGCCTGAGCCGCGGGGTTCTTTATCTCCCTAGGGGGCCGCGCGTGCCGACCCACTTTCTAAAAATAAGGGATATACTCCAGAAAACTGGGGCGCTCAGAGGAATGGCGCAGCTGTGCACTCGCGCGCGCGTGTGTGTACTCACGCGGATCGCGCCCGCACGGTACCCGCGGTTATACGGTACCGTCAGAGTACCATCAGGGTACCGTCAGGGTACCGTTAAGGGCCAGCCAGAGCACGCTCTCGCGGCTTCGTGGCCTTCGGAGTGGATAGACGAGAGGACATTCGCCGGTTGATTGGATAGACAGAGACGTCTTTACGCGGTCAGGTACCGAGGGATTAAAACTCAATTCGAAAGGAAGAGACTTATTTTTTTGAAGCCGCTACGAGGAGGGACTATAGCTCGTGCCACACGGCGTCGTTAACAGGTAGCTGAACAGAGCTTGGACGAAGCTCGTGGAAAGGGAAGGGAAAGAAGGAAGCGTGTCTGAGACGTCGGCCCACGCGTTATAGCCCGCGTTTCCCGCCTGTTTTGGCGACGACTGCCCCACGTTATTGAAAAAAAAGGTGGCTTGAGACAGATTAATTTTTTTACTGACTGAGCTTTCTATCAGTGGTGGATACAGGAATCGCCGTTCTATTCACTAATGCACTTATTAATGAAGCAGATGCTGTCAATTACCTATTTAATTATTGACTTTAGGGGCGTGGTATAATAGTAGAATTGAAGTGAACCAGTACACAAAGCGTACAAACTTTGCCTCGCACCAGCTCAAAATGTGCCGGACTGAAATTGTGCTGTGAAATGCATCGCCGTTACAGCTAACGTTTACTATTTTTCTTTTCGCACGACATTTCTTCCACAGTGCGGAAGCTTAATAACTGGTTAGCACGAGGGGGTCATCGTTGGCCTTTCATACTACCACAAGCGAGATGTTCACACTGGCACTCATTTTCCTGGCTTCTCAGGCTCTCAGCGGCGGCAGCAGCGAGATTTCCGGGGCCAGGCTGTAGACCGCATCCGCTTGAGAACCCCGTGTGCAGCTCCGTGGACAACGGCCTTCATCATTTTCAACGTTAAACCAGGAATGATAAGCTAAAATAATCTGATGTAACAGAAAACTGGATGTAGGCGACACCATATATCAAGCATGCGATAGTACTTTTGATGCCGCTGGGTTTACAGAAAATTACTTCGTGTGAGACGTACTGCTGCACATCGTCGCCGACGTCCGAAAATACAGGTGTTGCATAGTTAAAGTGCCACCAGATGAAAGGGGAAGACGTGGAACCACCATGTTATGTTAAATCTGTATCTACGAAAGGAAAAAGTCTGTTCAGGAAAACAAAAGGTGCTTTTATCAGAATGAATTGGAGAAATGAACTCACTATCCATAAATACGGAAGTGCTGATGCGAGAATGAGCCTGTGCAACTTGAAGAAGCTAGTACCTCTTTCAAAATCGTAACAGACCGGTTGACAATAAGAAGTGACATCGAGATGTGTTGTGTCACTGGGATTTCGTTGCGTCTGAGAAGGCTATGTCTAATTATACGCTGCCACCGCACCACCAAAACATTTAGCATCGACCCAACAGACCACATTCTTTAATGGTTATATTTCCTCGTTACAATTCTTAACAATGGCTTCTCACCAAAATACAGCTGGCAACCGTTAGCTTATATATGGTCCCTTGTCCACACGTCGTTCATTCATTCACTCCGTACTCGCCGAGACGTTCACTTCTCGCCTTGAATGAACGGAACACAATAACTACAACCAAGACCCACGCACTACAGCGTTGGGTGAACGGATCGGGAGGTGCGAGGGGGCGGCAACGACCGCTATATAGCAACGTGCTCACGTTCCCTTCCCCATCCCACGCGTCAGGCCAGGAGGAGAAAACCCAGCTGCGACCACCGCCTTCTCTCAGCAGCACGCAAACGCGCGTTTAAGATCGAAGGAGCGTATACGGACAAGCCGACGGCGCGCGACCGAAGTGCGATGGCTGTTGTTGCGAGAAGGAGGAGGGTGGGGGGGAAAGCGTGTACCGTTTCAAGAGACGGCGCCGTGCAGTCTCCGGAAGGACGTCGTCATCAGGAGCGCCAGCGGCTGTTGCGCCAGGCTGCGGAGGTGACACAAAGCGACGAACAACTAAAACGTGCACAACACGCGCTCCACCTGAAGATGCGGAGAGGACAGGGAGGAGCGAACGCCCTTGCCTGCGTCTTGTTAGCTTATAGCCCTTGCCGTGCCTCCATAGCTTGTGCCGTGTGGTTCGGTAAAGGTCTCCTGGCATCGACCCACTGAGCTTCCCCTCTCGCGCACTCTTCGGCCGGCTGCTGCTGCTGCTGAAGCTGTTGCTGTCACCGCCGTTCCTACCGGTGTGGCTGCTTCCTCTGTCTCTGCTATGCCACTTCCGGTGCCGCTGAGCCACCATCCTCCCCATTCCATCATGGCACGTGGGGAAGGAACTGCGATTCACAGTGCGCTCCCCTTCGCCGTCCCCTTCCTTCCATAACACCCGGTCATCTATCTGTCTGCCGTCATTATCTTGTTACGCCTAGTATTCGTTTAAAGCGGAACCACCGTGTTTCTCCACCGTAATCGAGCGCTTGCTTGCTGGTCTGGCTGTACCGCGTCCGGCCGTTCGAGGGTCGGGCTAATATTGTTCATCGTCGCGAGGATAAGACGAAATGCGATAGTAGTGTTCGGTGTGCATGGAAAGAGAAAACCGAATGCAGCGCTTCGTGATCACGTCTTACAAGGAAAGAATCGTGTGCAGGTAGCAGAATACGGTTTGCGGCAGGTGAACGTGAGCGCCCATACAGTCGCTTGTTATGGAGATTCGTAAGGTCACCTCTGCTCTCCGGCGCATGTAATTCGACACAGCGTCTCCTGATTCAGGGATCCGAAAACGACGGTTGTTTGTCGATGTGATTGTGCAATAATACGTGCCTGGTCGAATCTAAATTTAATTATGGTGTTTTACGTGCCAAAACCACTTTCTGATTATGAGGCACGCCGTAGTGGAGGACTCCGGAAATTTCGACCACCCGGGGTTCTTTAACGTGCACCTAAATCTAAGTACACGGGTGTTTTGGCTATGGTGTTTGGTTATAGTGGCTATGGTGTTGGACTGCTAAGCACGAGGTCGCGGGATCAAATCCCAGCCACGGCGGCCGCATTTGGATGGGGTGCGGAATGCAAAAAAAAAAAAAAGAAAGAAACATCGTTTACACGTTACATCGTTTGCAGGTGCACGTTAAAGAACTCCAGGTGGTCAAAATTAATCCGGAGTCCCCCACTACGGCGCGCCTCATAAGCAGATCGTGGTTTTGGCACGTATAACCTCAGTATTTAATTTTTAATTTTTGACGATGATGTTGATCGTGGTAGTCACGATCAACAAGTAGAACCAAGAACGCGAGATAACAGTGCGCTAAATGAATGAATGAATGAATGAATGAATGAATGAATGAATGAATCGTTGAACTTAAGGAACGGGGACGGCGCTCAGCCGCTGTTGGCAACACATAAATCAAAACTGCGCAGTAACGGAAGTGCATTTCACAGGACTAAGCACCCGTTTGATACTGCAGGCTTCCTATGTCGCTAAAAGATGTTTGACACAGAGGAGACATACACGTTAAGTCGTGTGAGCCGATGCATTAATAATTCATGGCATTGATATAACGACGAACGGAATGGGTCCTGATTAGAACACAAGCGAAAGGCACTAGTGCACGCAGTATACCTGGAGCCGGATGATCTCTTATGCGCGAGAAGGCGTTTATGAGAATGGTTTCCTGAACAGCGTATACGACCACAATTCCAACGCTTGAGTGTGCAACATGCGAACGAGAGCACAGCGTCATATGCATCCAAGCAAATGGGTACTTGACTACGTTTCCCGCGCGAAACGTGATCGCGCGCGAAACGTGATCGCGCGCACCCTCCATCTGCAGCAGCAGTTTGACGTACTTCATAGAGGTAGGGGAATGCCGAATTTTGCGAATACGGATCGAGTATCGAGGAGTCAACTGGAAAGGCCTATACGTATTTGTGAAAGGAATACTTCTTTCCGCAGACTTGGATGCCAAGCCTGAGTTTAATAGTCCAAAGAAATGGTTTTACTATGACGGACAAAGAATAATTTTTAGACACAAGATTAGTAATCGCCATTAGAAACTCCTCGAATAGCCTCTGAACATCTTTAGAGGAGGAGGAGGAGGAGGAGGAGGAGGAGCAGGAGGAGGAGGAGGAGGAGGAGGAGGAACAAACTTGTCGAATGGCCGGCCTTTTGTCTTCTTAGCCCTTGATGGGTGGTTTACTCATTCCAGGAAACCATGGTCCTACGCTGGTTGCAATCGCGCTTTCGAGAAATGAACCACTTCTGTATAAATTGCAGCTTTACATGATCACAAAATAAATGGTTGCCTCCAAAAGATATACAGTTGTGCAACAAAAAAAAAAAGGAAAGCTGCTGATGGGTTTCTACGCCGTAAACACAACATGTAAAAGGGCCTGTTGCAGGAAAACATCTATGATCGTAGCTTAAAAAAACAAAACGTGTTACATGACCGGACGGCCAACATCACTGTATGACGGACTACAATCAAAGCTCAGAGGTTGTCATGTAGGCTCCCACCAGGAAACAAAAAAAGAAAACTTGCATTATCCATTTTGTTTCTCCATTGCTTCGAAAACTTTAGTCGTCGTTTCAGTTCTGATAATTTGTCATACTTTGTTTAGCAGACGAAGAACAGTACTTTAACAGTCAGTGGTTGCGAAATATTCGGGTAGTTTCAAGTATTCTTGAACACCTATTAGTTGCTGTATGTAAACGAATGCGCATAGTTAGGGTGTAATACTCGATCGATATTCGAACCTTAGAATATGCGCCCATCCCTAGTATTTACGTCATTTCGGCCGGGCTGTACAAAACAGCCAGATGGACAAACAGCACTGCGGCTGTTAAGTTACTGCATACGCATCACGCTCGTAGCGGGTGCAAAGTGTACAGAACTGCATCGCCCGTTTCTTTACTGCACTTTACTTTTAGCGCTTGCGCCAAGCATAAAACAATGACGAGAAATAAAGTGGGCCCATCAGCA
Organism: Dermacentor andersoni; assembly: GCF_023375885.2. NCBI lineage: Eukaryota > Metazoa > Arthropoda > Arachnida > Ixodida > Ixodidae > Dermacentor > Dermacentor andersoni. The sequence goes on along the minus strand of NC_092815.1, from coordinate 126,970,095 downwards.
AACAAAGCACAGTTATAATAACGGTCCTGTTGCGGAGTAGTGCGAACCATCTTCTATGACGTGGCGGCCGCGGCTACCCTAAAACAATTGAGCAGGCTTTCATAATTTAGGAAACAGTCCGAACGGCATTGACTGTTCTGGCTCCGTAAACCTGCAGGGGTGGCTTGCAGTGACCCTTTATTGGCATGAGTCAATTTACGCACAGTTGAGAGGCGGCGCGCATTGGAGAATACGTCTTCACGTGGTTACCAGCAGAGCGACAAGTCACAGTGAGCAGAGCTCCTTTACTTTTGCCGCGCAAGAACTTACTGCACGGCAACCTACTGTAATTCTCGCAAAGCAAATTCAACCCCTTGAGTCACAAACTATGATCATCCTGGAAGAAATGCGTCAAAGTTACATGGTTGTATTCGCAAACGCTGCAAGCCCAATAGAAACAAATTGAAGGTAGGATGAAACATTGTTTGCTTTCTAGAGATTGACACTTACTGCTGTCAACATCTTTGTACTGACATTACTCAACAAAAATTAAAACTAAACGCCAACGTTTCGTCACCTATTAGGTGGCATCGTCAGTACACGATTTGCCCAAAAGAGCGCATACATCATAATTTTCTACTTTTCTAAGCAGCCGAAACCACCGTAAATCTCTGTTCAGTCAGGAGTCAGTCATGTAGCATTTTATTGTAAAAACGACTGAATCACAGGCTCAAAGCACGTGTACAGATTAATTGCTGGCTGCAAACACTGCGAGGAAGAAAAAAAGTAATCCTTCGTAATTCCTGACCGAACGCACCATGTCCAACATCCCGCCGAACATGGTAGTGCTCTCACCAAAGTGGTCCTGTGTACTTTGCTCCCAACACTGAAGTAACACGAAGCCCCATTGCGTACGCAGAAGGTTCAGTTTGCACGCAACCGCAGTTCTGCGAACTCTGCTTTACGCAACGACGATTTGACGAGAAAATGATAAATATTTAGGCCGGCCCTGCATAAAGGCACGCCGGTTCGAAAGTAGAGCGTAGCCTTTCAAATGTACCTGCTCTCCGCTAGTTTCCTGGCTGCCATTTGAGGACTGGCTTTGCTGCGATGCCAGCGACGCAGAAGATCGAAATTTGCATTAGAATGAGACCCCGTCTCACAAAAACCACGTCGCAATAAGGCAGAGAGTAAAAGAAATCGCTGAAGCGCCCTAGTAGCGCCTACGGTCAAATTCGATTTACTGTGCCGCCTCGCCCAGCGAATTGTGACAATGTGGCTCTCGTTCCAAGGGAGCGATCTCCAATTCAAATGAACACGAGGACACGCGAATTCGGCTAATGCAACTCCTACACGTTCTAGTAGCAGTGTTTACATTAAAAATAAACGAAAAAGAAAAAAGAAATACCTGTACACGCTACATTTCCCTTTCTTCTCTCGAGAAAGGAAGCGCTTCTGCCTCGGATTTACCGCCTAAACACGGAATTATATATGCGTAAAGGAGTTCCTTTCTGAAGATGACGCACTACTGCTTTTTCTGCATCGAACTTGTGCACAGAGCAGATTGAGCGACAGTGCATTTCCTGGAAGGGGCCACCGTGGAGGCACTATGCAAAACGTATAGAGTGCTGACGACGAAGGAATCCCGCAGGGCACTTCGCCCTGTCAAGCGGCTGAACACAGAAAGTCGTTTAACTAACAAAGATTCATCCAGAAAAAGAGACGCCTTGGTTATATTACAATGGAGACTTCGGAAGAAAGAAGTCAATCTTAAATATAAAGACGCCCAATTCTAGAAGGTTACGTAAGCCAGGTAGGGAGACGGGGGGAAAAAGAAAGAGATTGAGCTGACGTGGCGGGATAGGAAGTGTATATGACTGATGGATTTTTTTTTTTTTGTCATCTTAGAATGTTACTATGTTCACCTTTCGTAATTCGCGCAAATATGGAGGATAAACAGTCTGTACTTGCCTGGTATTCTGGTGGGAGATGTTCTATAGCTATGGTGTAACGCACGCACGCACGCAAACAAAAGAACGAGCAAAACAACATTGCTTTCAATTCGACAATCTGTTGAGATGCTTTAACGTAATTTATTGCGCCCTCTTCAGACAGTGTTCTGTACCTGACAACGCATAAAGCTAAAACGGGGAGAACAACCCACCTTCGGCAGTTATTCATGGTTAGGACTACATTAAACGCTATAACCTTATTGATGGATGGATGGATGGATGGATGGATGGATACAACTTTCTTGTACGTCCGGCAAGGTTTACCGCGACCCGGGCTCAGGTCTCCCACGGGGGAACGTCAAAGCCCTGCCTCAACGCCGCCTCACGGGCTTGCTGGACTGCCCACGTCTGGATTCCGAGGTCAGAGCTGAACAGAGCGGCTTATTGAAGATATCTTTTTTTTTTTATAGCCTACGGGAACTTGATAAATAAGTATGCCGACAGCCTGGCATCGGTGGAAGTAATTGCAGTAAAGTCGAAAAAAAAAAGAAAGAAAAGAATGCTTTATCGTTAAATTATTTCCACGTAAAGATTAGATATTTGTTGTGATAAACGTACAGACACACGTTGAGACATGTTAGACAACACCTTTCCCCACACGTATGCACGAAAGCACAAAGAAAGAAGCAAAAATGAGGGGCCTAGTTTCTTGTCAATTTTGTTCTTGTTGCTCTTTTCTTTTCTCTTCCTTGTTTATGCAACATAAATGTTCGTGAGACTTAACAGGTAGCTTCGTACGTCGGAATGACGAAGGCAAACACAGACGGTAGAAAATCACTAAGCAACTTACGCAAGCGCTTCTCGAAACATCATAAACCTCTAAGATAGATTAACGGACCGCAGCTCCTTCGCGGGATTATCATCGCGATTGATACGTTGCCTATTGTGTACTTATCAGCGCCCTTGATTCTTGTCCATGTACCGTACGAGAGAAACCATGTCAGGCTCCAAATTTCGAATGATAGCGTGACTGAGGCGACTCAGCCCACTGACAGAAAATAAAAAAAAAGAAAAGAAACCCAACCTTTGCTTTCAGCGCCTGCCAGTTTCATTCACAGTATCCTACATACAGACGGTTTCACAACGCACTTCAGGCTCGTAGAAAGCCGGTAGTGCTGTCACTGCATAACGTCAGGCACTCGGTAACTCATGTTCACGTGCCTCAAGTGATAACAGAGAGTAAAGCAAGGAAAGGGGCTGGTTGGTGCACGTTCATGATCACCTTGCACAGAGCTTTATAATGGCAAAAAGAGGACAAAGAAGGGAACAAGGAGGCGGACGGACGAAGCGCCAAACTATCAGCTCTTTAATTTTGTTAGAGGACACGTTAATATGCAAAGTAAAGAAAAGGGTGGGGGGCGGACACTGATATGTCACGTGACAATGCGATTGCCAGAACCACATGTACAGTTCAATTGCACCGATTGCGTCCTGCGAATTCGATTTCCGCTTCTCTAAGCGCGATAGAGCGAGTGCTTACGCACTGGTCTCTTTCTTTTTGGATTGGAGAGCTTCCAGTATTTCACGTTCTGTTTTCGTTTTCGCTTTTTCAGTAACTGTGGTCTCGTCTAGCAGCGGCGAGAATTTGCTCTGTTTACAGCGGGCCGCAAAGTTTCTAGGCCCTGTTATGTATGTTGTATAGTAACTTTGCATACCCATTTGTATATTTATACTATTCTCTAACAAACAAAAAAAGAGTTGGTAGTCTTGTGTTTTGTCCCGTCCACGTCCTTATTTCCTTCTTTGCCATCTTTTTGCCAGTATAAAGCTCAGAGCAACGCAATCATGATACTAGAGAACTTTCACATAGGACACAAATGGGTCGGGAGACACTAAGAAAATGCGACGAGATGGAACATATTACGAGTAGGATGGAGCTCGATGATGCAAAACGCGGGTGGTCGGATATATCTGGAAGACGCCTTCGCCCTATGGCGTATATAAAGGATGATGGTGGTGATGATGACGACGCCTATTACAGCGCTCGCCACCGCCGAGTTCGCGAACAACACAAGCTGCGCGTTGTGTCTCGAGTTTGAGCCTCAACCTTGACTAAAGTCGAGAAGGATATGGAAGCGCCGTGGCGCGAAGGCTCCGGTGCAAATCGGCCGTTGTTGCCCCAACGGACGTCCTTCTCTAAAGGATCTTCTTTTCGAGAGGGACGTCCGTTAGGGCATTGTTAGAGCAAAAGACGTCATCTCCCGTCTTCTCTCATCTCACCAAGAGGGAACGACATTCTAGCGGAGAAAATTGCCATGTTCATTTTTTTATTTTTTACAGAATGCATTCCGATCTGAAGAATTCCTTCACGCATAAGATATGACGCATCTCCGCGCCAGCACCGGATATTGCAGTAAGCGAAGCGCTGCAATATGCATTGCTCCTTCTGCGTTAGTACTACTGCACACAGCTCCAATTCGATACGACGCTCACAAAGCAGTGCTGAAGTTATTGTCGGCTACGGAACTCTGCTCTCGTCTGTGGTGCTTACACTCTGTGTGCGATGTGAAATGTCGTGGTGAGCCTTTGCATTCTCTTACCTCCTTCCTCTTTACCTCCTTCTTCTTGTCTTTCCACTTTTTTTCTCGCTCCTATTAAAGCGGATGGGCGTTGTATTCCTTTCAGGATACAATTGCTGGGCTGCTTCATTTTCTGTGTATGTGCGGTGTTTACATCAGTTGCCGTGTTTAATAATAATATTAATAATAATATTAATAATAATAAATAATAATAATAAATCGATAACCAGTGCCTTGTTGTCTATCACCTTGATTTCATTTTTCCTTTTCTTTACAGTACGGGTCAAAACAAAACAATCGCAGTGCCTGTTCACAAAATCGTTACTTTTATGTTCCAGTGGCGTTCGAGGTGACAAACGCGAGTCGCAGCGTGCGTGACCCGATTCCAAAGCAATTTCCCGTCGGCCGGGCGTTAAACTCGCTGACCCCGCCAGGCTGCTGAGCGTGCGCCACGTTCTCTTTCCCGAGTTCTTAAGCTCCTTAACCGGCGAAGGGAGGGATGGGGGACATAAAAAAAAAAAGAGGCAACCACTTCCGCTTCCTATTTCTTCCCTCCCCGCCCCCCCTAAAAATGAAAAGGTGGCTTTCTTTTCAAATTGCCGCTAGCGATTTTGCGGATTTGCCATGCGCAAGCATTCGTTTTCTCGGATAGATAATCCCTCAGGAGCAGCGCAGCATACCAGTTTACTTCCAGCTAAGAGACGCGCCACCGATGAACAAATAGTATTTTGCTTACAGCTGAATAAAACTAGGACAATAGGTGCGCCTCGAGCTGCAGCTTTGTCTCACAGTTCTTTCGTATTGAGGATTGGATTGGATTGGAGACAACTTTATTTATGCCTGCAGTTGGGCGCTCGCGCGCCCCGACGAGGGTCTACGTCATCCTCGAAGTCGCCGTTACTCGGTGCGGGTCCCCGCTCGCCGTTGCCGGCTCGCTGGGTCCGTGCCTTTCGAGCGCCTCGAGGACCTGCTGGACGGCCCAGAGCTGATCGTCTCGGTCGTAGCTCTTCGCAGCTGCCTCGAGCCGCGGTGGGAGTGTGCTTGATTTTGCTTCTTCTGGATATTTAACGCCGTCCCACAAGATGTGCGTGTAGTCTGCGGTCTCCCGCCGGCAGACTCTGCACATATCTGTCGGATATGTCTCGGGGTACATGCGATTCATCAGTCGCGGGCTCGGTAGCGATCCCATCTGGAGCTGTCTCAGTACTACCGCCTCCGCTCGACTCAGTCTCGGGTGCGGGGGTGGGAGAGTCCTGCGAGCCAGGCGGTAGGCCTTCGTGATTTCATTGTAATCCGTCATGCGGTCCTTGGTTCCGAACCACGTCGGACGTCCGTGCAACACCCACCCAACTTAATATACAACAACAGGGCGTGTCTTCAGGGTCACTCTGTCTCTCTTGATTCACCGTAAATATAAGATTTGCCCTGCTAGGTTAAAAGTGAAATGCAAGGATAAGAGTACTCAGCCATTATATACAAAGATATTCATACAGAAATCTAAAGAAATTTTCATCGCAATAAGTTGGCATCCTAAAACAATTAGGCGCTGGAAAACAGAGATCAAAATCCATTTTGGAGACTTCTACAACTTTGCAGGGTCATAAATCATTCTAGTGATTCGTGGCGTATTTTGTATGGATATTTTAAATGAAGAAATAAGTAAATAAGCGTGAATTAATGATTTCTTTATTAAAAAACCGTCACAATGGCCTCAAGGAGAGGATAAGAAAACCACGCCATGCCGCAACCTCTTAAAGGACCCCTCACCAGGTCTGGCTATGTTGAGCTGACAAGCGCAAAGCACACATTGCGTGATAACGATCGTGTCTACAAAGTATTACATAGCTACGCGCCGCGGAAATATCTGAAATTTCGAACCGAACGCCGTTTTCCCTTCTCTTCGCGGCCGCCGCGCTCCAAGCCGGAGGATGACGTACACGTGCTAGTGTGCTACCTACATGTGTTCGCGCAGTGATGTCGTTCGTGGTGACACGTGACTTCGAGAATTATTCAAGCCAACATCTGTTATCTGTGTAATATGTCACAAGAATAGACGAATTAAAGCTTAGAGAAGTAGTAGAACACACAAACCGAACGTCTGCTTGTTCCCACGTCCTGCACTCGCGTGCGCAGACACCGAAACTATGCCATTTTCTAGCGTGTTACAGCGCGGGATCATGCTCTCTGATCCGCTTGTGTCTGCCTCAGCATTCGTGCAGCACAGACTTATACCGCTAGTCAGCTGTCTGCGTGCAGAGCGCGCAAAATCCTGTGCTGCGCGAAACGAGACAATCACAACAGCCCACACGCGACGCCGTCAGCGGAGTGCGCCGCGCCGCAAGAAAGCGCGCAGAAAAAAAAAATGAAGGCGGAGCCCGTGACGCGTGCGTCACGTGATCGTCGAGGTCCGGTATGGGAGAAAGCAGGGAAGGAATTTCCCTTGCGGGGCTAGACGGGGAGAGTGGAGAGAACGTGTATGTTTGCGGTGAAGTTCGCCTCCTGAAATCACGGGTTCGCGACACTGAAATATTTCTATCTTGGTTATTAAAGAGCAGACTTGAAAAATTTTTGCTGCAGAAAGCTCCCTAGACAACAACTTCCAGCGTATAACCAAAATTTGCGATAGGGCCTTGTGAGGAGCCGTTTAAGCGAATAATCGCCGACACGCGGTCCCATATATTCGCACACCTGGGGCGATATACTGTAAAGCTACTTGTAACTGTTTCTTTTTCATTGCTCCAATCAGCCCTCCATGATGGACGAACACATTTTTGGGTCACCCCACTTCGCCTATCTGTCACGTCACGAGTACCGTGAAAACTCCTCATCTGATATGACGTGTACACACTGGTTATGCATGATTAGACGGACAAAACGGAAAATATATATTTCTGATTCTATGCCTTTTTTTTGCCACTAGCCATTCGGGCAGCGCCCACTTTGTCTGTCATGCGACGTCAGAAAACTGCCAAACCTCACCACGTCTAAGTGACGTGTGCGCATTAAGGATGTCGAAGGAAACTGAATGCTTAGCGGAATAACTAGAGAGTGCCCCGTTCCAAAAGGAATAGCCCGCCAATCGTTCTAGCACTGGCTACTCAGGGCTGCCGGGAGAATGGATTTGAGTATAATCAGAGAGAGTTTGCGTGGCAGCATAACATTGTCGAGCCCTCTCGGCACGCATGAGACGTTGCTCTGCCAACTCTTCTTCGCTAAGGATTCGTTTTAGCGGCACTTTTCATCTGCCATTCTGATTTTCGACCAGCCACCGATAGCTAGGTCAGGGGAAGCTGGCAAGTAGCGAACGCCGGCACCACCCCTCTCATTCGTTTATCTACTTTCACAGCTCTATTGTTCAACCTCGCTGAATGCCTCCCCATTTCTGCGCGGGATCCTCGCCCCTTGTCAGCCAGTTCGATAACAAAAAAGTTACCGACGATTACGATACTACCTAATACGAAATTTGAGCACAGTTCTATAGGTGTTTTCATTTCGCGATATACTGGCTGGCGCGGACGATATTTCTCGCGCGGCACCTTAAAAATGGAGCGAAGTGCGGCGCAACTGCCTCGCTAATCTGGAGATGGCGAGAGCCAGCGCGTGGCTGACGCGTGGGCGCGATTCTCAGCAACAGCCACCGACGGACCTCCCAGACCACGCACGCTACTCGGGCGCCATCTCGTAGACATCGTCGCCGCACTACGTTTTTCTTCTCACGCTTTCGCCATACCTTCCTCTGTTTTTCACCTTATGGTTCCCGTGCACCCTGCTCTCCGCTTTCCTTCTCGTGTCTTTCATCCCCTCTGCACTCCGCGTTCGCTTTCATCTTTCGCTGTGCTCGTTCGTTCGGTTGCGCCGAGGTAGGACCCCGAGGGACGCCGACGCACCCCGCAAGAACGGGCGCCTGAGAGATGTGCTCTAAACCTGTCAAGGTAGTGTAAGAGTTGGGGTCGGGCATGAAATAAGTGGTAGCTGGCCCATACCGTCGTGCGACTCATTCACGCTGAGGACGTTGTTGAAGGGAGGGACTTGTTCTCATCGAGAACGAGGAATATGGGATTTATTTACAATATCTACATGAAGGGTGGAGAACGTTACATTTCACCAGTCTAGCATGACTGAAAAAGAAAGCCCACCGAACAGCTGAGAACGTGCTTAAAAACCCTCTGTCGACGCTGCTTAAAAACCCTCTGTCCTCCCTATATCCCTAGGTGAGGGAAAACTGCCGTTCAACCTTCGTCCAATAGGAGCGTCCAAAGTCATCGTAGTCGACCCGCTTATGAGGGGGAGGGTTCACAAACTCACTTCCGCACTTTGGTTTCACTGAACACACCGAGGGGAGTGGATCGTCGTAGACAGGGTTTGATACGCTTGACCCAAGCAGGCGCCTCTTGATCCCAGAGCTAAGCCCGCAGCTAGCCGCTGCGTCTGTCCATTGACTGTGACGACTTCTGGGGCCCGTGTGAAAGCACCGAGTTTTCTTGTTCCAAGCAAACCCTGAAGGCGACAGCGAATCAACTAACAATGCTCGGTCCGCCGAACGTGGCTAGACATGTCGGCGCCGTTGGGCTGTCAAGGAGGCGCATTGTTGTCTTTACAAAGCGAGTCGTAGCAGCGGCCTGGGAAGAGTTCGAAGGTCGCTTCTCCGAAGATCCCTACTCCCGCAGGTCGATCGAAACAAGTGCAGCGGGCGGTGAAAGGTTTGCAGTTCAGTAACCCTGCAGGCCGATCGTAACAGTAGGCAACGCTATTCGCTTTCAAAGCAAACAAAGGTAACCTTCTATACACTAGTGGAGCGTTTGGTTGGGTTGTTGAAATAACGGTGCGGGCACTGCCTGATGGTTGCGTCGGTGGTTACGTAAGTTTGATGCCAGGGGATTGGAATAAAAACAGATTGAAATAGTTTTACGCTATGGGTTCCCTGCATTTCTTGATGACGATGTAACTACAGGCGAGGTTAGCCTACCAGACTTGGACCGGAAACTGCGCCCTTAATATGACGTACTGAACGCTCTTTCTAATTGCGTATTGGCAAGCATTGCACATCACGAGTAATAATGTTACCCGTTCTCTCTGGCCACTGCATACGAAATCAATACCGGATTGTCGCCTCCGCACCCCGTTTGCATTTGCGGATGTAAATAAGGAGATACCTTTTACCACTCAAGCATAGCATGGACGTATGCATATCCCCACACATGCACGCACGCACACGCAGACTCACTCACTCACTCACTCACTCACTCACTCACTCACTCACTCACTCACTCACTCACTCACTCACTCACTCACTCACTCACTCACTCACTCACTCACTCACTCACTCACTCACTCACTCACTCACTCACTCACTCACTCAGTGGATGCAAATGAAAGCTGAGGAAATCCGAAAGTTCCTTCAAGAAGGAACTTGTGCTTGAAGTGGCCAGCAGAAAGTACGATGGAGCGTAGTTTCCGCAACCAAGCAAGAATACGGCGCCCGCGCGTACATAGAGAGCCGCAATTCGCTGCAGCACATTTCGATCGCTCCGATTGGCACGGTGCTCTTTCTCGTTCGGCGACGTGCCACAATGCGACGTGCCACAATGCGACGTGCAACGCAGTCAGCAGTAGGAGAGCACGGCGACAGAAGAAGCGGAGGAGCGAGACGCACGGCGGTTGTAGAAGGAGAAGCAGGCCGCGGTTCCACGAGAGTGACGGAATCGACGTGCGCACGCCGGAAAACGGTCGATCGATCAGGCCGGTCGGGCTCGAGAAGTGGGCGCGTGCCAAGATGATCCGCCCTTGCGTTAGAAGCGGCAGCCGAGGCTTCGCCCGGGTCTTCTTCGCAACCAAGGTACTAGTTCTGGTCCGAGAAGCAACGAAAAGATAAAGGCGACTTGGCCTCCCACTTCCTCTTCTTCTCTCCCGCCCGTCACCTTCCTCCGTTAGCCCCACGCGACCAATGCAGGACACGGGCAAAGATGGAGGGTCGCAGAATATCCCATCAGATCAAGGCAAAAAAGAAAGAGGGAAAAGGAGCTCGGGAGAGGGAGAACCAGTCAGCTACGAAACGAGGAGCAATGACAGCGAGTGCGCATCCAGCGCGATCTTCGACGATCGTTCCCCTCTCTTTCTCTCTCTCTTTGCACCGACTGGCGACGCCGATCGGTCTCAGATTTAGCGTCTCTTTTTCGTATACGCGCGACTGTCGCCGTTCGCGTGCCAGTGAAGAGGAGAGGGAGGAGGGGAGAGGGGGAGGTGAACGCGGCCCGACTCTTCACGTCCGAATGGTCCGACATCCTTCGTTGAACCCGTTCCCGTGGCGTCCTATACGTAAATAGGCGCAGGAGGGTGGCTTCTGCCCAGTGCTGTTGTTTTTGCTCTTCTGGCGTTCTCGCCATTCGCTCCCGTATTGGCCGGACCGCATACACACTCCTTACTTCCCGGGTCGTTGTGACCCCCACCCACCCTCCTTTCTCCGCAATGTCCACTAGCGCAGCAACGGTGGCCTACTCTCTGCACGTTCAATTTCTCCGGCCGTTCTTGGGTTTTCCGGACGGTCACTGAAGGGTTGACCTTTCTCTGCAATGCCAGCTCTACTTAGTGTCCGCCTATTCCACCCGTCTCTGCCCATCGAAACTCTCATCTCCATCTACATCCCGCTAGCACACCGAGAAGAACACGTCGCCTCATTTCCTGTGCCGCGGCACTGAAATGGCGACCGAGTTGGCCGCTTCCTGGCGGGCGTATGTATAGTCTTCGTCTCTTAGCACAGCGCTGTCGTGCGTGAGAAGCGAGCGCACGCCCTGTCTAACGATCGAGCTATATACCTAAGCGTGACCCTTTTCAGCGTACCTCGTTCTACACCCACTCCCACTTTCATGCACGACGCCTCGGCTCCAGCGTTCCTTGACGTGATAGCATACATAGCGGAGGAGGAGGGAGACGCGATGACAGCCTCCGGAAGTTTCCTCCCTGCAAGGGGTTGTTGTGGGCACGCGTATGGTGGCATATTTTGGGTGTATGGGTTAGTTTTTGCGTGATTCGGCAACGCTCGGCTGCGTGTCTCGATCCCTCTGACTGACGATACGCACCGCCGTCATACGGAGAACAAATTAGATCCGACGGAAGCGACCCTTTTGGGTCAGGGGTTCCTGCGCGATGCCTTGACCTAATTGGACTTGGAAGACATCACGAGCACGCGGAGGGTCGTCGACGAAGTTAGTCTGAGTAACGAGACTGAGTGTCCCCGCTGAGGAGCAGCAGACACACCACTGTGACGTCAGAATCGCTTCGAAGTACATTTATAAATGCCTAGACGTATGAGCTCCTTCTCACTGCCCGCTTCCTCCACTACCACTCCCCCCTCTCTTTCTTTTTTTTTTGTTCACAAGACCGTGGTACGCATAAATTTGTTGCTCCATTTACGAATAGTTTGACGCATGGTACGGAGACGCCCACGCAACCAGCATGCAAATTGATCGCTTAAAATTAATATAACGGTGCAGGTCGATTAAGGAGTTGGCACATTTACCAACTTTGTCAAAAATTTAGCGAAGGACGCTCGAAAAAGTTTACCGATGATACACCGTGATGTTTACGAGAGCTGCAACACACACACACGCGCGCGCACACACACACACACACACACACACACACACACACACGCACGCACACACACACACACACACACACACACACACACACACACACACACACACACACATATATATATATATATAGTCATATCATAAGATGCCAACAAACACTGACACCACGGAACACAGGGGGAATTGCTCGTGCTTTGGAAATGAAGTGAAGAAACAATAAATCAAACGAAATGAAAGTGGACGAAAAAATCAACTTGCCGCAGGCGGGGAACGACCCACAACCTTAGCATTTCGCATGCGATCCTCTACCAATTGAGCTATTGGTAGCTACCAATTGGAGCTACTATTGCAGCCATTGCAGCTACTATTGGAGCTACCAATTGGTAGAGCATCGCACGCGAAATGCGAAGGTTGTGGGTCGTTCCCCGCCTGCGGCAAGTTGATTTTTTCATCCACTTTCATTTCGTTTGATTTATTGTTTCTTCATTTCATTTCCAAAGCACAAGTAATTTCCCCTATGTTGTCCTTGGTGTGTGTTTGTTGGCTTCTTACGATACGACTAATAAAAATCGGGCTCCTCGGTTAACCCCTTTTGTTCTTGTTTATATATATATATATATATATATATCCCGTTAGGAAAATTGAGTCAGCTAACCAGGTGAGAATCTCGAAGATAATATGCAGTTTAATAATATGCAGTATGCAGTAATATAATAATAATATAATAATAATATAATATAATAATATGCAGTATGCAGTCAATCAACAGAAACTGCGGTGCAACTGCCAATTCAGCGACCGCCCTCATAGACCAAAAAACGCCAGCGATGACATTGATTATGGGAGCCTCAAGAGTTGCCATCATGCTGTTGCAGCACTGATGAAACATCACGAAAGACAGGATCGCTTCCTACGAGAGCATTGCGGTGGCGATTCCAAGTCATCGGAAATTTTAACCCTGTATTGGAAAATGACCGTTTTAACTCATGCGCCAAATATGTCGTAGGTATATAGTACTTGGGGCTAAAGACAAGCGGCGCTTCGAGAGCCCGTATCTGTAACAGTGCAGTTAATATTGAGGATAGACGCCCGCAAATTAACTGTAAATCAACTAAATTCGAAGGATATGGTGCCCCAAATAAAACAAAAAAAGTTAGTTCAATTAAGATTTTTTTCTACTGATAAGCACAGTTGATTTAGTCGAGGTTATGTTGCCTTGAACTGACGTATCTATGGATGTAATTAGCACACTTATCGACAGTAGCCAAGGTCAACCGATCCCAACACAAATCTCAATAAAGCTTTATCAATTCACATGGCAGAATGAAAGCTTCGCGAGCCGAATGAAACGAGGTCAGAGGTTGGCTTGAAAGCGATGCTACATATACGCTGCCTAAAATACATCTACAGCATACAGGACGTTGCAGCAATTAACTTAAACAAAAGAGCCGCATAGAGCTTTTGCCTATAGGCGGGCGGCGTCCTCGGTGCAGAGAGCTGTGGGCCCTGGCCATCCGCCGCGCCCTGTCCACTGGCATGAACGTAACCGAAAATAATTTGAAGAATCATAGGTGATCCTGCTAGATAACCTTTCGACGAAAGTGTATTTCATTCCACCTGACCACCCACATTTCTTGGGCTGAATATTCGTTTCTAAATTTTGCTTATGTCATTTTTCAAGCAATTTACCCGTAACCTAAGGTTTGTTCCGGAATGCGACCCCCAATAATACGTAACACAAGATGAGCTCGCCAAGAATTTAGTAGCTCAGATAGATTCGAAATTTGGGCAAGCTTATGATGGATACATTAAGAGAGAGAGAGAGAGAATGAAGAGGAAAGGCAGGGAGGTTAACCAGATATGAGTCTCCGGTTTGCTACTCTACACTGGGGATGGGGGATAGGGGTTAGAAAGATGACAGAGAGGAAAACGCTAAAAAAAAAGGAAAAAAGAAAGAAACACGCACACATAGAGACACACACACACAAAAGGCGTTCCAGTTAAAGTCGTTCACACAGGCCGGTAGATCGCAAGAAGCGCAAAAGCGCTTGCACGGCCTTCTTCTGTGACGGTAGGTCCTTCCGATGTTGTAGAATTCTTTTTTCGGATAGCGATACATTAAATGACAAATAGCGCAAAGGACACAATGTAGGACAAAGAGAACTTCAGAAGACGCCCGAGCTGCTTCACTCGCTACTGTGTTTTATGAAGTAAAAGGAAGTTCACTTTATGTGTACACCAGCGCAGTGAGATTCGAGTGAAACTGGCACTTAAAAGAACGCCGTACACTAAGAAACAACTTTCTGCGTAACTTTGAAACTTGGTCGCCCAGACACCTTTTCTCTTCAACTTTTTCTTTTTATTCTTGGGTGCCTAAAAATTCGTTCCGCGTTCATGAAGCTTGACGAATGGGCGTGTCGTCGTGTTTAATCATGCGAAATTGCTCGGGGGAACACGAAACTTTGAACTGTTTTGTTAGCTTGTAAATGCGTTCTTCGCGCGGCTGTCGTTGCAACTTCTGAAGGATTAACTCGCGTCTTGAACGCATATACATTAGCAAAGCAGGCAAAACAGCCCATTCGGTCAAATGTCTGCACGTCCGGCGCGATATACAAGAAATATTTGCGGAAATGAGCGTTGTCTTCCGAGGTGCCAATTAAATAGATGCCGCATTACTCAGACGCCCTGGTCATTTCTTCGAATCATCCTATCAAGATTTTTTTTTTTCTTAAATATCGGCGAGAACCACAAGCGACTGCAGACTCATTATTTTCTAAACCTGCAAGACGCAATAGAAGCTTAAGTAGGCAGGCAGGCTTCGATTACGCAAGAGAAGGAAATATGAATCCCTGCTTTCATATAAGAAAGAGCCTCGGCGTAGGGCAAGAAAGCAGAACTCCAATTTGCACCCAAGTTAACGGAGCGCGTAGAGGAAAACCGTGAATGGAACACGATATATAGCATTCATCCCTAGGCGCTATCTCGGTCCACTGTCTATATATTGTTGCGCGCTAGAGGGGGTTGCGTCACTACTACCGCGCAATGACGTCAGCATCGGCGCTTTCTCGGTTGGGAGAGTGGCGCTCACGCGGTCTTGAAATCAATTCGCTATCCTCCGGCGATCATGCGAGAACGGCGACGTGGGGAAACGTCGCGTCTTTTACTCGTTGGCACCATACGCGCCCACATACCCTCCCCGTTAGTCGTTGACGCACCGAGCGTAGTAGCTCTTCGTATTTATTTCCTCTCCGATTGCCTCATTTTTGCCTCGCCATTTCGCTCGCCGGAAGCTGTCCGCGACGGTGTTTTTCAAAATTTTTAGCTCGTCAAGACATTTTGGCTCGCCCACACGCCATTCATGGAGGATTAAGAGGGCGATTTGGTTTTCTTTCAATAAAAAACGAACGTAGAGAAACTGACGTTAAGTTAGAGCACGAGCTATAGTTACACGTCTTCAGCTGTCACAACGACATTGACGGTTCCTGTCACTCGCACTCTAGGATAACTGAAAAAAAAAAAAAAGAAAAACAGTTGACGTTCTATGCTTGAAATAAGGGCGCTGCAGACTGGCGTGGTTATTACCGCAGATGCCACAGATATATTTGTATGTAAACCCTGTTTAATGTCTTTGATTTGAATGAGAATGATGACGACGGCGCAGCTTCACACAGGTCATTGTGGATGACCCCACCAGGTGGCTCTTTTTCGTTCTTTCCATAGTCGATAGACGATAGTCACCGATTGCGCATGTATAGCGCAGTTCGGTATTCGAACGCATTCGGAGAGCTCCGGCGATCCGGGTGCTGCAGTTTGACAAACACTGGCCACATGCCGGACAGACGCATAACGCCTGTTGCAGACGTCGTGGATATTGTGTGGCAAGGCAAGTCATGCGGCAGACTGCGTAATTATCGTTCGTTCGCCCGCAAAACTACGAACTTTGTGTTTTTGGAGACTATTTCAAGTAATTTTACTCCTTTATAGAAGCGTGATGCTTATACATGTTCGTGCGTGTTCCTCTGCCACTTTCTGTGGCTTCCTGGACTCGCGTGCAGAAATTTGTACGTTTCCCTTGTCCTTGGCAGAATTTTGGGTTTTTTCCGTGTTGTTTTGGGATTTCATTTCGTTTATCGTGCGACGAGGAGCAGCCGGTGAGGTGTTAGCCTCCCCTCTACTGTCACGTGAATAATAAAAAAAAGTACTTTCAATCCTCACGAAAGAAATTTCAGAAGACGTTACTGTTACGGCAGGTGGTTATCGATCCGGCTCTTTGCGCATCTTGACCTGCTTCTGCTTCTTCTGCACGAGAGGTACGCAGACAGTGCACATATTTATACTGACGGTTCCACAAACATCCAGTGTTCTTCCGGTGCTGCAGTCGTCCCAGAAAGAGGTATTACCATCAGCTTTAGGACTGACCACCCAACGACATCTACATCTGCGGAACTAGCTGCTCTTCGAGCTGCACTTTGTTTTGTCAATCGGGAACCACCTCGACAATGGTCAATTTTCAGCGACTCAAAGGCAGCCCTACAATCTGTACTATCAGCTCTGCGTCGCGGGCCATCTGAACAGCTCGTATTCGATATTAGATGCCTACTTCATACATCACATGAGAAAGGACATCACGTGACGTTTCAGTGGCTGCCAAGTCACTGCGGCGTCATCGGAAATGAAGACGCCGATAAAGCCGCTCGGACAGCTCTTGAAGACACACAGGAAGAGGCCATACCACTTTCACGTTCCGACGCAGCCAGCAGACTTCAAGTGCTTGCACAGGAGATCACGCTCTCTCTATGGTGCACACCAAGCAGCCAGACCAACCGCGGCGATCATCAACACGACCTGCCCTCCTTGATGCATCTCTGTATGCCAACCGGACTCCGCCGAAGTGAGGCCACCCTGCTTTATCGCTTATGGCTAGGGGTGGCCTTCACGAAATCTTACTCGTTTCGCATTGGAATGGCCGACAACGCTCTCTGCAATGCCTGTCTTTGCGAGGAGACGCTGGAACACATTCTGTGCGACTGTCCTGAATATAATGTTCAGAGACAGTCCATGGCGTCCGTTCTAGCGCACCTTGACAGTAGACCATTGTCAGTTGCAACCATTTTCACATATCGCCGACTGAAGACATCGCAGCTGAAGGCGACGAAGGGACTACTTCGGTTTATGAAGGATACGGGCTTGGACAAGCGACTGTGACAGTGATGTCACGTACCACACAAGAGTGACAGACTGTAACCAACGATGTGTGTGCCGTGTTATGTGCCCTCTATCTCTTCTCCCCATCTTTCATCCCCCCCATCCCCCTCCCATGTGTAGGGTAGCAAACCGGTTAGGCAAAACTGGTTAACCTCCCTGCCTTCCTTCTCCACTTTTTCCTTCCTTCCTTGACCTGAGCGAGGGCCTGCTTCTGCGGCCACGTACGTACGTGCTATGTGTGCGTGTGTCAAGGCGTAATAACATTTTTGCCGAAAGTTCAATAGCTATTCTGCTAGTGGACGTGTTGAGCGAATTTCTATGGTCTTATCTCTCAGGGCGCTTATAATGAAACCATGACGTTTACGTACCAGTAAACCAACAACAAAAAAGTTCTACTGATGTGTTCTTAATTTCTTTCTCTCTTTCTTCTTTTCCTTTCCGCTTGGTAGCAGATTACGGCGCAGTCAACATTCGCTGCTTACGGGAAATCTAGCGCCAGCTATATTATTAGTCACAAGAATACAGATTCTTCTTCTTTTCTTTTTTTTTTACCTTCTCCAAGCTCTTACTTAATCCTCGAAACGGATGAGGTAATGGGACTACGGCTGTAGTAATCTGATGAGATTCGGCACACTTGATCAATAGCATAAAATGCAATTGAATGTATCTGTTTGAAATCTGTAGTAATATATAACAAGACATACAGCGATACAACTACATACAATAAAAAAGAAATAACGTGGAGCATAAAATAGTCACATAGAAGTCTAGACTACTGTCGTATAATGTGCTAGCAAACTTTATGAAAGTAGGCGTCTTAATGGTAAATACGGCTGCGCCCCTATGGACGCCGCTAAGATCTTAAGAGCGAAATTGAGCATTTCACTTTAGCTTCTCTTCGTTTTCCAAAACAAGCGTGCCATCTGCCCAACTTGACTGTCACTTTACCCAACGGCCATCTTGGAAACGCCTTTCGTGTTCCGATGTTATGATGTCTGAACTAGTTTCTCAAAATTGCCGCGGTTCCGACAATCGTAACGTTCGGTGAATGCTGTGCGCTACGGGAGGCGACGAATGGACGACTGGTCAGCCATGACAAGCCGTTTTCCGGCGACCATCACATGGGCGTTCTTTACCTGATCTGACTGACAGCGGGCGTGTCGCCAATTATCGAACGTAATTTTGAGACGCTGCATTTGTGCAGGTGGTTACATCTGTTCAACTGCAGCTGGGAGTGGCGGGGGTGTACAGCGGAACCCCACTACCAGCAGCGACCGACGAGCACGCTGCCTGGTGTCAGCCGGGCGCGCACACCGTTTGGAACCAGGAGGCGCGGTCCCCTTAGCGCCTACGCCACAAAAACGTCACTCACTACACACGCCCGTTTCAAGGTCAAGGCCGAAGCACTAGCATCGGCTCGTAGCGGGCGCTCTTCGGAGGAAAGAAAGAGCCAGCAAGAGGGGGGAAAATACGGGAAGAGAGAGAGAGAGAAAGCGAACAAAAGAGGGCGGGCTCACCTCCCAGATGGATCGAAAGTCCCTCTGCTCGATCCTCAGCAGCTCGCAGTACTCGTTGGTGACCACGGTGGCACTGTGCGGGCTGTTGTCGAGCACGGACTCGCCGAACGCGGTGCCGATGCCCAGCGTACACAGTGTCACGGAGTCCTGCACGACAGCACGCCGCCGGCAGTGAGCAGCAGCGTCGTGGCAAAGGAACGGCGCCGCGAAGGATCCACCATCGCCCGCCCGCGGGCCTCACACAGAAACGCGCGCCGCGCACGACGACAGCGCTGGAGGAGGCGGCGTCGAGGGCAGAGCGCGCGCCGTTCGCGAGTGTTACAACACGAGAAGAAGAGCGCTTGCCTCGCCTCGCTCGGCTTTCGCGCACCCCGCCCCCCCTCCTCCCTCCCCCGAGGCGCGGGAGTCCCGTGGCTCCCCGGCGTTCGTAACCCCCCCCCCCCCCCTCTTCCACCACTCCCCCCTCTACACTCTTCGTACGCCGCGCTGCGCGTTTCTCCTCCTCTGTCGTGGAAGGAACGCTTTTCCTTCGAGACCCGCTCCTCGCTGGACGTTTTGGCGAGGAAGGAAACGCGTGGGTGAAGGAGTAAGGTCGTCTGCTTCTAACCAACATCCTCCTCCTCCCCCGCCTTTTTTTTTTTCCTTCCCGCGCAAGGATCGGCGCAAAGGGAAGTAGGGAGAAGCGATGCCAGCGCCGCCGTTTCCGACGAGCGGTGCGCGAACGAAGCGTGCTCCAAAATAGAGGCGAAGAGCGCTTTGACGCGAATGCCGCTTCGGGACACGCACATAGAGCTAGGTTGAGGTGAACGGAAAGAAAAAAAACATGAATTTGTACGGCCCACATAATACGAAAAACCCAAAGCGGCTGTGCTTTGTACTAAAAAAAAGAGAAAAAAAAAACGTTGAGGAACGCGCGCAGGCCGCAAGAAATGTTTTGAGACAGAACCAACCCTCGTACGCCGCGTAATCTGCTGATGGAGGATGTTTTGAAATGCGATTTCCTTCTTCGAGAAAGGCCTCGAGGGTGACGTCGAACCTCGCGCGAAACCGGGAGTCGAAAGGCTAAAGTTCGGCGCACAAGCACGGCCAGGGCGGGTAAATGACAGGCTTAGACGTGCCTCGCAGTCTAACTTTGCTCTTCGGTCGGAGTGGCACGTTCCCCTGCAATGTTACAGACTGGGCACTTCTGGGAGTGGCCTTACAAGTTTTGTAGCCGTCGTTAAATACAGGTTAAAAAAGGAATCTTCACCGCTTCCTGGCCATAACACGCCCACGTGTAGCTGAGGAGGCAAAGGTTTATGAGGCAAAACAGAGAGAGAGAGAGAGAGAGAGAAAGGCAAAGGAAAGACAGGGAGGTTAACCAGAGGTTATCTCCGGTTGGCTACCCTGTACTGGGGGAGGGGAAAGGGGATGCAATAGGGAGTACATTGTGTGTGGTGGCATGTGTCACTTTTTCCTAAAGCGCTCCCTTTGGTTCAATAACTGACCACTGTCATGGTCGATCGCGCTTCCTCCTTACCTTCTCGGGCCACTCGCACACTCGCATAATAAAAAAAATATATATTTTTCGCGCTGCCCTTGTCAACTGATCTTCTTGTTATTCTCTAGCATTTTTTAGACCTCTTCTCCATCTAGGTAAATACAGCAGGAGCGTATTTAAATCACCGATGTACATGACATGATACGCCGAACTACGACTGAATAGTTGGACTCCGATGCTTTGAATATTCACGCTGTTGATACGTGCATCTCGCGTTAACGCACGTACAGTAAACCACAAAATTTTGCGGAACACGAGATCTGAGAAAAAGCTGAATATCTGCGCAGCCGCACAATCCAGCCTAGTATTCGCCTTTACAGCCTCTACTAGTATAGGCGAACAGCATAGGGATGCTCGGTTTTACTGACTACTGTTCAGGCTGCTCGGAAATTGAACGTTCTATAAGTTCCCGTGGTTCGTAAACTTTCGGGGTTGACTTTACCAAAACGAAATGCTCACAGAATATTCGAGAAAATATTTAGGCGAAGTTACCAAGAAAATGGGTGAACTTTAAGTACGTCAACACACGCACAAAAAAAAAAAAAAATACCAAGCGTCGGAAAGGACTGGAATAGTTCAGGCCATACATTGAAGCTAACCGACCGTTATAGTCAGCATTATAAATGACTTCACAGCGATCCCTCGCACTCTGTCGCGTATGCGACAGAGTGTGAGGGGTCGCTGACGTATATGCAAGCCTTCATCTATTATCTATCGATCAAAACACACAACCAACAATGGATCAAAACACAACCAACAATGAAATGAAAATAAGTGCTCTGAGATATCTGTAGAAAAGCTGGTGAATTAATTAGCGTACAGGAGAACAAGAAACACTCGAATCGAGGTTTCCCCGCCATATGGTGAAAAACTAAGGCAACGCGTGTTTTTTTTTTGTGTGTGTGTTTTTTTTGCCTTCTTCCATGCAAATGTGCCGAGAGGCATATATATCTGTTTCTATGTTTACACTTGCATTTATGTGGTCCCACGATTACAGCTCAAAGGTTGAATGGATATTTTCATTCTATTTTTTCACCATGTGATGCTGAGCCGCAACGACCTTCTTGCTCGTCTTGCAACGAAACAAATTTGACGTCGTACGAAGGCGTTTTGTCTTTGGTATTAAGCATTAAAGCAAAATAGTCTGGGGGACCCGACAGTATTCCTAATGCCTTCCTGATTCGATATGTTGAACCTATCTGTTGAACCATCTTTAGTCTATCTTTGAACTCTGCTATATTGCCTGATTGGCGCTTGGCGCGGGTGACCGCCATTAACAAGAAATGCGATCGTCTGCATCTAGAAAACTGCAGAACCATTTCCCTAACATTCACTTGCTGCAAAATACTGGAACGCGTTATCGAACACTTTATTAACAAATTTCTTGAAACTATATATACAATTTGATTTCCGAATTCCAGCATGGTTTCCGCAAGGGGTTGTCAACTAATACGCAGCTTGTAACCATTATAACTGTTCTTATTGCTCATTAACGACCTTCCAGACCATGTTACTTCTAAAATACGCCTCTATGCAGATGATTGTGTTATGTACAGCCCAGTTGACTCACTCGCTGATCATCAGCGCCTTAAAGATTCCTTTGTTTCATTTTGTGACTGGTGTGCGACTTGGAAAATGAGCATAAATTTTGACCAAACTGTTCTAATGTCTTTTACTCACAGACACATGTCCGTATGTTATGATTATATATGCAACGGTGTACCACTAACACGAGTTTTTCAATACAAATATTTAGGCGTCATTTTTACACCCACCTTGTCTTGGTCTAAACATATAGATTACATTTGTAGTACAGCGTTAAAGAAACTTGGTTACATCCGCCGGACGTTGTCTCCTGCTCCGAGGGACACTAAATTAGTAGCATATAAAACACTGATTCGCCCAATTTTAGAATATGCTTCCTCCGTATGGAGCCCATGTAAACAATGTGAAATTAATTGTATTGAGTCTGTCCAGAGGAAGGCTATTCGTTTTGTTTACCGTCGCTTCGACCGAGACTTTTCACCGTCAGCTGCTCTTACGGAATTAAGCCTCCAGTTTCTTTCTAGGCAGCGGCACATAGAATCTCTGAAGATTTTCTATTCTTATAAGAACTCTCTTTGTCACCTATCAGATCCCTCCCTTTTAATGCCTGCTTGCCCGACTTCAACTAGAGCTTATCACGCCTCTAATATCAGACCACTCCATCCACGCACTAACACTTTCAAATACAGTTTTTTCCCCCGCATGATTGAACAGTGGAATTTGTTACCTGCCGAAGTTCGTTTGTTACCGATTTCTCAATTTTTAAATGCTATTGCTGATGTATAGTTCCTTCAGATTTTTATATTTCGTTTGTTACCCATTTCTCAATTTTTAAAATGCTATTGCTGATGTATAGTTCCTTCACATCTTTATATTTCTATGTTCTTGTTTCTCCATATCATAATCAGTTTTCTTCGCATGTAAACCCACTCCTGCCATAGCCCTAACGGGCTGCAGTATGTATAAATAAATAAAAATAAATAAATTATTCGCGAATTGGCACTGCAGCTTTAGATTCTCCGGGACAGGTTGACCTATTATTGCTTGAGTTTAGTAAGGCGTTCGACCGTGTTACCGCATGGAAAACTCAAAACACTTCAGACGTTCGGTTTTCCAGAATTTATGGTTAACTGGACAGGATCATATCTGGCCAACAGAACTTAATTCGTAGATATCAGTAGTTTCTCTTCGACTTTCTTGCCTGCTACCTATGGGGTACCCCTGGGAAGTGTACTCGGCCCCGCTCTGTGTTTAATGTGTATCAATGACATTACTTCGGCTGTAGATCCCAGTGTTCACATTAGGTTATTTGCGGATGACTGCGTGATATTTCGTAGGGTGGTGTGCCACGAAGATCAATCTAGTTTAAGTAACAGTCCCGCAGGTATGAACGAATTGCGTTCAGAATGGTCGATGAAGTTAAATTCAAAGAAAACAGCACTACTACGCGTAATGAACAAAAATATCCTGCGCCCTTCACCTACACTATAAACGGTTCTCCGATAATAGAAGTCAGCGGTTACACATATTTGGGACTTAACATAGGCAATACCTTTTCCTGGTCTAGGCATGTCGATGACGTTTGTGCATCTGCAACCCGCAAGCTTAGTTTCTTATAAGACGCAAGTTGAAATCGGCGCCGCCTGAGCTCAAACTTCCAGCTTTCATTACTTTCGTTTTACCAAAATTAGTATATGGAAGCATTGCATGGGATCCATTCGACAATAAACTTAAGTATAAACATTAACTGCAAATCGCGCAAAGACGTGCTGTTCGTTTTATATTCAATAAATTTAGGTCCACTGATTCGTAATCCACACTTATGCGCGTGAACAACGTTCCCACACTGGAGTATCGAAGAAAGAAATCGCAAGATTAAGATTCCGCTACAAGCTATGTGAAAGGTCATTGCGTCTTGACACGCGAAAGTATATTCAGCCGTTTGCAGCGCGCGCAACTAGTCGCCGTCATTCTCGCAACTAACTTCTCCATTCGTCTCGCACAAACATATTTAAACATTAATCTTTTCCACACACAATCCCTGAGTGGAATGACTGACCTGCCAGTGTGTTTTTATCAGATATGGTTACCGCATTTGAGCATGCTGTGTCCACCCTTTAAATATGGTGTGGCGTGTGCTATACCTTGTTATTGTAATGTGTTCATGAATTCTTGTTCTATGCGGGTATTATTTCGTTTTTGATATGTTTCGACAGTGAAAAACTAATATTTTCTTTAACTAATCGCACCTGCTTGGTCTAATTTAAGACCGCAGTATACCAGAAAATAAAAAATAAAATAAAGCTAAAATGTAGACGACAATATGTTTGCCGTGGTGCTGTAAGGCTAATTCTTGAAAGTATTTTCCTTCGTGTTTCTTTGGATTAGCTTTCTCGATTTAATCTGGAATGCGGTCCGCATAATAAGAAGAACGTGGCCACTGAGCTAGGTGAGGACTTACATTTATAACAACCACCAAGTGCTATAACATTAATAATAACCAGCCTCATTTTGGCTTACACATTAAAAATTAGGAATATACGCTGGCTGTTGTTATTTTGTTATGGTTATTCTTTCTTTTTTTCATTCCCATTCTTTAATTGTTGTTTCACGCGCTCATTTTCATTCAATGCGGGGAAAAAAAATTCTGGGCTTTCACGTGCCGGAACCACGATCTGATCCTGAGGCACGCCGTAGTGGGGACTAAGGAGTAATTTTGACCACCTTCGGTCCCTTAACGTACCCCCAAAGCACGGGACACGTGTGCTTTTGCATTTCGGCGTCATCTAAATGCGGCCGCCGCGGCCGGGGTTAGACTGCGCGACCTCCAGCTTAGCAGCGCAGCAGCAAATCCACTAAGCCACCGCGTCGGGTATTTAATCCAGAGAGAGACAATGCACTACGGCGTGGGCATGTGAAGGACGCATGTTAGATCCTGACGAAATTGGCCTGCAGTGTTGCGCGAAACAACTGAGTGAAAAAAGAACGGCCCCGCTAAAAGGATCCTTAGACTAACTCTGTCGCCTACTTTCACAATTCAGGTTCCAGCTTGGCAGATCACGTTTCTAACGAATGAATAAACGCTAGTGAGAGAACGGGACTCCTGTTGCTTTACTATAGAACGCACCAGCCGGTGACGAAGAAAGCAATTTAAAAAGAATGCAAGCGTGTCATTTGAGCCGCTTTTGTTCCTTTATCCAGGGCTCCTTCTAATATAGGGCTTAAATCCAAGTATGGTCGGCATGAGTTACTTGACGGATCATGCACTTATTTAAGGAGCCTTATGACACGTGGCCGCTGCAGCCTTCCCAGCTTAAGAAATGGTAATATACTTGCTCTACGGGACGAGGTAGACGCTGTTTTTTCTCATCGTTACAGAAAGCGTATAGTCTATACAGTCTAAGTGTAAAAACAAAGCCTCGAGGCGTCTAAAATTAGAAGTCTGGGTAATGAAAAGAAATCTCGGCCGCTTGAGCTGTGTATACGCTTCTCTGAAGGAATGAAGAATACTAATATCGCAAAAGATTTGGTGGGGAGTGAAATTACGCCGCTGAATTTGAAGACGTTTGCCTCTCGGCAGGGACGACTCAATTTCGCGCTAAGCCCTGCGCGGGAAACCCGGAATATATGCAGAAATACTGACCGCGACATCATTAAATGTCGTTTCATTCTATCTTCCTTCCTTCCTACACTCCTCCTTCCTACTTTCCTTCTTCCCTCATTTATCTCTCTCTCTCTTTTCCTTTCTTCGTTTTTTCTTCTTCCTTACTTTCAAGGAGAAAACGTTTTGTTAGAGCTTACTTTGTCCCTACTGCAGGTGTGCCTGACAAGCTTATAGACGAATGTAGGTTCGTGGCGAAAGAAAATTAAGAAAAGTGTCTGTGTAGTTTGGTGAACGTAAACGAAGTGCAGTTAGAAGGAAGCAAACCTAGCAGATAAGGCGGACATATATATGAGCAGGAAAAAAAAACACACAGACGCACAAAGAAAAAAGAAGGTACGAACGAGATTCTCGCACTTTACTGGCAAATGAAATGCTTCCTGTTGACGGTGGGGACACGGGATCTCGCATTTTCTCGAGGACGTGCTGTCGGCGTGTAAGCGTGCGACATTGTTCGGGAGTGAACTATTTCTGTCTTATGTGGGGTTTTACTTCTCTTCTTGTTAACCAGAAAATGAATGTTAGATGAAAATCGACAGGAGTAAAGAATACGCAAAATGATATGCATGTTTACGCGCCAGAGAATCTGCACCAAATTCACATATAGCGTGCGATGTTATAGATAATGCATAAAACTACAAAGTTGTCACGTGTAAGAAACTTCGACGCATTGTAAGCCTTAATCGCCATAAAGAAAGGAGGGGGGGGGCACTTCATAAATATGCAAATAAATGAACCAAAGTGCACAAGAGGTGGACAATATACAAACAATTGTTACCTGTCATAGAGCTCTACGAAATGATATAGAGTCAACGTGATTTCCTTCGAAATATGAATACGTGTTGTGGAATCTACTGAAGATAATACGACTTAAGAAAGGAGGCAGAGGAAGCGAAAGGAGGCAGCCCAAACACTCTTGATGATCTGCTGCAAATTGTAATGCAGCCCAATAGCGTGGTTTTATGAATGCACATCGCGCTGGGTGAATGTGCGGAATTCATTCGGACAAGATTCAAACGTTCCGGTGACCGCAAAAGACGCATGGAGGGCAACGACCCCAGGGTTCGAGGTTGGTATGGGCGCGCGGAGACACTGTAAGGTCCTTGTGCATGTAAACAGTGAAGCCGCTGTTCAGATACACTCTAAACGCGGTAACACTTAAAGCGAAGACTTCTTTGTGGAGCTCGATGGGTTTAGATGGTGCGGTCGGTGGCCGGAACGGGTTATGCGGAGTTTACCACTTCACTGAAGTCCCTGCGGAGCTTACTAAAGCGAACCTTTCTTTGCGGCGTCCGACGGGTTTAGATTCGAATATGGAAAAGAGGGTAGGCATTTAGAGGAGGGGAGAGGTACGAAACCCGCCCTATTCCCGCATCCTAGTCCGACACGCGGCGCATCTGATGAGACCTCAAGAGAGGCAGAACTGCGTGCGTCGAACTGATTAACAAAAAAGCACAAACGAATTAGTCTATACATGCGGTCGGTCCACATCTTGAGTGCCAACTCGATCCCCAGCTTCTGCGAGGCATGGACAACACCCTTTTACATCGCCTCACGTCTCGGAAGTGCTTACACCAAGCACTTCCTATTTCGAATTAAGTGCGTGCCCTTTCCTACATGTTCGTGCAGTCACGACGAAGAGGACGAACAGCAACTTACTTTTCGACTGTCCAACATTGCACATAGACTGCGCTTTGAATCAGAAGTCCGTTTACTTTACTCAATTTGGCCTTTCCTGTTTTGCTCTCACTTGCTAAAGCGCTAGCGCCATGTCCATCAAAAACTAGTGCATCAGAAAGCAATGGGAATACTGCAAGTATATGAAGACGTTGACATACGTGACAAATATTGACCCCACGGCATCGCGTGTTATTGTGTCGCATTCACGCGTCAGCGTGAAGCGTACTTGCGCAACTCAGACATCTGCGGACTTTGTTTCACCTAAACCTACTGTATCCATGCGCTTTCTTACTTTCGTTCAGCATCGTTTACGTCGATTGCCGCAATGCGCAGGACTTCCAGGCTTTTTGCAAGGGTGAAATTTTACGTAACATACAGGTATCTAACTACGCCGCACGTAAGCTTAAAAGCTGCGACGGCTCGAATGCTTCATTCCCAAGGTAACGACTGAAGCATAGATGCCAATAATGTTTACAGGGGCAGTATATCAGCGCTATGATAAGATAAGAAAGGCTGAGAGGTTAACCAGATTAACCGCCTAGTTGGCTACACTGCGCTGCAGGATGGGGTAAAGGCGCAAAAGATGAGAAAAGGGAATAAATGAAGAGAACCTGTCCACGCAAGCTCGAGTAAGGCAACGGAAAAGGACTACGGGGTCTTCATTCAGTCCCGATGATTCTGAACACACACACACACACACACACACACACACACACACACACACACACACACACACACACACACACACACACACACACACACACACACACACACACACACACACACACACACACACACACACACACACACACACACACACACACACACACACTGCTGCTTTTAGAACAACTTCGGCCTACGTCGGCTGGGACTAGGATTAAAGAATCGTCCTCTTTTCCGCAAAGGGGACGATTTTCAAGCTTGTACAGCGTGGCGCGCGGCACTTTTCTACGCCCACAGAAACGAGGCCACTCACGTAGAAGCTGCGCCCTCGTGTCTCTCAACCGACGAAGTTCACATTCGGCGCCTATGGCTAATCCGGGGAGGAAAGAATGGGCATTTGCGAATCACCCTGCGAATAATCAAGTTATTGGGCTTCACGGCCAAATGTCACAATCCCGCTATGAGACACGCTGCGAAGGTGCTATCTAGTGTTCTTCAACGCACGTCCGCAGGCCTGCACACGAGCGTTTCGCTCCTAAAGGAATGCAACCGGCGCAGTCTGGCATTGAACCCAAGGACTCATGATCAGCAGCAGGACTGGTTGTCGCTAGTTTGGATGCCTTTCCAACGACATTGCATTACTTGATCTACAGAAACTTTTAAGGGGATGGGGTAGGAAACGCGAGAAATGTACATTGGAATGTTGTTTAACGGTTTAGTTCTGCCTACTGTAGACACTCAAGCAAGTGCGGTCTACGGTATTTCGACGGCTGCATCGCTAAGGAGCTGATGGTCGTAAACTAGACGCATCGATGCTTTTTGAAGTTGTGCTTTAAGGGAAATGTTTGTCGTACATTTGATAGCTACTTCGTCACATTTTGTATCTTTATTTCTTGTTACTCGATAAAGATTTATATCTTTATAAGTCCTACAGGTAATATAAATATCGGTACAGTCGCGTCGCAGTACCAAAGCAGCCCATCACCGGATGCACGGCAAACAGGTGTATTGCAATATGGACAATACACTCCATCCCCGTCCTTCTATCACTCCATTATTTTTTTTTTCCAAGTGGGGCCTGAAACAGTAGACAATCTGCTTTTATGAACTGCTCTTCAAATTCATTACGTCATACTTATTCGAATGTCGAGGGCAACATCATGACTAGTGGAATATCAACGATGCTTATATGTGGCAAGGCTACCCACGTAACATGAACGCTGGCAGGAAAGAGGACCTTTAGGGCAGTTGAGAATTCGAAAGAGTTATCAGAACCGTGAATCGTACCCAAGGCCTAACACATGTATGCGCATGATCCTATTCTATTGTTCCGTTCCACACAGAGAGAGGTACTGATAGTGTTTTACGGAAATAGCTTCCCAAAGCCCCAACAGACAGGCAATCGTGTAATCGTGTAACCATTGTGCATGTAGAGGGAATCGGACTGTGGCATTCCATCGGTAGATTAATTTAATTGTTATTGCAACGGTTCCACTCTCGGAACAATCATAACTGCGCATGAAATTCAGCAGCACAGAGGTGTGTGTGTTTTGAGTCATCGACTATGCATTTGGCACATACGTTCGCAAAAACTGAGTTTGCGCGGCGCGCATATACATGATCTCAGAGATAGAGAGAAACAGGTTGGCAAAGGCAATTAAAGAGGTTAACCGGAAGAGACCCTGGTTTGCTACACTGCCCTGGGGGAAGGGTAAGGGTAAATAAAAGTGGAAAGAATGGCGGAGAGATAAAGCAGAGGCATGAAAAAAAGAAAACAGAGAAGGTGGGAAACTAAAGGAACATAAATGACCTACATGGCTTCTGACTTCCAACTGTTCATTTTCAAATCGTCAAACCTACTTTTATACTTGCAGACGTATGATCAAACAGCGAATTTACGTTAGAGATGATAATCCAGAAAATGAGATTCTTTATCGCTTATACTTACGCTATATAACCACGCGGATGTACAAATTACCAGCTTTCTGAAATGAAAACTGCCTCAACTATCTCTCTTTCTGGCTTTGTTTTTTCCGTGCCTTAGAAAGGTGGCCTCAACCAAGCAGGCGTACACACGCCTTAATAGAAGTGATATGCAGGATATCTCCCAGATCTGTTAAAAAAATTTCATTTTGCTTGGTAAACAAAGTACACAATGTTGCTAGCTTTCATGAAGCATGTGACGTGATAAAGAATTGAAGTTTCTGGATGGCAATCCCCAAATGTGATGCTATTATTTCATCACGTGTCTGCAGATATGAAAGTTGGTTTGGCTATGCCAAAATAAAGAGTTGGACGTCCGCGCCCGTGCATGTCCATTTATGTGTCATATGTACACGCTGCACGAATTCCGTGTCCAAGAGGAATTTCAGTGACTCAAGAACATTATCATTGATGATTCGATGGTAGCAGTGATACATTAAAACCCTATCAACCTACGGCAATATGCGATTATTTTTTTTCGCCCTTGTTGCAACGAAATAAAAAACGTGCTAACTTGTTGTAAAGTCAGGATAGCCGGTGAAGATGCAGCCATAAGCACTTTGGATTAAAAAAGACGGTCGTCAGCGAAGTTGTGCGAGCTCAATTCATTTGTGGGAACTCAACTACAAAATTCGTGGGAGGACCTATCTCACCATGAATGTCGACGTCATCGAGATTAGCGCTGAGGCAATGTGGCGACACACCGTTCTGCCACCGCCGAAAGGCGTCACGTATGAGGCATCCACTGCAGCTAGGCTCCTCTCTCTCTCGCGGTTCCCACTGAACACACTGCGCCATCTGGCGCCGCCGCCGCGAAATATGCGCGTGGCGTCTGCGTAAATACCTATTCAGACAAAATTGCCTGAATATATATGTCGCGGGTTGGATTTCACCCAAGACCGGAGAAATTTTAAAGAATTTTTTTGTACCACTCAAGAACGTCACATACCCCGCAGCACATACGCAGTGACCGAAGTTAGCGTCAAATAGGTTCAATAAAGTTCAGCGCATACCTAGTGGCACACACCCAGTGACATAAGGTGGGCCGCCGGTTTGTTTCGAGCCCTGTTCCCTTAGCACAGTAGCCTGATGCTGTATACACCTTCCACCAAAGACGGCCGAGTTACCCAAGTTGGTGAAAAAATGGTTAGAGGCCAAGCCAGACAGATAGCTAGGCAGAAAGGTACCCCTTAAAATTGCGTGAAGCGTCTAAAGAGTGGTAATTGCATTGAAAGAAAGTATGCTTGGATACGTGTGAATGCGAAAAAAAGCAGCTGTGGTGCAGGTGCGTGTTATATACACCCAGAGTTCTATATATCCAATGTCCAGACAGGTTTAACGAATTTGTTTTGCACGCTTGTTCGTACAGAGCGTAATTCGCTGTACCCGGGATCGTTATAATCGTGTTTCACAGTAATCCTACGGAATTATGCTTATCGCCCTTCGGCTTCTCATATAGCGCCGATGTTATTGCAGCGAGCAATGAAATATCAGCCCTTTTACTCGCAAATCTTTCGTTGCCACCATACTCAATTGTATATGACAGCCTCAAGAGAAAGCTTGCTTACGTCTCGAATGACATTCTACCGATGAACATGGGCAAGCGACGACAATTGGCACGGCTCACCGATCCTCCATAGGCAGCGATTTTCTTTCGCAATGAGATACCACTATTCGGAGGAGGCCTTTTAGACAAATATCCAGAACAGCGCACTATAGGTCATGTGACGTTCACATAGCAATCTTTTTCTTCAAGTAGCTAACTAAACCGGTAGTTACCGGGCGGACACTCCGTCACTGATTTGTGCTGGCTATTGCTGCTATGCGAGGCACGTTTCCAGGCTCGAATGTAAGCGTCACCTTTCGACACTTACAATTGAAAGGCGGTTAAAGCAGCGCTATTTTTCTGTGGAAAAGAAAGTCACTATCGAAGTTTCACACTTTCGCTCCCTTATGAAGGCACATCACAATCAGCCAAAGCTACGAGACTCGTGAGCATAACCGTCTGGGGCATCAATCGGCTATGCGCGCTTGTCAGCCACTTGTTTAAGGTGACTAGTCCTTTCGAAGCAACCTCCTATGCTGGCTGTCCCCCAAAGAGCATATATGTACACTCTTTGTCAACATTATGCGGGCTACCTAGCCTGCGACGACAAGGCTGACTACAGGCCGATTAAAGAAGTTTAGATGGCGTATCATAACTTCCAGCACCCTGGGGCGTGTTATAGAGACTGTCATGCTCACCATCCACATGTCTGGAGTGTCAGAAGCGCCACGGGAACCGCTCCACACATCCGAGCAAAAAACTTTTGCGATGGCGCCAGTAACCCGTACAATTTGGACAAAGGCTGTACTTTTCACACCTTGAGTGCGCTTAGTACTTAGCAAAGCGTGCGAACAGTTTGTTCACGACCGCTTGTTTTTATTCTGTTCCATACTTTATTAAAGATTCAAAAACTATATGCCTCCAGGTTAAGGTGTTGTCAAGCATGCTGGCATATAACGGGACTTTGAAAGGGAACCATTGGCAATCCTAAAGGCATAGATAAGGAAGGGCCCATACCCAAATCGCTTTGCTTACACGGTAGTTCTGAGCTGCAGTGAAGTGGTTCAGCTGAATCCATTTCCAAGCTATAAGCCGTTTCGTGCGCGCGTTCGCGTTTTGCTATCAAGCATGTGGGAATCAAATAATTTTGCCCGTGAATCATGGCTTTCTCTCTATTTATACGATCCACTTTTCAGAGCACATCAGAATACGAGTCATGAGCAGTAACATGTTGCCCTTTCCAGGATTAAATAAAGTCTTCCTCTCTCTAGGTCACAAGGAAAAACGGGACACGTTTACAATCGCATGTCCAAGTCTAAGCGTCCAAGTCTTCCTATTGTATCAGTAATACAATAGGAAGAATCGACAGAATATGATAACTATTTTCAGATTAGCATACTAATTGGCATGCAAAGGCAATCACGGAGAAAGGAATTCCTCCCTTGTTTATCTTATCATAAAACGAGCTGTACATGACGCGTTCATTTTAATCAGCGCATGAAGTGCCAGGACAATCGGTAGACCCATGATTCTTTATTGGAGTAGTGCACACTTATGAAACACCAATGCGCGTGCATGCATTGTCCGTATAGATTAGCGCACTTCCAAGTAGTCCAACTATGAACGCGCAAGCGCAAAGCCCCGGAACATTTCAGTCTGAGCTAGTTGAGGATTGCTAGAATAACAGACTAATTCAGTGAAAATGGCGGATGCACTCGTCGGCTTCGGAGAACCATGAACGCCTATAAAAGGCACACTTTCTGCGTTTAGCAGTGCTAAAAATTGCGCGCAACTAATACACATAAGCTTGAGGTGCTCCTTATTGTTTATTACTGATACTGGAGCAAGGCGAACAAGCGGGCTAGTTGAATTGCATGTAAAATATGTGGTACTTATTTAGCACAACGTAAAGACGGAAGGCGGTTGAACCACAGAGCAAGGCTTACCTGGCGATGCCCCAGACTTCGCTCTTCCCCACGTTCTCTAATTTGCTCGAAAATTTCTCCCTCCTTTATGTTCACTTCAGAGCTGGACCACTCCAGTGTAACAGCTGCGCCCTAAACAATGGCCACTGCTGGTAGTCCACACCAAACGTGTTATCAGATCCAGAAAAATGGACTCACCACCAAGACGGTGGACTCAGATTGACTCCAACAGCAACGACTCGGACTAAGAGCCCTTATGAAAAAAAGTTTCTGCGTATGTAAATATATATCTCTCTCTTTCTCAGAAGGACGACTGGCGCAGGAGTCCCTTCTTTTCATGATTTGAAAGGACCCTCATAATTAAAACGTGAGCTGCTTGTTGCTTTTGAAAACTATGCAGCAAACCAGAGTTTTTCTGGTTTACTTCACTTCCCTATCTTTCTTTCTTTCTTTCTCTTTCTTTCTTTCTTTCTTTCTTTCTTTCTTTCTTTCTTCCTTTCTTTCTTTCTTTCTTTCTCATTTCTCTCTCTCTCTCTCTCTCTGCTTGTTGACGGCTTAGCACTAACATAATCTGCAATGGGATGCCAAATGCTATGGCCAAGGTGATTTTAGAAGCCACCTGGTTCTACCTTAAGTGCAGGTTAATAATGTATATAAAGAGGCGCACTGGTTTTCTTTTTTTTTTGCGCAATATTGGCGAGGTGTGGTCGTTACACTAGAGGGGCAACTTCGGTTCAATTTTTGGCACAACGGAGCGCCTCGTCCTGTGGTTCCACCATCTCCTGTCTTTTCTTTGTGCGGAAAAAGTACACGTATATTACGCGCTTTCTTTTTTTTTAAGTGCATAAATGTTCCAAGGAGTGTAGATCTTTGGCCTACAGCTAAATCATTCTTCACATTCTTGCACCTCCTACGGTAAAATGCCACCGTTTGTATTTAAAGAATGACGTGTAGCACAGCGCGAAGCATTTCCGTTCTTGTTTTCTCTTAGACGTTTCTGTTCACCGAGTGCTGTCAGTTCTGGCTAAATCAGGCGATAGACAGACGTCATGGGCTCTGAACGTTAGGCTTGTAAGGAAAGAAGAAATATAGGCCCTGTGGCAGCAAGCGTTCCCGGTGCGTTCAAACAGGAAAGGTTTCATTTCGCAGTTTTTGAGTCTCGCTAAAGCGCTATGGACACACTTTAATGTTTTACGTGCGGAATAGCAGCCATCTTTTTTTGCGCCCGACATAACTGCGATGCCGCACGAATAGCTGGGACTTCACGCACGCGTATTTCTCTTACGTCACACTTCTTCGCTTGTAACAGCTTCGGCAGCGTGACGAACCACGATCCTGTCAGAAGCACCGTTATATTGTTAATGTCGTTCCGCCCTAGTTCCACTAAGTGCAACATGTGTGGAATTATGTCAAACATAGCTGGTGCAACCTACGTGAAACGAGATTAGGATGTTTTACTTTGTGAAATTCACGTGTAACGATATTAACGGTGATATACAGCAACGGTGGCGAGAAGCTCGACCGACGGAAGAGCCGACACTCGGACATTATTCCACGCAAGGTCCACTTACAAGTGGGACATATTTGCAAATATGCGTCACATACTTATTGAAGCCTGTGTGAAACGATATCAAGAACGTAATTGAACAAATTAATGAATCCGTCTATTCAGAAAATTAAGTGGCCTGTTGACAGGCTCATAACGGCGAATCGTAACTGGTGATGGCAACGCGGGTTTGTATGAGGAGGCAAGAAGCGCACTGACAATGGAGATGGCATTCGCACACGACATTTCAAGAGATTATTTGCGTCAATTATAAATACAGTAACGTCAGTACATCCGGCACTTGACGGAGCCACCGTGCTTACCGTCATGGTTCGCCCTCTGAGTGTAATAAATAAATAAATAAATAAATAAATATTAAAAAAAGCTTGATCTCTCTCCTCAGTGGAATGCAATGACGACCTTCACTCCTTTTGACGTCACTGTGTTTTGTCGCCGTATGCAGTGTGGCAGGACCAACCGCTTACGCCGGTCAGTGCGAATAACCGAACGGACGCGAGGTGCACGCTGTTTTCACTTGTCCCTAAAGGTCGGAGTCCTTACTCCTGCGAACTTTATTTTGCCTTTTCTGAAGACGAATAGCGACGCTGCGACAAAAGAGCACGGCGACATTTCACACACGGAATCACAAGTGGAGGGAAACGAGGCGACGTCCAGTTCTGGTTAAACGTCACGCACTCCTGCAGTATAAGAAAAGAGAAAACCGTGACGTTTGAGCAGTGCAGCGGCGTGAAAAACAAGTAGGCCTATAGCGGCGGAATCGAAAAGAACGCGCTTTGCGTATGTCTCCAATTCTTATCCACGTGGCCTGTTTGCTAGTGTGGCCAACGACACGACCGAACGGCGAACCCGGGATACTTTTTCGCCTCATATGGTGAACTGCGGCTGCCTGTGGGCAGCTAAATCTTCAGCGTGTTGTGGGCTCGAACTATCTAAAAATCAATTTTTGATTCACACGATCCCTCGTAGTAGGTGACGAAGACAGCAGGATGAATTTCGTAAGCTTTATGAATACTAGAAATACCTTTACGAGTTGCCCAATGGCGGGATTGTGCCAGTGTTCCAAGCTCCTCGCGCTACCTCAGCCTACACAAGACGCTGCCCCGACATCCCGTTCCCGAGTCACGAGAAGCGTGAACGTAAAATTTTTCACCTCCCGCTGGGACTTACGCTTGGGTTAACGTGGTAGACGAGGCGTGGCGACCAGGGCCACGATATGTGCCGGTTCATCATGACCTTGAAGGCGGACTGGATGGACGACGTCACCGAACCCGGCTTGCCTGCCTGCTGTTTGCTGTCCGGCGTATCCATCGCACAGCACAGAACACGCACCCCACTGTGCGTATACCTATACCACAGACACTCGCGAAGCGACGGCTGCGAACAGACCCTCTCTGTCACTCGCCCGCGAAACTAAACGCGGACGGGCAGAAGCGGGAAACGAGGCACCACACACGCGCACGCTCTTGACTCGTAAACTCACGATGGCTTCACCACCACTGGCCGAAGAAGAACACCGAGCGCCGAACAGGCGAGCAGAGGTGCGACGTAGCCGCTGGGTCACACTGGAGGACTTCGGAGTCGTGCGATGGTCGGTCGGCGGCCAACTGTATGCTTCCAACGGGGCAAGTTGCACCGACGGTGCAAACTGGGCCAATGCGTTAGATTGAAGCTTCGATCGGAACTACAGCGCTGGAAGAAGCGGGAACCATAGAAGTGTTGGCAAGCAACAGCAGGAGCTCCAGCAGCGGCAACGTCGGCGTGGAACAGGTGTCTCACATGCCTGAGGAGGGACAATCGGGCGCAAGCATCTCGCGTTTCCAAACGAGCGTGATCGATGCGGCACGCATGCACGCTCGCCGTCGAGAGCCGTGGCTGGCTGCTCCGCTGCCGAGGACAAAAAGGAAAAAAAAAAGAAATAGTAGGGCTCGTTCGCCGCGCTGCTCACGGCTGCCTGAGCAGGCAAAGGCAGGCAAGCCGTGTCGTATGCGTCGCTCCTCCTTCCCTGCTGCTGCTGCTGCCGTGTGGCGCGCCCAGACCGCGCGATGCCAATGCAAGCCGTGAACGTCGCTCGCACGGTAGGCTCGAGGCGCGCGTGCTTCACAAGTCAATGCTGTGCGAGAAGCAGCCGCGACCAGCGGCGGTGGCGACGACGTGCGTGCTGCGGCGAGCCTTACAAAACGTCCACGTTTCCGGGGCGGCCTCGACGACAGAGTCCCGCTGGGCTGTCCTGCTTGCCGGCTGCTGTCCGTCGCCGACGCCTGGCTGTCCACAGTCCTCGCTGCCCGAAAAGAGAGGCGAGCGCCCCTCCTCGCCTCGTGCGCGGTGCACCCCCCGCTCTCGGCGACAACAGGGTCGACGGTGCGCAGTGTATCCGGCCGCCCGCACAGGCGCTCTCGCTCGCTCGTCAGCGAACGACCGTGGCGAGGAATAATAATAACGGAGCGTCGGGAGGCGCTTGATAGTAGTACTCCCTTTGCGCTATGTGATCGCCCCGTCGTCGCATATACGGGCCGCGTGCGTCGGCGCGCTTATCAGCTGGTTGTGACGGAGGTCGGCTCGGTGGGTGGAGGGGTGTATTCTTTCTTGTTTGTTTTTATCGGCCTTTGGCTGCGCTGCCGTGAACGCTGAAGTCGGCGAGTTAGCGGGACTGTACGGAATCGTGCCCGCAATCTTCGCCGCTCGCTCTCTGTCGCGACCGCTACGCGGCACCGCGGGTGTGCGCGACGATAGCCGGCAGCGACTGCTTGCTCTCGGAGGTTTCGCGGACGCCCAGTCAAAGGGACGGCCCTGGCTTGGCGAGTCTTCTAGCCGGGAAGTTATCGGTGCGCTGACGAAGACTCCGGAAGGTGTAATCGAAGCTACGTCGTTAGCGTCTCTCCATACTGCCTATCTTTGGCCGTGCCAACAGAGCACTTACTTCTGGAACAAGTCGTGTGGAAGGGAATAGCTCCTCTTCAGTCTTGTTTGTAGGCGGAAAATGTGTGATACAGGTGGGAATTTCTTCGATGTCCTCGCTGACTGCTTAAAGCTCTTCGTGACTGCTCGCAGGGATCAAGGCGAGGAGTCTTCTCACGGGAAAGCTGAACTCACCGCTGCTTCCGCGAATGCACTCACCGCAGCCGCTCTGCGCGCGGTGGTCCTTGTCGATGGCTCCTATCGCCAACAAGGTTCCTTCGGAGCTTGCAGCGAGTTCGCACAGTTCGTATTCTAGTCGGCATTCGATAAATCTCTTCTACAATACATCCCGTTTATAAGCGCGACGGTACTGAACGCCCAGAAGGGCCTAAACATATCATCGCAGAAGTGGAAGTGCTTTCACACATCACCCGTCACAGCATGTGAAGTACAGCCGGAAAGCCGCCACTGATCCGGTGAAGAACGCATAACGCAACTAATATTTCAAAGATGATCGCGCACCGCTGTTATAGTCTCCTTTGCAGACGTCGTCTGCTGTCGAGTTGTTCGCTTCACAGTGACATCCGTTAACCGAGCTTGAGGAGAGCGGCGTGTCTTCGTGCTCAGGTGGTAATCTTCGACGTATGGAAACCAAGAACAAATTTCCACTCGGAAAAGAAAGAGCAGGTCGCGAATGAGTGCACGACGCACCTGTGTGATCACGAGAGCACGGTCACCGAATCAGAGGTGGCGCACACGAGCTTTCGCTTCGAGCTCGCGAGTTGTCCTTCTATCGGTTGTTTTCGTTGACCCGCCGCTGCTCCCTAACAGAGACGGCAGGAGTGGGAGATCGCAGGTGCCGGATCCTCGCAGGGGGATTTCAGCCGCGGATGTCTCGCATGAGAAACGCGAGCGCAAACACAGCCCGAGAGGAGAGAGAGACACGCGAGTACGGCGAGAGGGAGGCTGCCTGGCTAGGCGAGTCGGCGACTGAACAAACTGCCGCGCGGCGTGGAAACACCTGCTGCTTCGGCCTCTCGCTAGGCGCGTTTCTTTTCCTTTTTTAACCTTTGCTTGTGTTTAGCCGCTTTCTTTCCTTTTTTTCTTTTCTTTCTGCCACCTTGCCACATTTTCCCGCGAAGTACTTGCCATATACACAAAGAAAAGACAATGAAGAAGGAAAAATGGCAATATAGTAGGCAGTATGCGGTGCTGGTAAAGACAAAGAGGTCGCAAATTTGCTCCATTCCGGGAGAGCGCCCTAAAACGAAGCTGAGCTCTCAGGAATAAAAAAAGAAAGAAATACAAGAGATTTATTTACGCTCGCGCGCGCCTATGCTGGCCTTCGATGTTCGCTGTGGCCTTTCTTTCCGGCCGTGCTGCAGCTGCAGGCCAGAATATTGGACAAGGAGCAAGAGAAAACCTGCACGGAGAAATGTCATTCCGGCTATGCAACGTAGGCTTCCTAAACCTAATATTAGAAACGGACTAGCCTGCACTTCCACAACATTTCGTAAGGTGCATTGTTAGTCTACTCGCACTCGAATTAGCAGAGTGGAATACCGCACATACAAGGCGCACCGGACTGCACGGACTAAACTCCTCACTGCAACTCAGACCGGACTGACCGGTGCCGGACTGCACCGACGCGAAGCCTCTCTTCTGTATCGGTTGTGGCTGGGAGTTGCCTTCACGAAAGCTTACTCAGCACTAATTGGAATGACTGATAGTCCTGCATGTGATGTTTGCGGATGCGAGGAGAACACTGACCCCTTATTGTGCCACTGTCCTCAATTTCAAGCACAAAGACAATCTTTGTCCAACGCATTGAGGAAACTAGACGATCGTACTCTGAGTGAACAGACAGTACTAGAACGCCGTCCCCACCGATCGTCGGCTCAGAAGGCAGTGAAGGCACTTTTGTGCGCTTTCTGAGAACGTCTGGTTTGCACGAGCGGCTTTGACTCAATGGCTGTCTGTGCACTACTCTACCCCCCTCTCTCTCTCCCTTCTCTCTCTTCCTCTTCTCCCTTCCCCCAGCGTAGGGTATCCAACCAGACTCTTGACTGGTTTACAACCCTGCCTTCTCTCTCTCTCTCTTCTCTCAGAGATCGCGTGCCGCAAAAAGGGCGCACTGTGTTGATGCTGCTGACAGACATTTTTTAGGGGGGGAAACAAAACCACGGTCACCGTAATGTCAAGTTCACTTAGCTGCGCAACGACTGCTGCTCTCCTACCAGAGGCGTACTTTCCGCAAAGCTGAGTTCGGAATGCCAAATGCCAAGTGGAAACTACCGACAGCTGACTCCGCTATCTAACCGCGCGCTTAGTTAAAAAAAAAAAAAATACTCGATCTCGTCAACAGACCAAGCAGCTCGCACAACTTAGAATTTAGAATAATACATATTACCAGACTTCTCTCCAGCTATAATATGGATAAACATTATCTCGCATTTCCTCGGAACAGAGCTTACCGGCATGTGAAGAGACGTAAAAATTAGGGGGCTCACTAACATTCGTGATGCAACGAGGATGCGTGCTTTAATTCTGGTGCTGAGTGTGGCTTAACAGTGATAGTTACGCAGTGGCAAAAATAATTTCCAAACGAAGGTCAGACGCGTGACACAGCGCTGAGTGCTGTGCCTTCATGCATGCAATGTAGCATGAACCGTACAGTGTACTATGTAGTGTGCTTGTAACTGAGGCGCGAGACATGGTGGAAATTGCACTTGCGTGCGCGCTGCTGACGGAGCCCATGACTGGCACGCCGACACCTACCTGTTCTGTGCCGAAATGTTCATTTCTCGTTCTTTCTTTTAATATATAACACGGCATGTCGCACAGTCGAAAATCAGTAGCTTTTGCAGGTTATGCGAAGAAAAGAAGGCCACCGTGTTAAGATATTCTTGGAACGGATACTGAAGACACGAAGTAATTTAGCCATGCACAAGAGTAGTATACGGTTGAACGTCGATTATAACAAACACGGACATGAGAAATTTTGCATGCAACGAAGTACATCTGCGATGTTCATCGGGTAACGAATATCGAATACAACAAATGTATTATCGTGTCGGCTGCATCTTCATTACAGCGGGGTCCCATTTAAAACCCACTCTGTGTATTAAACACACTGCATGCCAGCTCTTCCATGGACTGAAAAAGTATATGGTAATGCAGTTATCATTCTTGCGGAGGATATTTATGAGCGCATATGCGAATTAATCAAAGCGGTCTTTATACATTTTCCATACCATTCGTTGCCAAAAACTGACGAAACAAGAAGCTCATTTTCTCTTTCAGTCTTCAACCTCGCCCTTAATCGACCTTACGCAAGTACAGAAGATTATGCGTTCAAATCCTAAGAAGCACAAGGGCTACAAAAGGGGGCGCTATAGTCAACCCACTCGGACGGCCCAACGGGCAACAAATCCTCGGGCATTTCGCTTGTTCCGTGTCAATAAAGGACAATTATTCTCCGACTACACTTTGACGCTCTGTTCTCCAGCGCGCGTGTCTTGCTACCTAAAATAATATAAAGTGCTGAAAGCGCTGTGTTTTTGTTGCCGCCGACGTCGTGTTAGTAACGACTCAAAATTCACAATTTGCCAAGCCAAGAAGCACATAAGCCAGTATAATGCCCACATGCGGACGAAACATACGTGCGCCTTACGCACTTGCAGCGCTGGCGTCACCTGTATATGTCGGCTGTCCTGAGAACCAAAGGCGCAAAGTATAGAGACCAGCGACCCGAGAAAGGCTAGGAGGTTAACCAGAAGGTAAATATGAGGTTCGTTTACCTTTGAAAAACGTGCTCTTCGCATTGCCTTTAATTTATCCTGGAGGCACTAGATAAAACAAATAACTAGAGACCAAATAATAGTAAACCTGTTTAACTTGTATATGCGTATAAACTATTACGCACCTATAGAAATGAAGAAAAGGGGCCACTTGGAAAGTATTTATCGCTTAGCTCCACGGAATTTATATGAATCGCCGTACTTACACCGCTACAAACCATAATGACTGTTAGCAGCAGCCGGAACAAACTATTTATGCCAGACATTAGCATATCAGTTACCACTAGCATTTAAATGTATTATCTGACGCGCACATTAATACACACAACGTCAGTAAATCGGTTCTGCATGAATTCTTAATATGTTTATATTATCAGTCCGAAATCTTACTCTTCTTTAGAAACAATGTTCTTATCAGTGCTCTGTTCATATATGTAGATGTAGATCGTTGTGATCTACTGGCGCATACCCATTCTGAGGGACTGGCCAAGGATTGAGTAGGTTATAGTAAAGTGTAAAATAAGACAAAATTATAAAATAGGTAAGGTATAATCGAAAGATAGAGATTGGTAGAGCCTGCATGGTTTTATGAAACTTAAAATTCTACCATGACCATAAAGTGAAAACATTTCTAGTTCGATTTTGGTGGAAGAAAAGCAGGCTATAAATTTTTTTATTCAGAGTTTAAATCTCATTGATACTAAAAGAAAAGCGTGGATGGCAGCGCTAACCTTCCCGTCGCTATGCCCAAGTGTAGAGACGCCCAAAAGAAAACACATTTCGAACGGCTAAATCTAATCCAAGAAGACGGAGTGGTGTTTCTAGGGTTAGTTTTCTCAAGCTAATAAATCGTTGACAAGAAATTTAAAAAAATAAGAAAACGTTCCATCGCGTCACCTTCGCTAAAAAAAGAATTAAATTATGGGGTTTTACGTGCCAAAACCACTTTCTGATTATGGGGCACGCCGTAGTGAAGGACTCCAGAAATTTCGAGCACCTGGGGTTCTTTAACGTGCACCTAAATCTAAGTACACGGGTGTTTTCGCCCCTGTCGAAATGCGGCCGCGCCGTGGCCGGGATTCCATCCCGCGACCTTGTGCTCACCAGCCTAACACCATAGCCACTGAGCAACCACGGCGGGTTCACCTTCGCTACACATATGACAAATCAGTGAGGGTGCCAGACCAGCCCTGTATAAATGAAAATTTTAAAAAGGTTTGCGACAGCGGAGCCTACTAATAGTTAATTCAATTTTCTTGATTGGCAAATATTGCTTTTCTAGGGGTACAACAAGAGTTTAAAATCCGAGGAATTTCATACAGATGGCACAGAGAATCTTCGCATCATCATTTGCCTCCGAAATCTTGCAGCTGTGATCAAGGCTGATTTAGGGAGAATTGGAATGGCTGGGCCAACTACCGACGCTTTCGCCAATGAATCAGCCGTTTCATTTAGAACTAGGCCTGTATGCCCAGGTACCCAGACTAGATGCATATTAGTCAAGTTTTTGACAACTACAAGCTACCCTACGTCTCCGTCTTCCTTTTTCTTTTCATCAACTGGACGAACTGATATGCATATTTTTTATTACTTTTATTGTCCACTGCGCAAGTTCGACTGTGTTTCTTTAATTATACACAGCTAGAGTGTCAATCGTCGCCTGCCGCTGCCTGCTCTAATGAGGTGGGAACATCGTCAAGAGCATTAGTTTTTTCCACCTCTTCCACGGTGATGTGTGGATACAAATAAATTGTATTCCATTGTATTTTACAGTGAGAGGCACGGAAAGGGGAGCGGGAGGGGGAGGTAAGAAGATACGAAGGAAATATATGTATATATATAGAAACAAAGCACACGTATACAATCAAATAGAGGTGAAGAGAATAGGAAAGCTAGATACAACAAAATGGCGTCTGTTACGTGCAGTTCCTAAGGCCCGGTTTCTTACAACAGTTAACACAAGTCAGTGCTAAAATCGCTCCAGCAGGTTTGTCGTCCTTCGGAATCACAACGAGGCATGCGTAGCCATTTCCCGAGCATAATTTCATAAACGGCTAAATGGCGAATCCAATCGTTCGCTGAAGGTTGTAATTATTCTGTCTTACCATCAGTTTCTAACGGAACGAATATTTGAACCCGTTATTCGGCGGAATTTTTACCAACATCCGGAATTATGTAGTTCTGTCCGTGATAGATTGAATATGATTACGGTGCATTCATATGACGCATGTATTTTGGTGCGCTCCTTTCACATGGCCCTCCAAATTGCTTGCGATATGTTCTACATCTTCCTTCTATCGTCATCGTCACCCATCATGCACCTCTTCTCTCTTTCTTTCCCTCTTCCCCTTCCCCCAATGCCGAGTAGCTGGCTAGAGGAATATACCTCAGGCCGACCTCTCAGCATTTCGTATCATTAAACTTCTCTCTCTCTCCACGGAAGACGTCACGGTCCCTTTCGGAGATGCCCTTATGACAAATAGCACCAGTCTATCAAAAAACGCCGAAGTATCTATGACTTTGGAGGTTCATGAACAATTAGCGTCGTATGATTCCTGGGATAACCATTCCCGAGCTGCCAATTGGACGTACGTACCGTACTTGGTTTGAAAGTTCAGCACCTGACAATAACACATTGTAATGCCATTTGAAGTAGTATTTCGTCTGGAATCGAAAACATTAAAAAATAGTTCCAGTAGCACTTTAGAGATTTCAAGAGGATAAGTAGCACTTAGCGAAGTGCCTATACAAAACAGGCCGATGTGCAAATGTAAGTGCGGTTAGCGTTTGTTGTTATTATTGAAGTGACGTCTCACTCATCATCACAATCGTAATTATTACCGCCACAGGACAAAAACTTATCTCAGAGATCTTGAATAATCACCCTCCTCTGGTAACCGCACCAGTCATATAACCACGAATTTGTTTTCTATTTCTTTCCGCGAAATTCCTTATGAGTGTTTCCACTACACCTTTACCACAGATGTATCAGCGAGGGAAAGGGAAGGAAAGAGTTCTAAACAAAGCGTCAGATCGCTCAAACATTGTTATCCAATGACAGTACTAATACTTGCTGTTCAAAAGAACAAGGAAAGCGAGGCTGCGCTGATATCTTTACTGCCCGGCGTTCCCGCGGACACCTCAGCTGTCCACTGGCTAATTTGTCAACTGGCAAATTTGGCAACTGGCAAATTGGTCCGAGACGTTCACAACGTTCATATGCTTTGCACGGACACGCACTCAATGGAGCGTTCGTGGTCAGTTAATCACAAGCGGTCGTACAGGCTGGTGCACTTCAAGAAGCGCAGTAGCGGATTCGTGACTTTGCATGTAGCTGAGG
Organism: Dermacentor andersoni; assembly: GCF_023375885.2. Lineage (NCBI taxonomy): Eukaryota > Metazoa > Arthropoda > Arachnida > Ixodida > Ixodidae > Dermacentor > Dermacentor andersoni. The sequence goes on along the minus strand of NC_092815.1, from coordinate 126,925,126 downwards.
CCCGTGGCCACGGGTCCTGAATTTTCTCTTCTGTAGAACGCATATCGTCTGTCCCGAAGTCGAGCCTCTCCTGTTCGTACGATGGGCAGTCACGCAGTAGGAGTTTCAGGGCTTCTTCTACGCCCCATGCCTTGCAGTTGTCACGGCCCGTCATTCCGTTAGGAATAAGCAGATTTTCGTAAAGCCTGCTTATATTAAGGTATAGTAAGGTTTCTTTCATACGAATAAAACCGTAAGGATATCTTTCAGTTCTTTCTCCTCCCCTTCCTCAGTCCACTATTCTAAAAACCGAAATTCTAAAGGTAACACTATTACTTAATTAATTAACTTATTTATTTATTGCACCTCACCGGTCCGTTAAAGGGCATTGAGTAAGAGGGAGCACAAAGTAAAGGCTGACAAAGAGAGACAATAACAATGTTGTTACATCATCCAGCAAAACAGACGTATATTCAAGAAAGGAACGATTCCTGTACTTACATTTGAAAGTAAATGATGAAACAAGTCATCAGAACAAATGAACATAGAAAGCAGCTTGCGAACATCATTATACGTTATTAACAACAACAAAAATAAAGAAAAGCTTTGCAGTTCTGCACGAAACGCATCACAATTAGATAAAGAGACAATGTTATCAGGGAAGCTGTTCTAGATCTTTCATGGCACGAGGCAATGCTGATGAGTTAAACATGTAGTCTTGATGAAACATGAAACTTGATGAGTTAAACATGGAGTAGTGGCATGTCATTTATGCACTGCGCTTTTTTCCTTATGACTTCTGTATCTCGTCCTCTTGTCGGTCAGCCTTCGGTCCTATATAAGCCAGTTTCATCGGCGAAGGATGCAAAACCAGGTACAGTAGGCAACAAAAGAAAGGGAAAACAACAGATATATTAGAAAGGCGAACGCTACTCACTCTCGTGAGATTTATGCAGAGGAAATCATTTTAAAACACCGGTCTCACAAGCCATCGCAGCTGAGGGCGATAAGGGTACTGCTACAATTTTTCAAGCCAACACATCTGCACAGGTGGCTGCAGCCTGAACCGGTGCTTGTATATTGTTACAAGTGATTCTGTGCTGTGACAAACAGCGATGGGAACGACCGGTGGTGGCTGTGTGCCTGTGCTCTCTTGCTCTTTCTCAACTTTCTTACCTCTTTACCTTTCCCTCCACCGTTCTCCAACGTAGGGTAACAAACCGCATTTTCCTTTCTGGTTAACCTCCCTGTCTTTCCTCTTCCTTCTTTATCGATGTTCTCTGGAAGGGAGTAATATTGTCGGAAATGATTGGCGGTCATTTGCATTCCCTTTTTGCTTCTGAATTGTATTCATTTCATTTCTTGTAAGTTGCACGTGCACATTCTTTACTGTTGCTTAACTTCCTTTTAATTATTGCTTTTAATAATGTTCATGTTTAAAGTTGTAACAGTATATATTCCCCTGGCGCTAATGTTATTTACCCGAATTTCAATGCGATCGTAATGAGTATACATGTATGTAGATGTATTCATGCCCAGGGAAGTGGACATATACCACGCGTTGCATTAATGAAGCTACTTACAAAAGCTTATTCTTTGTATTACCGATGTGTGCGATGCTGATGTTGCCTGGTGGTGGCCCTCAGGCCTCGTCAAGCTGTATGTTAACAGCTTTCTTGCCAGGGTGGCCTTCAACACTGTACTTTGTGCATGTTGTAAGTAAACTTGACTTGACTTTACGTGAATTTCCGGGACATGACTTCATGTTTGCTGTATTTACTGCATCTATGTGAACTGAATGTATGTGCCCATGTGTTTTATGTGAAGTCAGCTGTCATGAACAACCTGTATTTATGCAGGATGACTTTACGCTCCTGTCTGTTGTTATACAGGGCGTTTCACGTAACTTGAACCAAGGACCCAAACGAAGTGGTTAACCGCAACTGAATGAAACCAACGACATATGGTTCGCCGTCATGTGGTGCCCTTTAGGATATTTTTTATAATGGGACTAACTAGTTAATTAACTAATATCAACTATGCAAAATTTTAATACTCCCTTTAGGGCCAAGTGCGTTTCTTTACGTGATAGAGGACATTTCAAAATGACCGATCCAATTTTTTTGTGGCAACGTACATGCTGCGTGTTGATTTTTTCCGGCGTTTAAAGAGGGCCCGCGAAATATGAAATAAACCCACGTGACTGCGCTCGTGCGCTATTGTATTGAAGCGCTCTCAACCGTGCGTCGAGTCTATCGCTTATCAGGGACGACGGCGCTTCCTTTCTGTGCTTCGAAGATGCTGACGCAATGTGAATTCGATGCCGTGAGACGCGGCCGCTCACTTCACCACGGTCCGCGCACGAAGCTCGGTTGAGAGCGCTGCAATACGGAATTAAATTTTGGCCGCCCTGCTTAGCCGTGTCGTAGACGGTGGGCCTCGCTAATTTCGACCAGTTTTGAACGCTCAACTATATAGCCTCGAACCATGCGAAACTTAAGGTTAGACCACACGCACGTTTTCCAGCGCACTCTCACTCCAGGCCGCTCCTGGTTAGACGCACTGGAAGGCTAATTGATAGCGCTTCAATAATGCGCAAGTTGGATGTGGCTACTATCTGTCGGTCAAGCTGGTGAAGGACAAAGCCGGTCTCCGCACCGCGGGGAATGGTCAGACTGTGGCGTATGAACGCGAGCACGCACTCAAACCATGTCATGTACAAACGCAGCGCGTACGCACTACAGTCGCATGTTGATGCGGCTGCGATCTGTCTGGACCGGTGTGCCGACATGAATATATGAGCTAAGAGAACTGCGATTGGCAGAGGACAATCGCGTTTGGCTTCGTTTGGCGCGTCGTTGCATGGCGCCAGAATCAGAAGTCGTGGCGCCTACGTTAACATACAAAATAAAATTTGAACGGCTCACCACTGTGATATTTAGAAGGCGGAACGTCGTGGGCACGCCCACGACTTCAAATGCATTTCTCCTCTTCGATAAAAAGTGGTTCACGGCCCATTTAAGTGCCGGCTGTTATTTCATTTTAGTATATATTCGTTCTACGTGAAGAACAGCCGGTGTTGATTAAAGGCGTCAACATATCCCAAAGGCTATGTATTAAAAAAAAAACAGGCCCGAAGATAATGATAATAAAGGTGTTCATCAAACGCCGGGAAGGATAAGGAGAAGCGCCATTCAATGGCGACGTGAAAGGATGCCACCAAAGAGAAGGGCAAAATTATCAGGTCATGTATCACCAAGCCAAAGCAAGCGACGTGGAGTTGCCTCAAGCGAGTTACACTTGTCAAAAACCGCAAACTTTGGTAAAAATAAATAAATAATAAAACCACATGCACCGCATAACACCCACGTATGAAATTTCAACGAATGACTTTGTCGTATTCTCGATGGGTCTCTTCCGGGAGCACGTTCACTTTTATGTGACTATAAGCGTCCACTGCGACGGGAACTCTCTCCCACCTATCTAGGCCATCCAACGTTCAGATCGAGAGATTTCTTTCAGAGCAATACTTCTACAATGAAGGTGTGTATTCTGATTTTGTCTGAGCACTGAAGCACAGAGTCACTGTCTCGCCGCCGAAACATGTCCCACCTGCGGCCTATGCTGTCTTACCTCCACATGAATGTCAGCCTCCACATACCTCTACAGTATATTGTCAAGCACGGGTACTTGCTTGAAGTTTACCGCCATTACTCAGCCTTGAACGTATTCTTGCTTATGTATTCGTTTTTGTTTCAAAACAATACAAGACAGTTTGCAGATTTCACGTATTGCCGGAATTGACGTTACGCGAAGCATTTTGCAGGTAGCCAACTACTCAGCATCCTTTGGAGCGGTGCAAAGCGTTGTGAAAGGCAAGCGGTTGCGTGTGGCGATAGCGTGTGGGTGGCGATAGCACCCAACGACGACGACGGCGATGATGTTAATAGGACGGTTACGGTGCAATGACGACTGATCTTCTTGTACTAGGGCAAAAAAAAAAAAACGTTATAACCGGCATGTTCACATTGGCCGATCCTGAAGGCGGAACAATGTCGCAAAGCGTCTGCGTAGTGTTATATGGTATACTAAAAGGAAAAAACTGGGGAATGCGCGCCGATCTCAGAGGCCGTGCAGTCTCAAAGCACTGGCTGCCACGAGAGAATATTGGGAGAAAGTGGCGACCTCTCGCTTTTATCACTATCACGCAAGCACAGAAAGCGGCCGTTGACCTCGCCATCAGCACCCGCAGCGCACATTAGTGCATCATGGCCATCACGGACTTTCAAACTGCGAGCCGCAACTTTGCCAAAGGAAAGACCTCCGCCGCAGCCCACCGCATCCTCGACTGTGCCCCGTCAAGTTTTTCCGAAGTAGAAGCTGTGTGGACCCCTGGGGCCACGAAAGCCTTGGAGGAAATTACCAAGCTGATATTGTCGCCAGATGATAGGCCACTCGGGCTCCCCCTTACAAAATTTTTTATAGAAAGTCTATAAAGAATTTTGTTAGGGCCGCAACAAGACGAAGAACATGACCTACAGATGGACCCCATACCTCACCCGTACAACACCCTGCTCCAACAACACAACGTTCCCCGCTGCGTACCTTCCTATATAGACGGGACGATTAATCTATCAACGTATCTATTGTACGGCAAGTTTATCAACAACACACATCCGAAGTTATACGGCCCCTGGGAATATCATAGTAAGGTCACTGCTACATACCACGGCAAGAGTCCTTTATTACCTCAGTTTGGAACTATAACTGCAACTCGCAACAAAAACAACAGCATTGAAACAGCTGTTCTACAACAGGAAGAGAGTTTGATGCGGTCCCCAATAACAGAACGAAATAACAAAATGAAACAGGAAATGTCTCTAGAGAGCGGCGTACGAGACCCTGAAATGAAGCGGCGTCATATTTCCTTTTCTTTCTTTTTTTTTTTTTGATCGAAGGCCGGCGTTGCTGTAGCTGCGCGCGAGCCGCTATCACATCCTATGTCAATGTCGGGTGGCCTGCACGATAGCTCGCTGAGGCGAGGGCGGAACCCGCAGCCAAAGCGGCCGCAGCTGCTGCAGCGAGGGGCACGAGCCATGGTCGAAAGTGAACACACGCACTCTCTCTCTCTCTCCTTCCTAGCTTTCCGATGAGCTGTCGTTCCGCTAGCCCAGACTGCCTATAGGATGCAGGGGTCCGCATCAAAATGGATACCGCCATTGAACGAACACCTGCCGCTGCCGGCGCGGCTCTGATTCACCTGCGGGCTCAACAAGGGTGTGCTGGCACGAGCTGAAAGAGCTTGTAAACCGAGGTTCTCCCGAAAACGGGCGGCGGCTCAGCAGCAGCCCGAGACGGGTTGGGTGAACGTTTTCAGTATGCGGCACAATTATTTCTGTGAAGAAGTCCCGCGCTTACTTTCTTTTTCACGGGCGCTAGTACATCGAGAACCTTGGCCTGAAAGGATGTCTCTCTCTCTCTTCACACATTTGTGCCCTGCAAAATATGTCGGCTGCAGTTTTTTGGAACGGCCACACAGGACAGCTGCATTTCGTACCTTTACAGCATTCATTTCTATAGAACGCATGATAGGTCGGCAGCTTCGGTTTTCGGGGGTATAATAGCGGCTGAAGGGAACCGCTATTTTGGGAGCTGCTTCCAAGCCAGCCGGGCAAATGTTGCCGACTAGAGAGAGATGCGAGGTGCTCGTCATGGTCCGCGCTGTGTCGGCAGCGCTTTCTGGGTGTGTCGCGATTCGATTGGTGGATGTGATGGGCACGTCTAAGTCGTTGCCACACTCGGGAGTTTGTGACGGGATGCGGACTACGAGCTGCAACAGTAGAGAACCGCTGCAGCTAATTAAAAATGATATGCAGACTCATTACAACGCATCCCTACTGCTCTCGCGCTGTTTTGTGAAGCGAAACTGCACGGAATGCTTCCAGGATAGGCATGACTGTATGCACGAGCACGGGGGGCCGTAATTGGCAAGCCCGATATGATGGCGAGCAATGCCATAAAACAAGGGCACATCGGCTGACTTACGGTAAAATGTACCGTTTGAAAGCGAGGCAATTTTTACTCATGCAATTTTTCAACGACTTGAGTTTACGGACATTTCTTCGCCTCCCCAATGAGTGGCAAAGTATGCGTGTTTGCTCTCTCACTGCGTCCGTATACAACATTTCTAAGCAACTACGCGAGCACTTGAAGTTAAGTCCCTAATTCCGGCGCTGGCGCGGCATCATCGTCGCAGGCGCTCGATGTAAAAAGAGGCTGATTAGGGAGGACAATTTAAGATTATATTTGTGACGAAGGCCGTTTCGCAAGGGGAAGTTCGTTGAAAAGCCTGCCGCCACCGCGGCCGTCCTGGAGTGCTAAGAACGAATGCACGCTAAAAGGCCAGACTGTTTACGACCAAGCTGTCAGAAGGAGCCGGAGCGGATTTGAATAACTGCTTGTCAGGTTAAAAAGATGTATGTGCAAGCACTTTCCGTGGAACTTGAAGTACTGTGCGCACCTGGGGAGGACCAGAGTGAGCGTGAACGGTTGAGTCTTTTTTTTCCTCTTTGTCTTTTTTCTGCATTTACTTTCCAATTCACCTGAAGGCGCTCTTTCTCCATTTTTTTTTTAATCAGCTGAGGAATAATTGAGCATCGGGCCATTTTGCAAGAAATTGTCTCTCATGGCAAGTGAAACGCGTGGAGATAATAACCTATGAAGAAGGGTAAGAAGAAGGACACCGACCACTGAAAGAATACAAGAAAAAAACGTTTCAGGTCCCCTGACGGGAGTCTTGTTCCCAATGAAATCAAGGACATGCGATAGAACGTGCGATAGAATACAACCGTGCGTATTCTTTCAGTGGTCGGTGTCCTTCTTTTTACCCTTCTTCATGATGCCTCCTGACGTTTGGTGACGTTTGATGATTAGCCCAGTCAGTTAACTCGAGTGCGCTCGAAAGTCGCGAGAGTTGCCTGATTTCTTTAGGAGAGAAAAAGTGATTTAAGTCCCACCTTATTACATTGAACCACACATACAACACCGAGCAAAAGGGGATGCCCAAAGCCAAAGCTGGCGATAACGCTAAACATTTGCCCATCGATATCGTTACAGATAACATCGGTTTATTTACAAGGTCGCTTACATAATTGCTTAACAGTAATACGTGACTGATTGATCATTGCCCGAGTGCCTGCTTTCAAGTGCAAGTGCCCAGCACAACCTAAATGCAATTAAAATGAATATTTCTTCACACATTTTCAATTTATCGTTTCATTTGAGAACTGCAGGTGCCCGAACTATAACATACTCGTAATAATTTGCGGTGCCCTTGACAAAGTAAAAGTTAAATACGACTACGTTACGTGTTAGAAACCGCACTCTCAGTAAATTATGTAAGTATGAGGGCACCTCAGGGCGATGATAATTAGCGGTTTCTCAGCTTCATGATAGATTACGGGCTGTATACCTTCCAAAGCATATACATAATCAGAAATGCCGATCTATAGGTGTGTATATGCGAACTGCGTTCGTGTTATCAGATGCCAAACACTAGTAAAAAATCAACTAGTCAGCGACCGTGGCTCCCATAGTGGCTCCCATAGCACACACTGCCTCATTCAGAGCACCAGCTCATTTCGACATTGATGTTATCGCTATTTCGAGCGAATCAGCCTCCACCGACACAGAGCTCGTGTCAACATCTCTGACCGTCCCACTGACTTTTTCAGTGGACCGAATCTCCGCTGCTCCTCAAAGTGAGCGCCGGACCGGACGCACTAATAAGAAGCACAATCACTTTGTTTCTTTTTTTTTCATAAGCAGGCAGAAAGCCAAACGGGTGCGCGTATCCGTTAGAGAACTTCGCGTGTCGGTGAGAAACGGTGCTTGGAACAAAGAGCCACTGCCACCGTGCTGCTGTTTCTACCATCACGAAAACCCGTACGCAGTGTATATCATCCCCTTTGTCTGGCCCGCAACTTCCTCCGGAACTCGGGACCTCTAATAAAGAGATGGCCAGTTTCCGGTGCCAAAAGAACAGCCTTCCGCCTCCGATCCTCCCGCAACGTCGTTACACTCTGCGCGTTTTTATGGACTCGGAAGCATGGATAGGGCGGTCCGCCTGTGTTAAGGATTGCATAATTTGTTGCTGTGCCTTGCCTCCCTAAATCGGTGCATCGTTGCCGACGCTACGCTAGAGCCGATACTCTACCATTGAGCGATCCAATGCACACGGCTGCAGTTACGTAAGAACCGTGCGTGATTGGCTAGTGGTGGGGCTACGATGACGTCGTTCCATCACGCCATTGGCCCGAGCCCGCTCCGGCATTATTAAGGTCTTGTAGAGTTAAGCGTGTGGATCGCTTCCATGGCACTGCGCGGTACCGTTATGACAGAGCGTACATCCCGTCCTATTCTGAATATTTTTTTGTTCAATTTTCTCGAATGAACTGCACGCCATTCTTTTATGTGCCGTTGACATTTTGTTCGGTGCGCGAGCACCCGACCATGCGTTTCCGTGCGTGTGTGCGTGCAGTTAGAGCGAGTCGTTTTTATCCTCACAATGCAGCGCCCGCCAACTGATGTTTACGCGTTTGTATAAGCGTGACCCCAAATGTGTGACCGCGTTTGGGAGAAAGACAATTTCCGCTTGCACAGACTGAAGTTTAGCCTCCGCCACAAGACCGCTACGTAAACGGCGCGGTATACGACATGATAGGGGGACCTGTCCACCACATGCCTTTGCATGCGCTGCACGAAACAAAGAGAATAGGACATCAACTGTTCTTACTTCTTATGGTACATACGACTCTTATATAAAGAGCTCTGACTCAGCTTGCAGCTGTTAGGGCCAGATAAAGCCTGCCTGAGCCGAACGTTAAGCTGCTACATGCAGAGCGATCGGAGGAGCGAGCCGGGTGACCAGAACTCGGTCGGTTCTCGATCACGCTGCCGGCTCAAAGGTGATGGCACTTCAGCGCTCCATAATCTGGAGCGTAGCGCTCTCAATAAATTTGGCAAATGTGTTCCAAGCGCCTGAATTCGACCTGGCGAATGTAAAGCGCGCTGCCAGAGCACTCTAAAGCGATCAGTCCATTGTGCACTTAGCCGTCTGCCAGAGTTCTACCCATAGCTTCAACTGCCGTGAAATACTGTTATCAAACGAAGTAAAAATTCGAATAGCGTGGAATTTATTCATTTATGCAAAAACTGCCTAGCGCAATCCTTGACACATACGATACCGGGATCAGACAGGCTGAGCTTTCTGTGGTACGCCTATTGTCTGCAGAAGAAGTTTGCGCACTAACTTGTGACAATCGCGGATCTCGATACTAATCGATTAAAAACATCGCCGCACCGAGCATCAGACATGCGTGAAAGTAGGCGGGACATTACTATAAGCTTCGAAAAATCTAAATTTTAAAGGCCACTGTCGAGCCTGAGATCACTAGTGTATACTGTACAAAGCACGTGTAATGCGGCAATCACAGCGTTTAGAGAAATCTGCGTTTTTAATATTTATCTCCTCCTAAAAGAAGTATTGTTCTTCAGAATATGCAATCGATCACGCGCGTCGCTAGGCAACAGGTTTTTGATATGCTTATATCTTACAATACGAATGCAATGAACTGACAAAGATGTGTGTAAGTAATTTGCTCCGTTTTGCATGTAAATGTCACTAGGACGTTGGCACGACGTGTTTCACGTCACGAGGGCATGATAGGCGGTCCACTTTAGTGTGCAGCTTCATTGTCGATATTCCTTCTATGTTTCTGCATAAATTGTCGTTCGCGATGGGGGCGAAATGCGAAAACACCCGTGTACTTAGATTTAGGTGCACGTTAAAGAACCCCAGGTGGTCGAAATTTCCGGAGTCCTCCACTACGGCGTGCCTCATAATCAGAAAGTGGTTTTGGCACGTAAAACCCCATAATTTAATTTTAATTTTTAAATTGTCGTTCTCTATTGTTTCTTAACCAGCACAAATTTCGCTCGTTCGCTTCAACGCTGAGGCAACATAACTCACGAACGCCTATACAAGTTGAATAAAGCCAGTATTTGCGAACCATCGCACAAGTTTGAGATATGTGACGCACTGTTGATTCTTACGTGAAAGGATCCGCTATCTTTCAGTGATATTCACTTCTACAATCTCATATCAGATTCGTACGCGTAATTTGGTGTGATATTATCGGCTATTGTAATGTCCTTACTGAAGCACGATATCTTATAAAGATTGGGACATCACAAACGCTTCATAATTTACAGAACCCTCCCCCCCTCACCCCCCCTTTTAGAGACAACTTCAAGGAAAGTTCATGTGCAGGACTTGCAGAATGTCGATGCTCGCGAAGGCAGCCACCAAAAGTGGTCAGCCCTAGGTCATCGTTCAATTTCTATTTCATTAGTTAAAACTCTCTGCCAGTGAATATGAAACCATCTAAGTAGCATAGCGTTTTCGTACAGCGATACAAACGTTTTACTAAAAGCTTACATTACTCCATTTGTTTTTCAGTAATCGGGGACTCTGCAGGCTATATTGTTCTTGCATTGAGTATGGACATTTCTGATTTACATATGAGCATTTTCATTGCGGCATTGTATTGTTTGTGAACTCTAATTGACTTATGTATGGAAGAAATTACTCCTTGGTCATTACAACACGATTCTGCTGAACTACCTGTTGCTTTACTAATACGCTGTTCACTCGTATTTTTACGTAATTACTACACTGCTTTAAACTTCTGTAGTCAACTTGATAACCATGCGTTATCCACACTATACGTGCTCGAACAGGAAGTCCCTGCGAAAGCTAATAATTTAGTGCCTCCATCAGTTTCATGTCACTCTATGCACTCGGTATTATAATTTTATTGTTGAATAAATTTGAAACACGAAATCAAACCAGTTGATTGCCTTCAATGTGCACCTTACAACCTGTGACACACGATAGTGGCGCGTGCGTGCGTGCGTGCGAGCGTGCACGTGTGTGTCATTTTTTATTCCTACTGTCACAGTATTGATTCGCCCGAGTTACTTTCTTGAAGGATACAGCCGCAAACACTTAGTGTGCGGGATATAATCGCTGAAAATATCCGTTTCAAAAAGCATGTATCAAAGAGAAAACTTCAGTGCTGTGACCCTAAAGTGCAGCGAGACATAATTGTTATTCAGAAATGTGTGTGTTTATATAGATAACGGATGGCCTGCCAACATTTCTGCTGCACCGTATCTCCCCTCCTATCTCTTCATCCCTCCTTCAAAGCGTGCTTTTCAATGAGAGCGTAAGCGCTTCTTCACTAACGTCATAGCTATGGAGAATGACAGCGTTCTGTAAAAGAGAAGCGTCTAGCCGGCAACGACACTCGTAAAACTTGTCCGTATATTTACTGACCAGCATGCTTGTGATAGCGAATGGCTCAGAATGTAGGGACGGAGCAGGTTTCTCATATCTAGAAAGAATATTAAAATGTCCTTTCATATTCTGTTTCCCGGTGTGCCAAACGAGATAAGACTTAATGAAGAGTCGTTTTATCATTTGTTTGAAGGCTTCTTGCCTATGCAAGTACTCCACTAGCCTTTTACATATACACTTTCGGTGCACTATCAGACGTTCCGAGCACGCGCTCATGAAATGTGACGCAGTAGGCACAGTATCAAATTCGCCGTGCACGTGCGATCACGCCACATATTGAATTCTCTGACGTACAATGGCTCAGAGATAATCGCGAGCTATTAGGTGTCTCGTCTCGCAAAAACATTGCCAGAGCAATTTTTTTGTCCCACAGCCGGTAAAGGATTGTGATGTGTGCGGTGTAGAAATTATGGTGTTCTGCTGATAGATTTGTCTTCTTCATAAGAGGGGTACTTAAAGAAATTATTTTCCCGCTTTTAATTTGGAATTATCGGTATATATTTTACCGAACTGCTTTAGTTCCGCTTTCGGACTTCCTTCGTGTCTGGTTTTGTTCGGTGTTCCTTAAATCAGCTTGAAATAAAACAGATTGTAACGAAGCAACCTTATTGCCACTTTGGCCGTCGTGAAAATTTTAAAATACATAGTTACCAAGTGCGCGCAGAAACGCCGCACATAATACAGTCACCTTGGCGCCGACTTCAGTTTTCTTTCTCGATTCCTCATTTGTATGTAAGAGGAGCTGCGCTTCAAGTTCAACTTGGCACTGACAAGAAAACGAAGCTTAACTCTGTTAACTCAGCGTTTCGGCGACTTCAGACAAACACATACCCACACCCAAAATACATTAACAAAATCACAGGGGGCAAGGAAAGCGACCAATGTAGGCTCCGTTCAGAAACAGGAACACTCGCACACATAATGTGGGAATGCACCTCGCTTCCGTTCTCTCATCCCCCCGTCAGCAGCGAGACTGACTGGACAGCCTGGCTCAGTTCCGGGGACGTCGACCGACAGCTTGAACTGGTGGACTGGGCGGAAAAGGCCAAGCAGGCTCAGGGCCTTACTTGAGCCCAAACCCTCAGCCACGTCCCCCTTTACCCTTCCCCCTTTCAATAAAGTTTATCACCCCCCCCTCCACCACAAGCTTAACTCTTATTACAGTGTCTTATTACAGATTCCCCCCAGTGGGGAGCTTTTAGAGATTAAGAAAGATAAAAGAAGTCAGCAGACTCCAGGGATTGATCCGGCTCTGGACTCATATTGTGCAAGCAGTTACACTACCCTACGCCCGTATATTTGGGAAGAACTTCTGCAATTCTGCGCAAGCAAAGATCGTTAGAACACTAGTATGAACAAAGCGGAGGAGGAAAGAAGGGTAGAAGGCAGGGACGTTAACCAGAGAAGCGTCTAGTTGGTAACCATAAAATTGGGAACTGGAAATGGGGAACAGAAATATGAGAGAGAGAGAGAGAGAGAGAGAGAGAGAGAGAGAGAGAGGAAATGTAGTGAGTTCGCGCACGCGCACGGAGAACCCCACCGTTCACACAGGCCACTCACCCTCTCAAGCAATTCACCGACGATTACGGTACTCTCTAATGCGAGAGAAAGAAATAGAAGAGAGGAAAGACAGGCAGGTGAACTAGACGCACGTCCGGTTTGCTATTCTGCACTGGGGGAAGGGGTATGGGGAGGAAGAGGGAGATAGAGAGGAGATAGAGAGAGCACAGTTTCGCGCACATTTGAAGGTTCGCACCGAGTCTACACATCGTTGCCAATACCTGTCGACTTGAGGTATTTCAACAACGCTTTCGTGGCTTCCTGTGCCATCGACACGTACGGCCATGGTCCAGGGATCTTCATTTCGAAAATTGGTCTAGAGTTCAGCTGGTTCAATTCTGTCCGGAGAGCTTCACGTTCGTCGTCGTACTGAGGACAGGGACATAGAATGTGTTCAATCGTTTCTATGGTTCCACAAGAGTCGCACATGGGCGTATCCCCTATTCCACTGCGGCACGAGTAGGCCTTCGTAAATGCCACCCCTAGCCAGAGGCGGCTCAATACTGTCGCCTCAGAGTGGGAAACTTTTGATGGCACTTGTAGCTTTAAGGATGGATCAAGCCTATGAAGATACACTTCGGGAGCTTGCGAGAAGACCAGTGTTTGTGTGTCATAGCTTTAGCCTCGATATCAAGCTTTCTTGCAGCGTCGGTTCTGGATAAAAGGGTTGGAACTGGCGGGCCTTCCAGATGGACAGACCGGGTGACTTCAACGGCGAGGTCATTACTTGCAATGCCGGTATGTCCAGGTAGCCACTGGAATGTAATTTCATATGCGCTTTAGCGATAACTTGATGGTGGTCTTCTCTTATTTCATATGTCAGCTGTTCATGAGTCCTATAATATAGGGCAAAGGCAGACTCTGAAGGGCTGCCTTAGAGTCGCAAATGATGACCCATTTCTGAGGTGTTTGTTGCAGGAGGTATTTGACAGCAGGACGCAGGGCATCAAGCTCAGTCGACGTTGATGTTGTCATGTGTGACAGTTTGAATTTCATTATGGTTTTCGCAGTCGGAATGACAACGGCACCTGAAGAGGTGGTATACGTGATACCGAACCATCCGCATAGATGTGTTTTCGGTACCCCTATGTTTTATTTATTAATAGCAGCGTCATCTGTTGCAGAGCTATAGTTAGGTGATTGGCCTTCTTCTTTACACCCGGGATACTTAGGCACACTTGAGGCTATTCGAGGCACCACAAGGGCGATGAAGGCCTCACTGTTGGTATGTATCCTAATGGAAGACAATCGGTATGGGTGATTATAACTTCAGAAAACGTTGCACGATGACTCTGCGATGGAAACAACGCGAAGTGATGATCGGGGACTCGAGAAAGATAACGGATATGCGTCCTGAGACAATGCAAAGAAACAACGTATGTTTGGATGGGATGATCTTTGGCAAGCACGATCGTCTTAGCTGTTCACGGACAGCGAAGGAAGTCCCAAACACGTGTGCAATGCTTAGCCCTGTAAGCTCTCCAATGAACGAATATTTGACTAGCACGTACTGGACAAAACTGAAAGGCTGTAGCGTAAATACCGTGTTTTCCCGGACATACCGTGTTTTCAAGCCCCATGTTTTCCCGCACATGAATCTCAGTACCTGGGTAATAGACAACAGTTTTTTCTTCAGGTACGTGCAATGAGGGCTCCAGGAAAGATTTCGGTCGATTATTAAACCGAAGAATCGATGGCTCTTACCATAGGTGATTGCGCGTCTTTTAATGGCAAATGGGTATGGTGTCATAGGTTTACGTGTGAATGCAATCAATGCACGTTTCTCGGTCGATACAGCCAAGCCTTGTATTTAAAGGTATGCTAATGTCAAAGTTGCTGCCCGCTGCAATCCCGCGCGAACCTGAAGACGAGTAACCGCAGAAGTCCAAAGGCATATGTCAGCTGCGTATACCGAGTGGTAGATTGTTTTAGGTAAAACTTCAGCTAGTGCAATGAGTGTCACATTGAACAACGTGGGACTCATTACTAATCCTTGAGGCGCGCCGCAGTAGGTGCAATATTCAGCTGTGGGGCCATCTTCTGTTTGTACAAAAAACGACCGGCGAGTTATGTAGTCGGGTAACCAGTGAAGCATGCGGCCGCCGATTCCAATAGTCTCCATGGCGTTGATGACGGCGTCATGTGCAACGTTGTCATACGCGCCTTTCACGTCAAGAAAGAGTGCAACCGATATGCGCTTACGGCTTTTCTCCTGTTGCACAAACGTGGTAAGGTCAATGACGCTATCAATTGAGGAACGACCCCGACGAAAGCATGCCATGGAAGCGGGGTAAAAAGTGTAACTCTCGAGATGCTATCCTAGACGTGCAAGGACCATCATTTCTATCACCTTTCCATTTCAGCTGGCCAGAGCGATATGGGGAAATGCCGCCAAGTCGAACAGAAGTTTTCCCGACTTTAGCAAAGGTACCAGCCGACTTAACTTCCATTGCAGGGGAACTGTACCTCTATGCCATGAGTTGTTAAAAATGTTCAGAAGCGCTCTTCTTGCCTCTTGTCCAAGGTGTCCCAGGGCAGCATAGGTGACGCCGTCAGAGCCCGGAGAGGATGATCGTTAATAAACGGCCAGAGCAGCTTTGAGTCCTTCCATGCTAAATGATACGTCCATTTTTGGTACCCGAGCCGCAGGGTACATCAATGTCGGTGTTGACAGGCTTGCCAGTGACTCTGGCACAAAATTCCTCCGCCACACCAAGGTCAGTTTGGCCAAGATGGAGGGCCAAACCTGCGAATGGGTGTCGTGTTCGCGGGGAAGAACGAAGACCACGGACTGTCCTCCAGATATGTGAAAGCGGCTTGCGAGGGTCCAGGGATTCACAGAATGTCTTCCCCCGCCCACTCTCTAGTTTGTCTATACGACGCTGAACTTTCTTATGAATGCGTCGTGCGTCTCTGAGATCATAAATTGATTTAGCGCGTATGTATCGTCGGCTCTGCGCGCAGTCAAATCGCAGGAAGTCTCTCAAGTTCAATGTTGAAATCCGTTCGGTTTGACGAAATCGATAACAAACACTTGGCAGCTTTCATTGGTTCTGCGATGGCATCGTCGACGTTGCCGGAGAAATCTCCCCGACACGCTTATTCTATAAGCGACTTAAACATAGCCCAGTAAGTGCTCTTCAAGACATCACGAAAGAAGGACCGAGTGAGTCTATTAATTTTTAGGTAGGTGGGAATGTGATCACTCCCGTGCCCTAATGCGAAATTTGAGCGCAGCTTTATACGTGCATTCATTCCGCGATATGTTGACTGACGGGGACAATCTGTCTCGTGCGGGATGTTGCAAACGGAGGAAAGTGTGGCGCGACTGCCTCGCTAATCCGCAAATCGCGAGAGGCAGCGCGTGAGTGACGCGTGAGCGCGATTCACAGAAGGCGCCGCATACAGACCTCGGTCATGCCCAGCGCTTTGTTTCCATACATTGTACAATCGACGCGTGCTATACTGGCGCCATCGTCGCCACAGAGCCCGTCTTGCGCGGCACTACGCTTTTTTTTCCTCGCGCTTTCGCCAACCATCTCCTTCGCTCTGCGCCTCGTGGTTTCACTGCAGCCTCCTCCTCCGCTTTCCTCCTCGCGCTCACTTCGCTATCACCACGTTTGATCATCTCCTGCGGTCCGCGTTCGCACTTTCATCGTTCGCTGTGCTCGTCCACTTGGTTACGCCGAGACCCTGACGCTCGCCGCAGGAATGGGCAACTAAGAGTTGCGCTATAAATCATAAAAGTCCGTTCACAGCCCTGCGGGCAGATGAGCGATGGGGACGGTGTTCAAGCAGCGCCTGCACAGACAATGCCCCATCGTCCAATCGTCGCAATGCTGTAGAGAGTTTTTGTCTTTGTGACTGAAATCGACGACAGTGCCAGAATAAATGCTCAATATCCTTTTTGCTGTCGCTGGCGTCGCACACTGTCGGCTATTCCATTCAATGTAGTGTAAGCCTTCATGAAGGCCACACCCAACCTCAACCGGTATAAAAAACGATGCCTCATGTACATGAAGCCCGGGTTTGAGTGAAGGGTTTGGATCGTGTAGCCTGGTACGCCTTATATTTGGGTTGTTCCACTCTGCTAAAGAGGGCGTGCCTGCCAGGCGCCGAAGCTGCCTTCTAGCGCCTTTCCTCGAAACAGGAATGGGAACGCTGTGTTCTTCTTCATGCGACGCTCGCACAGCTTTGTATGTGTGATCATTTCCACTGATCCCACAATGGCCAGGTAATCACTGGAAAATAATTACGTAGCCTTTTGTTAAACGTGGTAAAACTTGACGATATCGTACGTCAGCTGTTCGAGAGACCTACGTCGGTGAACTGACTGCACACAGTGTAAAGCCAGTATGGAGGGAGGAAAACACGAGCCATTTACCAGGACTTCTTGTGCCAATAAATTGAAATGCACTGCGCCGAGGCTTGAGTTCTGCAGCTGTGGATTTAGTGACATGTGAAGTGTTGAATCGAAGTGCTACTCCCCCTGCCGTTATGCACACGCGCTAGTGGGCATCTTGAAAGCAGTTGAGCTGTACCAGCACTTGTGACTGTATATGTGAGCGAACATTGATCTGCCGGTGTTCGCTGCCTTTTTATCTTTCTTTCTCAATTTCCCACGTATAGGGTAGCCAACCAGGTGCGACCATGCGTAAAATAGCCACACTGCCTTTTCTTTTTCAGCTCTTAATTTTTTTTTTCATTATCGGGTTTTATGTGCCAAACCAGGATATGATCATAAGGCACGCCATAGTAGAGGACTCCGGATTAATTTTGACTACTTTGGTTGGTTCCTTAACACGCAATGAACGCACGCTACCTACACAGACATTTTCGCAGTTCGACCCCATCGTAATGTGGCCGCCGCGGCCAATAGTTTTTCAGCCCTCTCCTGCAATACTGTACAAAAAAAAAAGAAATCCTTCCTTGTGCCAAACTTAAACAAATACAAACACTGACGACAAAGACAAGATGATGCCGATGATTAACACGAACAAGCTCGCAAGGCAATGCCAAATTGAGCTACAATATCGACCTTGCCTGATCCACGAGCTGATCCACGAGCTGATCGATTATATCGGCCTCACCTTGCGAGCTGCTAGCCTCCTGGTTAGCTGAGATGGCGGAGCAACCGCAGTGAGAAGTCGTTGTTCCCGGGCTCGACCACCAGAAAAGGGTGCATTTTCCTTCAACTTCGCGGTGCTTCTCTTCTAAGAAATACGTATGCGTATCCTTCGTACCTTCGTGACACTCTCGAGTAGATGACAATTCTCCCCTTTCGTGAAACTTCCCTTCACTGCAGAGCTGATTTGACCCCCTCCAAAGCATCCACCGTTTCTGCAGCTGTGTTGCTTCACTGCGTTCTAAGCTTATCTGTGCACTATTTTCTGGAGTGTCAGTCCTAAATGAAGACGTCTTACAGCAATCGCTCGACTCCTCTACTTGGGCATATTTGGCGATACGTTGTTCGTTCGCGACTGCCGAAATAATTTCGCTAGATTTTTATTAGCCTTTGTGAAGATGATGTGAAATTTACCCACTATTTTCGAAAAGGTTTATTTCCTTATTCTTTAATTCGTGCGGAACTTTAACAAGCGCACGATCTTTCCCGCATATATATATATATATATATATATATATATATATATATATATATATATATATATATATATATATATATATATATATATACACTGTATTGCACTAGCTTTCTATATGCTTCTTTCTTTTTTTTTTTGGTGCGCACTCTGTTGCATACATTTTATCCCATGAGACAGGTTGATTTTAGTAGAATCGACCACTTCGGTATAATTTCAATGCTAAAGCTGCGTGCATGACGTACGAAAACAAGCAGGATGAACTTTTAAGGACTCGCAATCGTGTAGCTTTTCGATAGCGTTTGCTGAAAGCTGGTGCCGTCACGATGGTGGCCTTAATAAATCAGTCACGCACAATATTCAGCCAGATTCGAACAGTTCCGGTGAAACTTTGATTCAAGACGATGGCAGGAGTCTTGGCACAACTCATTAACCGTATTAGAACGACTTAAAGTTGAAGAAGTTGGTAGATATCCAATGTACATTAGCGCAGACGTGCAAGCGCGGACACAGGAAGGTCGAAAAGTAGCATTTCTTTGTCCTTTGGGCCATATCAGCACCCGTATTTGGTCGCAAGCTTTTCCTTATACAATAAGTAATCCGTTGACGCAAAACATTAGGACCAGAATTCACAATACTTCTCGGGCTGAACTCGCAAAGCTTTTCGCTCGTAACTGTTATTTGCGATTAATTGGTCGCCTTAGCTAATAATAAGTCTGGCGTAATGAGTGGCGGTAATTCTTTTCTTACAAACAATTTTAGCTTAAGAAATTTCTGTGAGTACGGGACCGGGAGCGGAATTGACAAAGCATTTCGCTCGCAGATGCTATTTTCTGTTTCTATTTTCTATCTTCTGTTTTGCTGGGCCGTCTCAATAACATGTCCGACGTTACGAGTGGATCATATCGGTTCTTAAGAAAACAGCTTTAGCACAAGAACTCTGCGATTACGATCCCAGGCTTTTTCGCAACATAAGGCGTAAATAGTTTTGCAATGCAAGGTTCTTACCTTAGAATGTCCAGTGTGGGTAACTTGAACATCTAGAGATCCCGCCAACACCGTGTACCAGTTTGAGCCACGGTCGCCTTGGCGGAAAACTGTGCAAGAATGTATATATAACGAAAGTTGAGAGCAGCGTCAAATGATTAGGTCAAATAACCTGATAACAGTTGAACAAGTAAAACCCAGGAAACGCGAGAGCGATGGCAGAGGCACATGTTTGAGGAAAATCTTTAGCAATAACCATACTTCAATATCTAAGGCTAAAATAATATGAAATGCAGATGTCTGCCATTCGGTTCATTCGAATGAAGTAGCTTCCAATAATAAGCACATCACTGGGAATCACGAGAAGTCATATTTAACTTGGCCCTTGAAACAGATAGCTAAAGTTTACGAAGATCGTAATAAATCAAAAGAAAGTATACAAAGCCCTGTACATACAAGTAATCTGTCATATGCCCCTGCTAAATTTTCGAAGTCAGTATTGACAAACTAGCGAAGAAGATTCGTCTTTCAAACGCAATGGTATTTTAAAGTCAATATTTCCGCTTAACTCGTGTAGTGGGATCAATTTTTCGTAAGTTATAAATTAAGGGGACAATATTGTCCAGTTGCAACAGTCCAACAGCCTGAGTTTACTGGCTACCCGCTATTGCAATAGCACTTCAACTGAACTGCACATTCGCAGCGTCAGAAATGAAATTGCTATATGTATATTTCTTTTTCAGCTGCTATTAATTACATCCAAAGTCCGATCAAACCCTACTTGCATCAATCGTTAGAACTTGGCATATTTAAATGCATGACTTGAACACTACTTAGATCACCACTAGCCTAACGAATGCCTCATTCGCATACTAAATGAACTATCACTAGCCTACTTCATCAGAACACACATGAGAAAAGTTTAGTTGACCCTGGATCCAATGAGCAGCTCGTCACAGGTATCAGACAAGTCCATAATCGCAAAATTTACAAAGGACATGACATAATATTCCGCTGGTTTCCTAGTCACTGCGGCATTCATGGAAATAAACTAGCGGGCGCAGCAGCCCGATTTGCTCGCGACGACGTCAGCTGCCTTGCCATCTCGCTTTCGAGAGCTGACGAAGCGAAAAAAAAAAAAGAACACCTAACATTCGATCTATGGGATTCAACCGAATTTACAAACGCACGCCTTCATTTCCTGGACACAAGAATACAGCGTCGTCTTTTGTACAGTCACTCACGGCGTGGATACGCTCTCTGCTAGCCCATCGATACTGAAAAAGCCCATATGCCCTAGAGCTCCCATATCCAATAATCCGCCAAAAAGCATGTGGGATACCATATAAGAACACGTTTATCCCATATGTCATACGGGACTATTGGATGTGGGTGTTATGGGGCATACAGAATTTTTTTTTTCGGTGAGGCATGTATCTTAAAGCAGCCTCCTCAGATGAATACTCATTTCTTATAGCAATGCCAAATAGCCCACTCTGCAACTGAATTAAGCAGGTGCAACGAACCCATGCATAGCGCTCCTTCGTTTGGAGAAACCTCGTTTTGAACAACTCCAAGCAGTTAAGAGGTATAGGTACAGTAAAACCTCAGCACAATGAAAAGGGATTGAACGAAATAATGTATATAACAAAGTAATTGAAATTCCCCTTGAAATTCTTAAAGGGATTCATATTGCAGTACACATGTAATAATGGACATAAAGGAGTATTGTATAAAACAAAGTAATTATGACTGCCACTTCAACTTCGTTTTAGCGAAGTTTTACTATATAGAGGTGCCCTTGTAACATCACGGCTGCTTGCAACGTCACGTTGAAAGCCTGGGAAGCGAAGATAAATAAACAACTTCGCGAAATTATACGTGGGTTCGAAACAATAACTACGCGGCTCTGTAGCGGGCTATCTACCTTTACAACCTGACCACGTTGCACAGAACAGATTTAGCGTGTCCCATTAAAGACAGCGCCTTAAAATTCAAAATTCCAGTTGTAGTGGTTGAAATTAGGCTTGAAACACACTCAAGTGCGAACCGAGCAGGCAACACTCTTCCTTGTCGCGTTCTTCCATCTTGCAAAGAAAAACAATACGATTGCTTTATAACCTCTCTGCACTCTACAAAATTCTTCTAACGGGTCCTATAAGTTAGGAAGAAAAATATGAAAGTCTTTATTTATTTGTGGTAAATTTTAAACTACGCAAGGGCAAATTAAACAATAAGAAACGTGCCTCGTCGTCTGTTGCCATTAAGTCATCCTTAGTAGATCGCGCAACTGACAGGTCACAAGCAGATTAAGAAAGTCACTGTAAACTTGAAACTGTATCCTTTTAAAATTTGCTCATTGTATTCGAACGAGAAAAAAAGTTAACCGAGGGCCCGATTTTTATTAATCATATCAAAAGCGATATCATTATTTCATTTCTTTTTATCAGCACTGATGTTTGTTCTCAGCGTTGATGTTTGCGCACAACAACTTGTCCCGGTGTTTGTCAATCCTGTGGGAAAAGTGCCATACTGATAAATGGCAAATGGAATTACCCTTCTGAAGGTAGTGCACTTGTCTACACACGTACGTACACTAAATTGCCCTTGCACAAACAAGTAAACTGCCTTTACAATGATAATGGTCAAGCGACTAGCACACCAATACCTTCTGGGTGGGCTGGAACATCGCTTCTCATGATATCACTGATTTCGAAGTAATTTTACATTGCCAAATTTACCTGAGGAATACAGAAGATTATTTTTTGCTTCTCACCTCACATCATCCCGGCCATCATACTGAATATTGCCCGCAAGGAAAACGGCAAAAGAGCTGCGTTGCACTTCTACATTCCTAAATCACAAAATGGTTTTACCAGGTCCTATTTAAAGTGGCATAAAAGTAATGTCAAGGTTATTAAGTGACCGAAATTAAAAGTGAAAAGTATTTTAAAATGCGCAAGTCTGCTACACCATCAGGTGTAGAGTTCAGAACAACATTAACCAAATACATCGTTCAAGAAATTTACGACACCGCGATGAGCTCCTTCGTACCTGAAGCGCATACACAGACCTCTGTTGAAACCGAACACCTCGCACAAGAACCTGCAGCCGCCAAAATCCCTTCTGTACGTTCAGTTGATGACGTGTACATACTTCCAGGAATTGTTCCTGATTCATGCATCTAAGGGACCATGTCATCGATGATCCGAACCGCCATATAGAATGAATTTGCCTGCTAGCAGGGGCACTGACAGATACCAGTGCACAGCGGCATTCACCTGAAGGCCAATCTAGAGCATTGCTTGTGTAAACATTTGTTGGGTTGTACGGCTGCGGCTGCCATGTCATGTGAACGAGCACATTGCAGTGGAGAAGCTGGGCGCAGCCATTGACTCGGGGCTGCTATGTCTGTGTCTCTTTTAGTGAAGACAAAGTTGGTAAAACTCCAATGTAGTGCAGAGCGCCATTCCTTCAGATCAGCTGAGTTTCTCTAATGGGCAGACATTACTTGTACAATAAATCGTTATACCATGTGAGGCAATTACCAAGACTCATAAATTAAAATCGTATATATTGACTTCAAAGCACTTGTCCACATTGTCGAATCGCACTCAAGAAGCAATTAGACCGTATCCATTTAGTACGAATACTTTGCCTAGCAAGTTTAGAGAAATATGTCGTCAAAATCATAGACGAAATGAGTTGGGGTTGCAGTCAAGGCCAATATCAGCAATTCATTTCTTTTTATCAGCACTGATGTTTGTTCTCAGCGTTGATGTTTGCGCACAACTTCCCCCGGCGCTTATCGCCGCTGTGGGAAAAGTGCCATACTGATAACTGCCAAATGTAATTACACTTCTGAAGGTAGTGCACTTTACACACGGACGAACACTAAATCGCCCTTGTACAAACAAGTACACTGCGTTTACATTGATAATGGTAAAGCAACTAGCACACCAATACCTTCTAAATAGGCTGGAACATCGACGCTTTTTGTCATAGATTGTGAAGACGTGCTTTTTCAAAACTGACATTAAGCTAAGAATTTCAGATGAATGGATATGTTTTCATTGCTGATCCGCTTTAATTTGGGACATTTACTCTGAAGTCCTTTCGACCGTGAAACGACTGCACTCCTACGACCGTGCGACCACACTTGTAAATGCCCGCGGGCCTGCTGCGGTTTTCAGTGTAGCTCGTAGGGAGGCATCCGGCGTGTCATTAGTACGCTGGTGGCTGCTTATTATTGGAAGTGAATATGACAATGCGATGCGATTCGTAACCAGCCGGTCGCGTTTCATTACGCCATGCAAATTGTTATAGGTGCGACGTCGGACTGGCGAATAGTGCATTATGTAAACTAACGGGGATGGGCGCAAAGTTTCATTTGTCGACACATGGAGAAAGTCACCTCACGATAACGATGACATCACACGACGACCACTACGGCGCATAATAGACTGACGGCCAGGCACCGCAAGTCCACTTGTCAGCTTCTAACTTGTGTATATTTGGGGCGTCACCGCATGCCGTCACGTTGGCGCTGATGGTGATGGCGGTGGTGTTGCATCAGGCGAAGTTAGCCTGGCATGCTCAGCTGGAAATCGTTCCGCCTGAGCATCTCATGCCTAGTTAACCAGGGTGTGCCACTAGACGCTGACCAACTCCCCTGCCTCGATGAAAGAGAATCAACATTCGTGGAACTCTCTTCTTCATGAGTGCGGCCCCTTCAGAAAATCCTACGTCTTCCCAGCAAGCATGTACTTTAGGGCCATTGTTAAGCGGGTTGTGAAGAAACGCCTTTCTTTTTCATTGCCACAAAAAATGAGCTTAGATGGGCGGTAGTCTGCGCCGCGGGAGGATATGCTGTTTTGCAATGGTTTACGTGGTTTAACTGGTCATGCGGTAGTAATATGACCGATATTTCGATTGACATTACAAAAAGATTCTGAAAAATGCTTTTAGAGCACAAAGAACTGGCTTAATTAACCTCATCCTCGTTATAATCTTGTTTGGTCTTGTTTTCATTTAGTGATTATGCATACGCACTTTGGGGGATTGACCAAGAATAGGATGGCATTAAAATGAATATGCCTGGCTCTTTGTTAGAATGGAACAATTGGGAAGAATTAAACGAGTGAAAAATAACGTAATGTACTAAGAATTTATCAACAAAATATGTGATAAACAAGTAGAAATTTCTTGCGCCACTGAGCAAGCATCCTTATGAGAGTGCCTAAGAAAGAGATGATCCAAAGGACCGTACTGTTAACAGCACTAAATTTACGTGAGGGTTTATATAGCTTGAACTGCAACATGTACTGGCGCTTCAAAGGCACATTTCATTTTTCCGCGAGACATGTACTGGTCTGAATGCTGTATGGTATATATGTGTTACAGCCACTTTGTTGTCTTTTTTCCAAAAATAATTTCCAGACTAGCAACATCTACTGCAAGCTGTTCAAACAGTGCTTCCAAAGTGTTTTTCTTAAAAAGTAGGAACCACAACATAAAAAGGAAGTTTAAAGTAGGTATCCTGGCAATGTAATCTAGTAAAAAAGACTAAAACTAAATAATAAATTTTAGGGTTTTACTTTCCAAAGCCACGATATGGATATGAGGCATGCCGTAGCACCGGACTCCGTAATTTTGACCACCTTGGATTCTTTAAAGGGACACTAAAGTGAAAAATGATTTCTTCGGCATCAGTAAATTACCGTTCTACAACACCAAAAACACCACTCTTACAACGATAAGACGTTCGGTAAGCCAGAAAAAGCGCAAGAGCGAAATACGGGTGTCGACGCCTACTTTAGTTCCCGCACCTGTAGGCGGTGACGTCTTGGATTTTGATGGCATCTTCTAGGGCCTACTAATTATATATAGCAGTACAGATTGACTGCATTGTATTCTAAAGGAACCCAATATTAAACATGACAAGTTTCGGGAACCTTTATTCAGCTAACTCGGCCCAAATGCGAAAACTTACTTTGGAATCCCTAACGTCACGCTGACGTACCGGTGCTGGCGTTTCGGCGCGAAATTCAAATACTGATACTTGGACCTTCATTTGATCATCTATTAATCAAACTATTTTTTTGAAATGACTGCCTGCAGGGTTCTCAAACAATGCTTCATTAGTCTAAACTCATTTATTGTTTCGCTTTAGTGTCCCTTTAACGGGTACCCACGGAGCTTTTCATAAAGGTCTGTATGTCTTTGTGTCTTTATCTATCAAACTATCATGTTATTGTATTGAAATAAGGCGGGCGTAGCGCCCCCCCCCCTCCTATCAGGAGAGGGAGAGACCGAGCGAAAAAGGCAGGGAGGCTAACTAGATGCGAGTTTCTATTTTGCTACCCTCCACTGAGGTGGGGCAACTAGGGGTTGTGAAGGAAGGAAATAGTGAGAGATGTAGATCTGTTGGAATAACGCGCAACATAAGCTGAAGATAGTGTGTCAGGTAAGATAAATTTAACGTAATTTCTTTTTAACTAAGCGCAAGTAAAACAAAAATAAAAAAACTAGAGTTATATATACATACCATAAGAAGCAAACAAAGACACCGATGACAACATGGGGGAAATTGCATGTCAGTACAAATTGTACATTTGAATTAAATAAATAATAAATTATTGGAAATGGAAGTGTGTGAAAAAACAACGGCGGCACTGTTTCCCCATCCACTTTCTGGGGTGTATATATATATATATATATATATATATATATATATATATACATTATGGTGGCATTGGTGTTTTAATTCGAATGAATAGATTGATTGGCATCCTCGTAACAATTCACAGAGTTATTTGTGTAATTAACGAATTTACATTAACTAGCTTTATAAATATCGAGTTAGGTAAAGAAAATAAACTGGTAGTTTGGAGTCCGTCCTCGAAATTATCCAGCTCAACGAAGAAAGTTTGATTAAACAAGTTTTTCCAAGAGCTAAGCGAGCGAATATTTCACATTCGAAGGCTTTCCGAAAGAGAAATGACTCACAAAAAGAGGACGTCGACCTCACGCCCCCATGCCTTTCGTCATGTTTCTATACCGTCCCCAATGACACGATCCTACGAGCCGCCGCCCTGCAGGCGGGCCGCTATCGCTTTTTTATTCGCTTAATTATTTTTTTCTTCTTCTTTAGTTACAGTTCTGCCGGTAGGCGGCAATAACGCTGACCGCGCAAGGCTTGCCGCATTCCAGGAGGCATGCGTGGCGGAATGACGGTGCAGATTTATCGCGTCATCGGCGTCGTCGAGACATTGAGCTGCAGCCGAGAGAACGGTGAAAAGATGGCGATCTGCAGGCGTAACATTTTGGCTAATTGGAGTGAATGTTTCAATTGCTGAAATTCTTTCTCTGGAAGCGTCTTCCATTAGACACTGTCTTACGGATGTTTGCGCAGCCGATGAATAATTGTTGCAAGGTTGTTTTCTTGTCAAACTTGAAGCACTTGTTATTTCTCAGCACATGTTAGTTCTCATTCCATGGATTTTTTCGTAAGTATCTCCGTTGTTTTCTAGTCAGTACTAAACCATTCTAATTCCACCCGAATCCTGGCCAATACCACATAGTGGGTAGGAGCCATAAGCAGATGCAAAACAAGACAAACAAACGAACAAGCTTGGCACTTCCGAACGGGGCCGTGCAGGTGGTGACAGCGTCAGCGTGACGAAATTACCTGCAGGACCAGGATTTGGCCTCCACATGGTGACCATAGGAGTGAATACGTGTAGTTGTGAGGTCTGTGTCTGATTTATATGATTTATGTATTTTAAGTGTCGCTACGGTGGAGCAATTGCCGGCAGCAACTGCAAGGCTAATCCCACCAGTAGCCTACAACCCCTAAACTCAACAACTCATCAAGCGTGACGAAATGCAAGGCGGCAAGCCTGCTTCACATAGCAGGTTTTTTTTTTTTCTGAGTCAGTTTCGCTCGCAGCGAGCTTACGAATATGAAATACTTGTTGGTGCACGTTTCAGAAGATCGCGTCGCGGTTGATTAAAATTTAATCAGTCGTATATATAATGTCGAGTACCGGCTCTAACGTGCTCGTTATCGTAACCTCCCCAAGATAACTCATCAGCAGGTAATTAAAGTAACTTGTTAATTACCCACATAAGTGCCCAAATTACTTCTTATTTGGAGGGTATGCCAGTCCGCACACTCATTTCGGTTAGCATAACGTAGCCATGATTCAAATAGCTGTAATTGCAAAATTTTGATTCGGCTACCGAAAGAGAGACGGAAAGAAAGCAAACAAACTATCCAGGATAGCGGAAATCTAAGCTTCTATAAAGAAAAGTCAAAGGGCAGTTTGTGGTAATCCCAATACTCTGACAACGCTCCGGCGTTTTAATGACATGGATCTCGATCAGCCGTAATGCTGACCAAAGGTACAACGACTGCAAGGAAAACCGAACGGTATGGCGACGGCTTCTTTAGCTACCCGGCGCCCTTAGTTCGGAACACTCGCGAGTACAGGCGATTTAGCTACATCTTGTGTGCAGGAAACGTGAAGCTCACTTGGGTGATTCTCGCTTTCGTCGCTTCTGTACTGTGCCGATTTCGGTATTCCAGTTTTTCTTTTTCTTGAAAATAACTTCGTGGGAATTCTGCTTCCAGTATTTTTCGAGCAAGCGCAACCTTTTAAACCTGCTTTAACTGGTTTGAACCAATTTTTGCGCTACATGGTTCAGCGAGAACCTGGCACGTTTTCCATAAACGGAAAGATAAACCAGAAAAAAGAATAGTGGTTTGACAGACTGCTTGCAAATAATATTTTGTTCAGTACGAGCTTCTATAATAATAATAATAATAATAATAATAATAATAATAATAATAATAATAATAATAATAATAATAATAATAATAATAATAATAATAATAATCATAATAATAATAATAAATACATTATTATTATTATTATTATTATTATTATTATTATTATTATTATTATTATTATTATTATTATTATTATTATTATTCGACTGGAATATTTGAACAAGAGACCTGGTTTAGTTGGGTGCAGCTGCATCGAACGTTCATACTAAAATCCTACAACGGTTAAGTGAGCTTCAAGAAAGGCAATTTTCAACGAGCAGTATTGAAGTCATGCAGATTAAAACATGTACCATATAGACTAGCATTTCCATCCCAGCCGTCGCTTTCCTTCACTGTACCCGTAAGAAGAAACGGAGTTTGACAATATCAGGATATACGAAACAGTTCGCCCATCGTACAACTCCACCATGAGATTTGCGAACAGCGGCACAATTGCGAGGACTTCGCAGGTGACAAACGGAGCAAACCAGAGACGTTGTGTACTCACGCGTGACACCCCTGTCGAGGTCTTCGTAGTATCCGTAGAAGCACAGCTGCTGCAGCAGCACCGGGTGCAGCCGGTGGAAGGCCTTGATGCTGCGCAACCGGCCGTAGATGGACTCCAAGTCGTCCTCGGTCCGGTCCCCGGGACTGCACACAACATATTCGGGTACGTGATAGAGCTCTTGGTGAAGAGGCCAATGTTGGAGAGTTTTAGCGAGTCCAGTGTTCCAGTAATCGCCTACGGACTGGGTGTTTTACCTGATGAGCGGAGGCGCAAATGTTAATGTCCTGCACGGTGCAGCTACCCGGTGGAGCAGAGCTCAACCATAAGAACACAGAGCTAATATTGCAGTAACCAAGTGCATTTTACTTTGCTGCAGGTGAAAATTTTGGGCAGTCGCGTAATCGTGTTGCTGGCAAAAATTTACACCAGCGGCGAACTAAAATGCACTTGGTTACTGCAATATTAGCTCTGTGTTTGTATGTCTAAGCTCTGCACCACCGAGCGTTTCACCATGCAGGCCGTTCCCGTTTGCACCTCCGCTGATCCGGCAAAACGCCAAATTCACTTGCGTTTGCCGGAACACCGTTAATAAAGAATTCTATTACGAAATACATTCACAACAAGACATTTATTAAAGTTTGTCCAATCCAATACAATCCTCGCAAGAGTGAAGGTTGTCGACAGTCGTACAGGTTATCGGACACAACTCTGTTAATACGCTTAGAATGTAGACAGACGAAGTTAGCTTTACAGCGAAGCCGTCAGTGCGACTAGTGAGGCAGAATAAAAGGGAAAAGCCAGGAGGTTAACCAGAAGTGGAAATCGGGTTTGCTATCCTGCAAGGGGGAAGAGAGAACGGGGAAGTAAAGAAGAAAGGGAGCACAGACACACAACCACAGCCAGTCACTATCACCGCCGACTAAGACAGCACAATAGCGATTGTAGCACTACGAACACCCATTCAGTGTACAGCCATTTGTGTTAGTTTGTTTACCTTAAAAACTGCAACAGTTCCCTCGTTGCCCTCAGTGCGACCAGAGCGCGCATGAACTTTATATGCCTGTTTTCACGATTTTCAAGAAAAATGAAATAAACGAGATCACTCACGAACTTTACATATTGTGGAAATGTGGGAAATTTTAGGGGTCATACGCAACAAAATTTTGAATTGTGTGAGTTAATAAGGGGTTAAATAAAATTTACTAAGCCTGCCTTTTACCGCATGTTTAGAAGCATAATATAAAAGGCTTACAATGTTTCGCTGCGTCTGTGACAGGACTGAAGCGGTAGCAATTTCATATTTAGCGAAAATCGACCACATTCTACGGTTGACGTGTACCAAAATTCAAGTGTGAGGGCCATTTAGGTGCCTTAAAATAATTACTGGATCCCCGTTCTCTCCAAATTTTCATGCGTTATACGAGGTGT
Source organism: Dermacentor andersoni (assembly GCF_023375885.2). Taxonomy (NCBI): domain Eukaryota; kingdom Metazoa; phylum Arthropoda; class Arachnida; order Ixodida; family Ixodidae; genus Dermacentor; species Dermacentor andersoni. The sequence continues at coordinate 126,894,812 of NC_092815.1, read as the reverse complement.
GTGGTTGGTTTTCCCGGTCTCTTCGGAGAACAATGTCTCGTACTTATTATCTCACTTAAGTAGAAAGCATGTTGTGAGTGCCGATAGATAAATTTTGAATTTGTGGGGTATAACTACGGTCATTGTAGAAAATTATTTATTCAACCGTTCCGGAGCTCCATACCGACGTTATCCACAAGGTTTCCGAGATCCTAATATCACTGTAAGAGACACTGAGTTTAATATTAGTGAAAAGGTGGATGGAAATAGGGGCGGGAGAAGGGCGTTGGGGGGGAGGGGGGAAGTTGCATGTAAAGTGTAATCTGTAATGCAACATACACGTTTTCGGCTTATTTAGAAGCGCTGAAAATAATTACCCAGTCCTTGTTTTGTGCCTATTTTCATAAACTACACGACGTTTGTCGTTGCTTTCTCCGGCGTCCTCGGCGAAATAACCAAGGTGCCATGGTTATATTTGGCGAAAATCAGGGGAACATTATAAGTAATGTGTACTCAAAGTTCATGAGTGTGAGAGTTGATTGTGGGTTTCGCTATGAATTACGCATGCAAGTGCTCCGGAATGTATGAGTGTTTTTACCAGCGGTGCAAACATTATGCCGCCGCCCTAGCGTAACTATATATATGCCTGTGAGATTTTATTTAACTAAAATGCGGGGACTGCTATGGAAAGCTTACATGCAAACTTTAATGCGTGGAAACCAAGTGGCAACCAAGCGCGGTCTTCGTAAAGTATTTCCTTTAACAAATGCATCAAAGCGTTTAGATGGTCATTATCGTAAGCGCTTTTCCGACGTCCCGAGAGAATACTCCATTACGTTACACCATGTTTATGTTTGATGGCAAGTGCAATGTGCAACGAAATTCTAACGTTTCTGGTTTAATTAAATTTGCAAAGAATTGCTGAATTCTCGTTCTTTCCCGGTGTTTTCATGCATCATATGAGGTTCGTAGTACGTTTCCTCAGTGTCCTCGGTGAAGTAATTGAGACACCTTGTTTAGGACTGGCGAATGTAAGGGCTAAGTTATGAGTGATGTGCAGGCAAAGTTCGAAGTGGGTGGGATTAATAGAGGCCTTTGCAATAAATTACGTATGCAAGCGCTTCAGAGCGTTATGAGGGTGTTTTGCTAGCGGCTAAGATTATAGCCTGTTTCACTGGTAGAACTACAAACTTTAACGAGCGCAAATTCAGCGAAAATGAGGATAATGTTCTTTCTCATCTGTGTGCGAAGTTAAATGCGTATGGATCAAGTATAGCCATCGAAAAAAAAATTAACAGCAATTAACATCGCTAGCCTAGACCATATGCTCTGACGTTGCCCCTCGTTACGAGGCACAGAACCAATCAATGAGGAGAAGTGGCTCTCCGCTATCAAGAGCCCCGATGCCGGGGCGCAACTATGGGCTGTCCAGAGGGCCCACAATGCGGCGGTTGGGCAAGGCCTGACTGTCCCAACGTGGGAGCGGCCCGCAGCGCGCTGAGTCGCGTACCTCAGGACCTTATTAAAGTTTTGCATCCATCCATCTAGCAATTTAGAGTGTCATGCGACCGTTCTAAGCTATGTATCCCAACTTCACGAGGTAACTGTACGTTGGACTAAGTTTATATGTGGTGGGAATGTGGGTCATGCTAAGCGCAATGTGTGGCAAAGCTTTCCTGACTTAACTAGGAGAACTGAAAATGTGTATTGAAGCCTCGTTTCTTTCTCTATATTTATGCGTTGCACGAGGCTCGCAATACGTATCCCCGGTGTCGCCGGTGAATTAAGCAAGGGACTTTGGTTATATTTGCTTAAATGAAAATTAAAAGCAACAATATGAAATGAAAGTAAGGCTATGCAATGATTGCGCATGCGCACCGAAAAGTGCTGCCCTCATGCATTTAGAGAACTCGATGGCTTCGAAAGTAAGGTCAGTAGAGGCAGATAAGAAAAATCCACTCCCATTATAGCTGAGCTGTCGCATCGTTGGGGTTTCCAGCATTAATTTGAGTCTTCCGCGATATCTTAGTGGCTGGTTCTTCTAACGGCATACTACAGCCCTCGTTGCAGTGCTCCAGTCTGATATTCCCCAATGGCGGTTGTCGCAGGTTTGGTTTTTACTATCTATTACAACGTGTTGTCAGCATCACAAGATGCTGCTTCAACAATGACGCGGGCCAACGAATCCGCTGGCGTCTTATTCCGTCTATGCGGCCACGGAAAGCTTTTCTCCTTTTCCGTGTCAAAGACGACCCTCTGTTGTAAAACGCCGAGAGTGACCTATGCTCCGTTCCGTACATAGCAGTCAACGCTGTGGAGACTAGAGAGACTTCTTGTAGTGGCTTCGTTCGCACTTGAATATAGTTCGACGTTTTTTGACCGCAATTGTGCGCCACTGTTTCTTTTTATGGAGGCTCAGCATTGAATGAAACAAGTTTTCATCCTTAGATACAAACACATTGCGGTATAAGGCTGCTAAAGCGTTGTTTTAGAACATTTTTTTTTAATTTTTGTCGTTCTTTTCGGTATTTTTGTTTGCAACCCGTAGCGACTAGCCTCACGTGCGTGCTCGCGCGAGTGAACGCTGTTGGCGCGCAGCCAAGCATGGACGGAACGCGCGGAATGATAAATTTTCTTGGCAGAACTTCTTGCGTAGCTTGCACAGCGTTGACTGCTGTGTATGGAACGGAGTATAAAAAACCGCTTTTGGGTGCCATTACTTTGACGTCGCTTGTTGGCGCTTCGATGCGATTACTTTTACAACGACGATATTGATTACAACAGCAAAATGGCGAGACGATGGACTAGGGGATTCATCTTGTACCTATACGTAAGGAATGAGAAACAGGGCAAGAAGCGGGAGCAGATACCATTGCGTTGTGTCTTTCCAGTCTCTGCCCACGTTTCATTCGCTGTTTTCCATTTCGCCTAAAATAGTGACTGAAATACAGAATATCAAATCCAGCTTCACAGTAACGGCGACATTCGATTTAAAACAACGACGTGGTGAAAGAGCGTGGAATACAACGACGAAGGGTGGGAAATGACAGGACGGCGCGCTGGCTCTTAATAAATGTATTGAAAAGCAAAACGCATGTGATGACACCGACGATTTTTGTTTTGATCACCTTCGTAACGGGCTGCGGCCAACAAAGCCCAGTCTGCTTTATCTAATCAAGCGTTACTACATTTATTGCAGTCGCCTTCTGTATCTTCTTAATACTTTCGTTTCTTAAATGTTCTAAATATACATTGTATAGTTACCTAAGCCTATACCGGAGCCGGTCTTCTCAATATTTTGCCTGCCTTTTTTTCCACCAATACTCTAAACGTCTCTTCCTTATCTCGGCTGCTGCCTTTAGTCCAACCGCTTCTGCAAGGTGTACGTTACCTATGGATCTCACTGGGTGAAACCTTCGCATTACATTAAGATGTGCTGAGTGGTCTCCGATTCTTTTGCTGAAGCAGACACATGTCTCATCTTGTTGCGAATATTTGCTTCGGTATGTTTTTGCCCTTAGGCAACCAGCTGGAGCCTCAAATAGCAAGGCACTTCTCTTTGTGTTATCGTACAGGTTTTCCTTTCACATTTCTTTCTTCTCATTCTTGTATATATACATGCTCTTTTCTGTTTCCATTTTCTTTGCATCCAATTTACTGTCACTGTTTCCCTCACTTTATTTTTCATGGCACCTGGTTCGCTATTTACACTTTCAATTACCCTGTACTTGGTTGCCAACTTTCTTGACCTCTTCCTCCGTTTTGTGTCGACGCTTTTCTCGTACAAATGCTCTTTCACTTTAGCCGCCCATGTCTTTTTTTTCATCCACGTTTGTGAGGCCTCTCTAAAAAACTAATTTTGTTCTGCACTTCTATGGCTTCAAAAGAGACCCATGCCACCCCGCAGTGCGTCACTTGTGGTTTTACCGCAGTCTTCCAAAGCCAGCCAGCCTACCGATTTTTGGTTAACTTCCCAACCCGTCAAGATACATGATTTTACGCACAAAATGGCATATGCGAACGTTAGCGCTGGTACTATTGCTCCTTTCCAAATTCCATGCACCACCTCATATATGTGTAGCCCCAAAGTGCTCTGTTTCATTACTGCTACAATCCGCTTCCTCTTTGTTTTCGAATTATCTTGGTGGGTGCTTGAGTAAATCTTTCCTTCGTTTATGTATACGCTGTTAAGAACGGCCCAGCTGAGGTGCAAGTTTTGCCAGCCTGTTGCGACAGCGGCGGCAACTTTTCTTGGAACGCCACCGTTACGCTCTAGCCTCGTCGCCGTTGTGACTGAATGCGATCGGCGGATCAACTATTGTTACTGAACCGCCACCGCCGCCCTGGTCTGCCGCGAGCGGGGGAGTGCTCGAGGGAACGTAGTTCGAGGCTCCTTCCCACGCGCCGTCCAAGACGCAAGACAATTGGCACCCGGCCGCGCTTCGGGGGTCAGCTCGGGGAATAAAAGGCACCTTTCCTGACACAAGCCCCGAGTTCTACGAAGTCCGTCTGACGTCGGCTCCGGACCGTGAACCTGTGTGGAAGTGTGTGTGTGTAAGCCGTCCTGCGGAGAGGCAGCTTGTTTAGGATGACTGGTCGGTCGTTTCCGTCACCTGGGTATCGGGGTAGGACCGTGTGTTTATAAACCGCTGTTGTGCGGCTGCTCAGTGCACTTTCTCAAGCAGTCATGTTAGACTGATGCACTTTCTCAAGCAGTCATGTTAGACTGATGTACTTTTCTCTGGTAGTCATGCTAGACTGATGAACTGCAACGTCCTTATCTAGATACTGTAAGTAAACCCATATTCCTCGTTCTCGATGAGAAGCAGTCCTTCCCTTCAACAACGTCCTCAACGTGGATAAGTTGGACGACGGCATGGGCCAGCTACCTTCTAATTCATGCCCGACTCAAATGTTGACAACTTATTACGAGCGACGGGATTGAGCCCCCAATCCTAACAACGCCGAGTTATTTATATTCCTTTGCTATGGGTATGGCTTGCTGTTGAATTGACACCACTTAATTACTCGTTCACTAAAGATAATATTTTTCGTTTCTCTGTGCTAAATTTCACTCACAGATTCATCACTGCGTTGCCACACATTCGCAAGTCTCTTCAAATATATTTCATTGTCCGCTAGTCGCACTATGTCGTCCGCATATGTAAGCTCAGGGACCTTCTGTTGCACCCTTTCCTAATTACGAATGTAAAATAATTAAACTCTAATTCGCTGCTTTCTGTCGTCTTTCTATGCCCTTTACCAAAACCTGAACAACAATGGAGACAGAGGGCTTCCTTGCTTCAATCCTCGGTGAATTTCCACCTCTTGATTGCACTTCCGCACTTCCCATACGATCTATATAGCCCTTCAGTCACGCCACCTGGCGGTGAGAAACAATCAATCTAAGAAAGTGACAACAATCAAAAATTGATATCTATTGCAATGTAAATCACGTGTTGAGGTTGCCGCATATTGTGAAGATGGACGCACGCAGGAATACTGAAAATATCATATTTCCTTGCGTGTTAACGCGATAGATGGTTGACTGACGCCGCCATATTGAAGGCAAAAAATTTGGAGCCCTTCAAAGCTTAGTTGAGAGTCAGCACTCCTGTCATTTCGTACCCTTCGTCTTTGTCCTTCGCGTTTTTCGCCATGACACCACACGAAATCGCGCAGCCATTGTTAAGCTTATATTATACAACACTTTGTCGCTACCGTTGGTGCTTCGGGCCTGTTGCTAATGTAGAAGAAACACTCACACGCCATGAACGCACGCAGCCGAAGCAATAACGGAGTTTTCCGCAAAAGAGCTTGCCTTGTGGCACACAATACGAATGAATCGACGAACAAACACACCAAAAGATGAGCGGATCCATAACTGGTGTTACTCTGAAAATGAGGATTTGATTGGCTTTGCAAATACAGTTACTGCTCGAATTCGCTGGCTACATAGGGTCTGGTAGCAATGACACAAAATGCGTCTGATATCAATCGTGTCTGAACTGTACCATTTCCTTCAGGAGTCAACTTCGAAGCAAGCTTTCATCGTTTCATTTCAGAAGCAGATAGGAACCAGGTTCGTGGCACGCACTACCACGTTCATCCCATACTTTCGGCTATTTTCTCCTGCCGCCAGCAAAGGTACTAGCAAGTGCCCTTTACGCATGTCGACAATGCGTAAATACGATCAATATGAATTGTAATTAAGCGTTAAATTGTCCAGGTATCAGCCATACTAATTTGACGTCAAGTGGCTAGCTTTGTGGTCCGGTTGCTTCGTTACTTTCAGCGCGATGAATCTAGTAGTTGCGTAAGCTGAACCACCATTGACGTGTGTCGAGCTACAGCAGTGTCTTTCTGGGCGCCTCCTTCTCCAGCGCTCCTCTTGCGCCCTATGGCAGGATTAGTACGGGATACATTCCCAGTCTCCAGAATTTTTGTAAAGTTTTTTGCATTTGGACTAGTTCTACTATTTTACGAATGTTGCGTCAAATTTTATAAAAAAAATAACTCTGTTCACGAGAAAGGTCCTCAAATATTCCGTTGGATGTTTTTTGGTGATGAAAGAACGCAAGATGGACTCGGCTGTAAAGTTTGAATGAAATGAATTTATGCCAACAAGCTCCTTAAGCGTGGATACGAAATGGGCAACAGCAACGTCGCAAAACACGATGTTGCTTGTCACTGCGTTCTGTTCCAATCTTGTTACTGCTATTGTGTTGCGGCTGAGAGTAAACTATCGTTAATGAAATGCATAAGTGCCCCACCATGGCGTTGTGCTATGGGCCAATTTAAAAGAAAAACACCAGCCAATCGGACCGTGCAAGTAATCACGGAACGCCGTAGCTGCTGGTGAAGGCATATGTAAACGAAGTACGTCCTTTAATAGTTTTCAGCAGCTCAAACACGGCACCATTTGGCCAGCTGCCGCTCCTTCGAGCCCACAGTGTTCCTGACGTAGAGATAGGGCACAGAAGGCGTGCTTCGCGCCACGCGAAAACTAGTAGCACGAGAACTAGTGTTTCTGTATATAGATCATATACAGAAACACTAACGAGAACTAAAGTCCCTTGATAATTTGAAAGTACCGCCACTCTTGGAACTCTGCCGCTGCCGCGCGACCTCCTCGCCTCCTCCTCGCCCCTATCGCGCCCCCTCCCACGCGGAAGCCAGTCCCCCCCCCCCCCCCCCCCCGTTTTTCTGCAGGACGATTGGTCTCCCAGCCGTTGCCCTTGGAACCGCGCTGATCGTGCGTTTGGCTTGTGTTTTTCTTTTTCGTTCGCGCCATTTTTCTCCTCAGCTTGGCTGGCTCGGCGCCTTAGCTCGGCGTAGCGAACGTTGTACGCTGTGTTAAACTGCTCTATGTGCTAGGACTATGCATTGCTGTTGCGCATATAACTGCAATAAGATGCCTGAAGGTGGTGATGCCGTTTTTATGATACCACAAGGAAAGTGTGACGGCTTGCGCAGGAAGCAGTGGCTGCATTACATTGGCCGAAAGAACTTTGTTCCAACAAAGAACAGCGTTGTTTGCGAGGTGAGACGTTTTTCTTACTGCTCGTAGCAAAGTATTCCGTAATGCTGCATTTTTTTTCATTCTTCCGGCCTGCTCACCAGCGTTTTTGTTGCGGCAATTTGTACGTTGCATAAAAATGCGGTTGTCCTCAGTATGCTTAATATTCCGCGGCGGCTCCATCACCTGGCACGTCGCCAACTGTTATTCAGTCGGAAACGCAGCACTCTAGATTCTGTTTTCCGCTGTCAAGAATTATGTACGAAGACACGGCCTCTCGATCGCACTTTTCGCGATTGTTAGGATCCGTTGCCTGTTTTACTGAAAATTGAAATAGCGGCTTGTAGAGGAGCTATTATGTCTAGCTTACGTCGATCTGTGCGTCAGTCAGATACAATGAATGCAAGCCCTGAAAAAACTAGTGGCAATTTAAAAAAAGAAACGAGAACCGGAAGACAGATACTGCGGGACCTTGGCCTCGAGCCGAGGGAAGGCAAGCAGCAGAAAGACGTACCTATACCGGATAGCATCAACAGAAAGCTCAGGGTCTGCCCGATCCCGAGGAACGTGAACCCCGAGCACAACAAGGAGCGGAGGTTGGCGAGGACCAAGGCTCTCGTGGACCTCCACGCCAGAGAAGAAGGCGCCGTCTACGTGGACACGGCGGAGTATCGAGGGAGCAGCGACGCATACGCGGCGGTGGCTATCGGGGCATCGACGGGTGCAACGAAGACCGCGGCGAGCGTGCGGACTCGAGAGGCGCACCGGGCGGAGGAGGTGGCCATCGCCTTGGCCGTCTCCGACCCCGGATGCACTACAGTGTTGTGTGACTCTAGAACGGCAGTGAACTACGCCAAGGGTAGGGTATGTAGTGAGGCCGCGCGCATACTGCGCAAGGCCGAAGACATCGGACGCAAAAGTGCTGTGGTGATCAAGTGGTTTCCGGCCCACATGGGCAGTGACGTGTCGGAACGCGGGAACGTGAACCACAACGAGACGGCCAACTCGGCCGCGCGAGGACTAACCAACCGCGCAGCTGCAAGCACGGCCGACTCGGTCGCGGTGCAGTGCCAAGGACAAGATGACCACCTTCAACGAAATAGTGAAGTGGTACAGACTGAACAGACAGACTATGCCGCCACCTCACCCGGGGCTTACCCGGAAGGAGGCAGTGTTATACAGACAGTTACAGACGGGGCCCCTGCTCACCCCGGTGCTAGCTAAGCACGTGCGTCCGAGGGTGTATGCGAGTGACGTGTGTAGACTGTGCGCGAAGGAGAGAGCCACCGCGGCTCACATCCTTTGGGACTGTAGCATAAATCCGCGTGAAGCCAGCGAGAAGACGACGATCCCGCCGCAGCTAGAGGCTGCAACGAGGAGCTATGACCGAGAGACACAACTCAAGGCCGTCCAGCAGGTCTCGGCAGCTCTAGAGAGGCAGCGACCGCTCGAAACCGAGGAGAAGGGGGGCAGCACCCCCAGGAAGGGGGCGGCGGCCCTCTCGGACCCGCGGAAGTAGCGAGGAACCAAGACCTCGAGGAGCACAACGCACGAGACTGACCTAGGGGCCGCGTCGCGGTAAAAGCTTGTCCTCCCTGCGTGGAGGGAGCCTAACCGACTCTGCAGGCATTTTCAATAAAGTTGTTCTTTCTCTCTCTCTCTCTCTCAGGTGCCAAAACCACTTTCTGATTATGAGGCACGCCGTAGTGGGGTACTCCGGAAATTTCGACCACCTGGGGTTCTTTGACGTGCACCTAATCTAAGTACCCCACGGGTGTTTTCGCATTTCGCCCCCATCGAAATGCGGCCGCCGTGGCCGGGATTCGATCCCGTGACCTGGTGCTCAGCAGCCCAACACCATAGCCACTAAGCAACCACGGCGGATTAGTGGCAAGTGTACCCGTGGTATTGCAGGTGACGAGCGCTAGCTAGTCCACATTGCGTTTAAGTTTTAAGGCGAAAGCCTTTAGATCTCTGTTTCAAGGTGGCATTGTGAACAGAAAATATCACGTGACCGAAGGAAGGCCAGAGGCGACCCAAAGAACGTCCACCCCTGTATAAGAGAATGATTAGCCAGGTGAACTAATGATTCATTAGCGATTGAATTAAGGTCAATTAGGGAGGATTAAGGTAGATTATAGTGTGTTGAGTTGGATTAAGGTGCATGAATAAGGATTAAGGTGGATGGAGGAGGGTTAGGGTGGATTAGGGTTGATGGAGTATTAAGACCGATTAGGGTGCAGGAGCAGTTAGGGAGGATTAAGGTGGAGTGGATAAAGGAGGATTAAGGTCGCTTAGGGTTGATAAAGGTGGATTGAGACCGATTACGATGGATCAGGGTAGATTAAGGTGCATTAGGCTTGATAGAGGTGGATTAGGGTGTATTAAGGTGGATTAAGGTGTATTCAGGAGTATTAAGGTGTATGAAAGAAGATCAAGGTGGTTGAAGGTGGATTAGGGTGGGTAAGGGTCAATTATGCTTAATGAAGGAGTATTAAGACCGATTAGGGTGTATTAAGAAGGGTTAAGATGCATGAACAAGAATTAAGGGGGATTAGGCTGGATGAGGGAGGATTAAGGTTGTAAAGCCTACTGTAATGAACCTTAATCCATGCTAGACCTTCATCCACCTTAACCTACCTTAATCCATCTTAATTCCCCATAATCCCCTTCCATCGACCTTAATCCACCCTAATCCCTCTTAATGCACCTTAGTCCTCGTTAATCCACCTTAATACTCATTCATTCACTTTAATATGCCCTAATGCACGTTGATCCTCCTTAATGCACCGTAATCCATCTTCATCGACTTTAACCCACCCTAATCCTCTTTAATGCGCCTTAATCCACCCTAATTCTCAATTCATTTTAATCTACCCTAAGCCGCCACAATGGACCTAATGCCCAATGGACCTTCATCCACTTTCATCGACCTTAATCCTCCTTAATCCACCCTAATCATTAATTCACTTCAATCCTCCCTAATCCACCATAACCTCCCTTATGCACTTAAATCCACCTTCATTCGCCCTTAATCCACCTTATCGACTTTAATGAACCTTAATCCTCCTTATTACACCTTAATGCATCCTAATCCAATCAATAATCAATCATTACTTAACTCTTCTAATTAATAAACATCTCTTATACACCAGAGCACCATGAATTCAAAGCGCGCCGCCATACTGGTGAGCGCCGGTCGCGCCATCTATCCCAAGCGCCGCGAAGTAGCAGACCTAGGCTGCCACACCGGGAGATGCGACCCGGCGCAAAAGCGAAACTTGGGCGGAAGGCGTGTCGCGTTTTTTCTAACCTGTCATTATCGCTGTGTCGATTCAATCAAACTTCAAGACCTCATGCAAGTCCTCAATGGCCACACTGAGTGCCGTGCAGACTGCAGAAGCGAATACATAGGGCAAGTACGCTATTACGTTTGTACAAACCGCGTGCTATATGCTAGAACACGTGTGAGCTGTAATATCCCCGTATTTTTGGCACGTTACCTGTAAAAGAATATACAGCACTGTGTTGGTGTCATATATTATTAAAGGTTGCGCGATAAAGCTTTATGAAAATTCTACTTTTTAGCATGCATCACGCGGCAAAATTTTGCCCGGGCGTATGCTATGCGACGAGTTTCGCGGAAAGCGGTGTTTATCCCGTAAGTGCTCAGAAGCATGCGGTAAATTCCTCGTTGGCGTCACCTATTCTCCTTGCATAGGCGCGGTACATCGGACACATTTTCTCGCGCCTGCGGCGCTCGTGCTGTATCAGTCATGGCGGATTATACCATTCTTGCGCCTTCCGGCGCTCTAGCTTCAACACAGCCTCATCGATTTTCCCGGGGGAGCAGTAGGGGCGAGGGGGAGCAGTAGTAGAGACAGGGCCTGCTCTCCTGGAACAGTATCTTAGCTCGTGCCAGTATTTTGGTTTTGTGCTCTCCGTGACTTTTCAAATGCATTTTTTAATGGTCCCCTTTGAGTTAAAATGTTTTGAAAGCATGCAATTGCCGAGCATCACCTGCGATACTCACTTGTGCATTTTTACTGGGTTGCTAGTTCTTCCTATTAACTGCAGCTATCCACCGGTGGCGCAGCTTGGCCTTCTTCGTTGCGGATGGAAATCGGTGCGAGCTGAAAACACCGCACCGGCACGATTCCCTACGTGTGTTGTGCTCTTTGCAAACATCGCTAAGTAACCTGCTCCTTTTGCGCTGGTTGTTTTGGCATCCAAACACGACGCAATGCCGCCCAGATGCCTTCTTGTACTTTGGATACGCGTGGACGGGCACATTTCCGCACTTTGGAGTCCTAGAGCTGGCGCTTTCCATGTCTACTGGTCGCCGACGAACACACTTTGGCAGCCCAGTACAATATGGCGCTGGCCGGCCGGGCAACCCGGGTGCGAGAGTATGCGTTCGGTTAGTCTGGGTGCGAGGCTATCGTGTTCTGGCCTATACACGGCTGCATATGCCTTGGTTCGCTTCTGGTCTTCCTTCGGTCACGTCATATTTTCTGTAGCTCACAACGCGACCTTGAAACAGTTCTAAGGCTTTCGCTTAATAAGTCACACACAAAGGGATGTGCCACAAGCAATACTAGATCAGGCACATAAAGTAAAGCACCTTATCATGTGGCAGAACGATTGTCTGGAGTATAGAACTCGCCTCAAAGCTGCTTTTACATCAGTGTACCCGAGTGTACCCATCAGTATAACCGAGCTCAGATTGGTCCACCTTGACTGACCAAGTAGGGCACCACTGTAGGTTAAATGAGGCGTACAACTCCTGCGGGACCCGCCGTGGTTGCTCAGTGGTTATGGTGTTAGACTGCTGAGCACGAGGTCGCGGGATCGGACCCCGTCCACGGCGGCCGCATTTCGATGGGGGCGAAATGCGAAAACACCCGTGTACTTAGAATTAGGTGCACGTTAAAGAACCCCAGGTGGTCGAAATTTTCGGAGTCCTCCACTACGGCGTGCATAATCAGAAAGTGGTTTTGTCACGTAAAACCACATAAATTAATTTTTAATTTAACTCCTACGGGGACGGTAGAGTATCCGTCTCCAGTGCAAGAGGACCGTGATTCAAATCCCGGTGCCGCGCTATTCTCCACCGGAAAATACAAAAAAAAAAACCGTGTGTTGAGAAAATTGCACAAACAGGCCTGGAGTGCGGCCTGATCCCGGTGACCAGAACCGGTAACGCACTCTCTCACCAGAGCAGGATTGGCCACCCTGGTGCAGTACTTGGCCACAACCTCCTATATGAATACAACAATCGAACCCCGGCCCTCAGTCCCCAGCAGCCGCGAAGCAACTGACCACGGCGGCGGTCAGATCTGTGACGCTGCAGAGGGTGCTAAGAATACCTGGCTCCGGACAGGCCGCCATTGGAATCTGAACCTGGCAACGTTTAACGTTAGAACGCTATCTAGTGAGGCGAGTCTAGCAGTGTTATTGGAGGAATTAGAGGGTAGTAAATGGGATATAATAGGGCTCAGTGAGGTTAGGAGGACAAAAGAAGCATATACAGTGCTAAAAAGCGGGCATGTACTGTGTTACCGGGGCTTAGCGGAGAGACGAGAACTAGGAGTCGGATTCCTGATTAATAAGGAAATAGCTGGTAACATACAGGAATTCTATAGCATTAACGAGAGGGTGGCATGTCTTGTTGTGAAACTTAATAAGAGGTACAAAATGAAGGTTGTACAGGTCTACGCTCCTACATCTAGTCATGATGACCAGGAAGTCGAAAGCTTTTATGAAGACGTAGAATCGGCGATGGGTAAAGTCAAAACAAAATACACTATACTGATGGGCGACTTCAATGCCAGGGTAGGCAAGAAGCAGGCTGGAGACAAGTCAGTGGGGGAATATGGCATAGGCTCTAGGAATAGCAGAGGAGAATTATTAGTAGAGTTTGCAGAACAGAATAATATGCGTATAATGAATACCTTTTTCCGCAAGCGGGTTAGCCGAAAGTGGACGTGGAGGAGCCCGAATGGTGAGACTAGAAATGAAATCGACTTCATACTCTGCGCGAACCCTGGCATCATTCAAGATGTAGACGTGCTCGGCAAGGTACGCTGCAGTGACCACAGGATGGTAAGAACTCGAATTAGCCTAGACTTGAGGAGGGAACGAAAGAAACTGGTACACAAGAAGCCAATCAATGAGTTAGCGGTAAGAGGGAAACTAGAGGAATTCCGGATCAAACTACAGAACAGGTATTCCGCTTTAACTCAGGAAGAGGACCTTAGTGTTGAAGCAATGAACGACAATCTCATGGGCATCATTAAGGAGTGCGCAATAGAAGTCGGTGGTAACGCCGTTAGACAGGAAACCAGTAAGCTATCGCAGGAGACGAAAGATCTGATCAAGAAACGCCAATGTATGAAAGCCTCTAATCCTACAACTAGAATAGAACTGGCAGAACTTTCTAAGTTAATCAACAAGCGTAAGACAGCGGACATCAGGAACTATAATATGGATAGAATTGAACAGGCTCTCAGGAACGGAGGAAGCCTAAAAACAGTGAAGAAGAAACTAGGAATAGGCAAGAATCAGATGTGTGCGTTAAGAGACAAAGCCGGCAATATCGTTACTAATATGGACGAGATAGTTCAAGTGGCTGAGGAGTTCTATAGAGATTTATACAGTACCAGTGGCACCCACGACGATAGTGGAAGAGAGAATAGCCTAGAGGAATTCGAAATCCCACAGGTAACGCCAGAAGAAGTAAAGAAAGCCTTAGGAGCTATGCAAAGGGGGAAGGCAGCTGGGGAGGATCAGGTAACAGCAGATTTGTTGAAGGATGGTGGTCAGATTGTTCTAGAGAAACTGGCCACCCTGTATACGCAATGCCTCATAACCTCGAGCGTACCGGAATCTTGGAAGAACGCTAACATAATCCTAATCCATAAGAAAGGGGACGCCAAAGACTTGAAAAATTATAGACCGATCAGCTTACTGTCCGTTGCCTACAAAGTATTTACTAAGGTAATCGCAAATAGAATCAGGAACACCTTAGACTTCTGTCAACCAAAGGACCAGGCAGGATTCCGTAAAGGCTACTCAACAATAGACCATATTCACACTATCAATCAAGTGATAGAGAAATGTGCAGAATATAACCAACCCTTATATATAGCTTTCATTGATTACGAGAAAGCGTTTGATTCAGTCGAAACCTCAGCAGTCATGGAGGCATTACGGAATCAGGGTGTAGATGAGCCATATGTAAAAATACTGGAAGATATCTATAGCGGCTCCACAGCCACCGTAGTCCTCCACAAAGAAAGCAACAAAATCCCTATAAAGAAAGGCGTCAGACAGGGAGATACGATATCTCCAATGCTATTCACAGCATGTTTACAGGAGGTATTCAGAGGCCTGGAGTGGGAAGAATTGGGGATAAAAGTTGATGGAGAATACCTTAGCAACTTGCGATTCGCTGATGATATTGCCTTGCTTAGTAACTCAGGAGACCAATTGCAATGCATGCTCACTGACCTGGAGAGGCAAAGCAGAAGGGTGGGTCTGAAAATTAATCTGCAGAAAACTAAAGTACTGTTTAACAGTCTCGGAAGAGAACAGCAGTTTACGATAGGTAGCGAAACACTGGAAGTGGTAAGGGAATACATCTACTTAGGGCAGGTAGTGACCACGGATCCGGATCATGAGACTGAAATAACCAGAAGAATAAGAATGGGTTGGGGTGCGTTTGGCAGGCATTCTCAAATCATGAACAGTAGGTTGCCACTATCCCTCAAAAGGAAAGTGTACAACAGCTGTGTGTTACCAGTACTCACATATGGGGCAGAAACCTGGAGGCTTACGAAAAGGGTTCTGCTGAAATTGAGAACGACGCAACGAGCTATGGAAAGAAGAATGATGGGTGTAACGTTAAGGGATAAGAAAAGAGCAGATTGGGTGAGGCAACAAACGCGGGTAAACGACATCTTAGTTGAAATCAAGAAAAAGAAATGGGCATGGGCCGGACATGTAATGAGGAGGGAAGATAACCGATGGTCACTAAGAGCTACGGACTGGATTCCAAGAGAAGGGAAGCGTAGCAGGGGGCGGCAGAAAGTTAGGTGGGCAGATGACATTAAGACGTTTGCAGGGACAACATGGCCACAATTAGTACATGACCGGGGTAGTTGGAGAAGTATGGGAGAGGCCTTTGCCCTGCAGTGGGCGTAACTAGGCTGATGATGATGATGATGACCCCGTTCATACGGCTTTAAGAAAATACCAACCTCCTCATAAACGTTGCCTTCAGCATTATCGATGCTGTCATCAGCATTTCTCAAAATTTTCAACACCAATGGGGCGCGCAACTGCCCCAATATTACACGCCTACATAGAATGCTGCGGCCCGTCCGCGAGAGCCCAGGAGAAAAAGGGAGCCGTGCGCAGCCGGCGGGCAAGGAGAATCGAGGAGGAAAGCGCCACGAGGAGGAGAGTGTCGCTACTTTCAAATTATCAAGGGGTTTTAAAGAAAACCAAATGTCAGCGCCATCTAGGTATTTCCTCCATAAAGCTATATTCACCACGGCATTGGTTGGACCACCTTATCAACTGAGCCTGCCTATGTTATTTTGTTTTTGAGAAACGTTAAAACCTGACAAAACTGCGACTAGTTCTTTAGAATGATAGCAGCACCATGCGCACTTCAAATGCATAGCACGGCTGAGCCAAAAATACGAACACGCCAGTCGATGCAGGTATGAAATAGTTTCGAACAACTTCGAGCTGTAAACATTAGCCAAATTTTCATGTTTTGCACGTAAAAGATTGTAACATTGCGTTTCAAGTCATGCTTGCGAAGAAACAGCGGTTTATTGCGTTCAATTCTGGTTCGATATCTTGCTTTAAAGACGGCCGACATTGCGCTGAGCGTGGCTCAGCTCGACTGTCCCCTAGAAATTAAGCGAACCGGAGAGCCCGTCGCTTTGCGCAAGTCTATTATTGAGATCGCACCCACTCTGCTTAATTACCGACTGATGGCGAAATCTCAGGACGGAAGCGTCTGGCAGAAGGCCCCGAGATTAACTGTGCTCTGGGCCGATGACCAGCGGGCAGACACGAGTTCACACAGTGGGCGGCTGCAGTGAGCCAGACCTCTTACGAACCGGCCGGCAGCGCCCAACTAACAACGCGCGGCACGCAAGCACTTTCCCGCGAGGGCTTGGAGAACCCCGTTTATTGGCTTTCGTGGACGAAGGAGAGATGGCGCGAGCAGTTCGCGAGTCGATGGGAAGTCTGATGGGGAGCCCGC